>NC_090833.1:116541427-116865712 GCF_028021215.1 Eschrichtius robustus
GAGGTACAAACTACTATGTATAAGATAAATAAGCAGCAAAAATATATTGTACAGCACAGGGAAATATGATGATTATTCTGTGATAACTTTAAATAGAGTATAATCTATAAAAATGTTGAATCACTATGTTGTACACCTGAAACTAACACCATATTGCAAATCAACTACACTTCAATTTAAAAAAAAAAGAACAAAGAAACAAACACCAAAACATGACCCATGCTCTAATTTCTACAACACTCGTAACCAGTATGATTTCAGTAACTGGGGTAGATACACACTTCTCAGATACAGGTATTTTTAAAATGTTCCTGTGGAGAGTTTATTTGCAGAACCTACAGTCTCCAGTGGATTCGAGAAACTATTGCAGAGTGGAAGAAATGTATCATTGCATCCTCTCATGCAAGTGGTTCCAAAAGTGTCACCTAATTGCAGATGGATTCAATGCTGAAGTTACTCTGATTCACAAAGAGAGAAAGAAAGTCAATGGCAGGGGCAGGGCAGTTTTGTTTGGTGATGTTTACAAGTGTGTGACTGTCCTCGTGAATGACAAGACTGACATTTGCAACTGTCATGCCGCTGCAGACAAGCTACTCCAGGCTGGAAGCAGGGAAGTTTAAGATATTCTTACTCATGCAGGCTTCCCTGGCCAGCTATTTTCAGAACAAATAAGGCTGGTTTTGAGGCTGTCATCACCAAAACACAATTCTCAAAGAGGACAAAATCAAATAGCCCTCCAAGATTCAGGCCGTTGCTATTTGAATGATTGGTGACCTAGAACACACAAAGGAGAATCAGTGTCTCATCTATTTAGCCACGTCCCTCTGCAAAATATTGTGTTTTGAACTATAATATTAATATAATTATACAATTACACATGTTTTAATAGTATAGTTATATGTGTTCATAAATATATGTGTTTGAACTATTATGTCCTGGTATGTTTTTGCTTGTTTTTGTTTTGTTATGCTTCTAAAGTTAAGATTCAACAATACTAAAGCAAAAAAAAAAAAAAAAATCACATAGCGCTTGGTATTTATTCCTATCAAACTTCTGTAAAAGTTTGGTTCATCTCTCTAGCATATTAAGACCTCTTTCATCATCTGATTTTGTCATTTAGTTTCTTTATTAAGCCTCTTAACTCTGCATCATGATAAATGTGTCCCCCATATCTTTATCCAAACCCCTGATGAATGTATCCAACAGAATACGATCCAGGATAAAGCCAGGATACTTACCAGCAGAAAGCTGTCATCAGATTAATACCTTCTGGGTGCAGGTGTTCAACTAGAAACCCATCAAGCTAGCAGCCCATAATTCTCAGAGGATATTTGACTTTTCCAAGAAATTTAGAAAATGACCTTTTTGTTTCACACATATCCCATGAGCTCAGAGAGGTCAAAAATGTATTAAAACAGAGTTGAGCCCTATCTGAAGAGGGAAGAGACCTGCAAAATCTTAGTTGCAACGATTGTCTCAAGCAGTGCATCCACTCCCTGACCTGACATTGCACTGTGAACCCACCCTATTTCTTCTGCCCCATAAATAGGAATCAAACAGAAGGGTCAAGTCTTATTCCTCTCCTTTTATTCCACAGTGCCAAGCTCACAGCTCATACATGATACTGTGGTGTCTGCTCCCGGCAAAATAGAATCTCTTGTCGCTGCTCATCCCGTAAGTCGAGGGGTCACACGAGCTTCCTATCTCCCCTGGTGTTGTAGAGAGAAGCGTATGTATAGGTTAGTCAAAATATGTGTCACGCTGAAGGCATGGGGCATAACACTGACTCCCCGCTAAACAGATGATGGAGTACTTGGCTCAAAATATCTCTAGGTGTACGCAGGGCGATGAAACTCCAAACGTGCAGTCACCATCTTAGTTGTGGTCATTAGCTGTAGAGGGCTTGGAATGAAGCATAATAATGCCTCCATTTAGTTACTATAGTGACCCCTTCCCCGACAGCTGCCCAGCCAGGTCATCCCAGAGCCACAGCTCTTGGACACATGAATGGGATGTCCATTCCCGGTGACGGATCCCTCGGGGGAAGGACCCGGCACTGCCTAGCCAAGCCCATCCCTTGCTGACTTCCGTTCCCCTTCAGTGGTCTCCTGCTGCTCTGGCCACACTCTCCTTATCCCACACAAAAGTCTTCATTCTCCTTCTTTTCCTCTCTCAATAGATGTCAACGTGTCCCCACTCCCCAAAGCATTAGCAACATAGAATGCAGTTATCCTTTCTGAAGGTAGAGAATGCATATTTATTTAATTGTCCAGCATACACACTCTGGTGGGTAAAGAGATCCTCTACTATGTCCTGGGGAATTTCCATTTTCTCCAGAGTCTTCTAAATGCACCAGGAATAAAACCTTGTGTTTTCCCACCAAAGCGTCAGAGTGAGCCTAAGCCCCACACAGAACACACACTCGAGAAACGTTTGCTCAGTGAATGAATCAGCGACTCAATGTGCAGCCTATGAGATATTTTGGATGGAGCGAGTTAAGAGGACTGGGGGTCCTCAAGGAATGAGACCGTGCAGGACACTTCTTAGAAAAGAAGAGCAAGAACGTGGGAACTTGGAAAGCAGTGACATGGAGAGAACCGGGGGGTTGAGGCAGGAAGGAGGTTGGAGCAGAGTCACGGGTCAGTGGGAGGCGGGCACAGACATCAGAGAAGAACGTTTCAGTGCAGGGGACAGACTCAGAAGAACCGGACCTCAAGGGCAGGTCGCAGCCCAAAGCAGCCTGGTGAGTCCAGGCTGAAAGCCAGCGCGGGAGAGACGCCTAGCGATGGCACTTTCACCCACACCTCCGTGAACCGGGGCCAGTCAACCCATCCCTCCACAGCAGCACTGACCAGGGGGCCTGGAGAAGGTGAGACGCCCCCAGGGAAAGCCCTAGTGCGGCAGACCGCACACGATGGCGTAGAAAACACATCTACCGGTCACTGAGTCCTTTGTACATGATGCACACTCCACCCGGGACCCTTACAGCAGCCTTGAAATTCAGACGTTGTTATATATACATAAATTCCGTGTAAGGAAACCTCAGAGCACGTGAGTCATTCACACAGACGCACGGCTAAATGGCAGATTGGAACCCAGGTCTGTCTCCCCAAAACCCGGGGGCCTCCCGCTGTGCCCTACGGCCTGCCCCTCTGCCTTGTTTCAGCGCAAGGGTGAAACTGGTGTAAAAGAACCATTTCGCTACGAACACTGCTTTATCTCTTTATAAGAGAGGCGTGTTTGTCTCTGAGTCACTGCACTTATTTTTTTATTCTCCAAATCGGTATATATCAAACGTCATTTTAACAACTGTTACAATTTTATGAGCATTTATTTTGATACTCACTTTCAAATAAAATACTATTTCTTCTCAATGAAGACTTCCTAATTTTCCGAAGAGGAATTAATTCATTCACATCACCTGAAGTCACAAAGCCTATAAGGGACATGACCAGGCCAAAAATACAATTCACCCTGCACTCTTCTCCCCACGTCTTTCCACGGACCGTGACTCTTGGGTGACTTTTCTGTCTGAGGCTCTAATTTTCTCTTTGATGGGGTCTGCCCTACCTATGTGACCCAGTTGCTATTTTACAGTGTAAAATAGTTATCCATTCATTCCAGAAGTGGTTATGTATTACTCAGAGGCTCCAGGCACTAAGAAATCAGTCGGTTCTGGAAACAACAGGAAAGGAATAAGAGAAGGGTGGCTACCTTCAAGGAATTTCCCAGCTGCGGGAGCGAGGCAGACCTACGAGTAATGTAACAGACTCTGTGACAAACCTGCAAAGGTTAAGGGTAGGAGGTGGTAACTTCAACCCAGGAAGGACAGGAGGATAACCTTCAAAGAGGTAGGTGAACTGTGAGATAAATCATTATGCACGTGCCCTTTGCTCCAGTAAGCCATCTTTCCGGGTCACCTCCCCACACGTGCTTCTCATCCACCTCCTTACACAACCATCCCCCTCCTCTCCTCCGGCTCACTCACATCCTGCCCATCTGTGTGCAATGAACTGCCGCCGTCATACTGGATAGTCTAAGACATTCCCCAGCACCTCTGATCTCCATCTTCAACCCCACACTACTGAGGGAGAAGCTGTTCCCATGGATGAACGCCATGCTCCCGCCACCAGTTTTAATCTCCACTGTTGCTTACACACAAACTCACTGAGGAGATGCACAAAATACAAACAGGTCATCCTGCCGTTTTTAATTTTATGATAATAAAATTCACCATATGCGCTTCTGTCCTGCTTCTCACAGATGTTCTTAAAGCATTACCTTTTTAAAATATTTTATTCCAGGTTTTAGCATTTTTTCCCCTACATTAGCTAAGCAAGGTGTTTTTCAGGATCGAACCTGAAAGTTCAGCCAAACACTACGAATCCACGTGACCAAGTCTGGTATCCCGTAAAATAACAGAATCTTAAATAGTTAACTCAGATGTTGGCCAACCCTCTCCTAATCAGCACACAGCGTTTTCTTCTGCTAAAAAAAAGTGGCACGCCTCATAAATATCTTTTGCACACATAATTCTATTTCTTTCCAACTTTATTTCGATAAAATTGGCACATGACATTGTGTAAGTTTAAGGTGTACAGTGTCATTAATTGATATACGTACATATTGCAAAATGATTACCACAGTAAGGTTAGTTATATCCATCACCTCATGTAGTTACCTTTTGGGTTTTGGTTTTGGTTTTGGTTTTTTTGTTTGTTTGTTTTTTGATGAGAACTTTAAAGATCTATTCTCTTAGCAACTTTTAAGTATACAATACAGTATTGTTAACTGTAGTCACCCTGCTGTCCACTACATCCCCAGATCTTATTCATTTAATAACTAGAAGTTGGTACATTTTAACCACTTTCACCCATTTCCACCAGCTCCACCCCTGGCAACCACCAATCTAATCTGTTTCTAGGATTTCAGTGTTTCTAGATTCTGCATGTAAATCATACAGTATTTGTCTTTCTCAGTCTGACTTATTTCACTGAGCATAAAACCCACAAGTTTCATCCACGTTGTCACAAACAGCAGGATTTTCTTCCTCTTGTGGCTGAATAATATTCCATTGTGTACATATACCATGTTTTCTTTATCGATTCATCCATCAGTGGATAATTAGGTTGTTTCCGTATCTTGACTATATAAATAATGCTGCAATGAACATGGGGATACAGGTATAATTTTGTGTCCTTCAGATAAATACCAAGAAGTGGGATTGCTGGATCACATGATAGCTCTACTTCTAATTTTTTGAGGAACCTCAATAGTGTTTTCCATAGAGGCTGCACCAACCCACATTCCCACCAACAGTGCACAAGGGTTTCCTTTTCTTCACATCCTTGCCAACACTTTTCCTTCTCTTGTTTTTTTGATAATAGCAGGTGTGAGGTGATATCTCATTGTGGTTTTGACTTGCATTTCCCTGATAATTAGTGATATTGAGCATGTTTTCATGTACCTGTTGGCCATCTGAATGTCTTTTTTGGGAAAATGTCTATTCAAGTCCTTGACCTGTTTTTCTTTTTGTTTTTTTTTAACATCTTTATTGGAGTATAATTGCTTTACAATGGTGTGTTAGCTTCTGCTGTATAACAAAGTGAATCAGTTATACAAATACATACATCCCCATGTCTCCTCCCTCTTGCGTCTCCCTCCCACCCTGTCTATCCCACCCCTCTAGGTGGACACAAAGCCCCGAGCTGATCTCCCTGTGCTATGCGGCTGCTTCCCACCAGCTATCTATTTTACATTTGGTGGTGTATATATGTCCATGCCACTCTCTCACTTCATCCCAGCTTACCCTTCCCCCTCCCCATGTCCTCAAGCCCATTCTCTACGTCTGCATCTTTATTCCTGTCCTGCCTCTAGGTTCTTCAGAACCTTTTCTTTTAGATTCCATATATATGTGTTAGCATACAGTATTTGTCTTTCTCTTTCTGACTTACCTCACTCTGTATGACAGTCTCTAGGTCCATCCACCTCACAACAAATAACTCAATTTTGTTCCTTTTTATGGCTGAGTAATATTCTGTTGTATATATGTGCCACATCTTCTTTATCCATTCATCTGCCTTGACCAGTTTTTTAATTGGCTTGTCCTTTTACTCCTGAGTTGCTTGAGTTCCTTATATATTTTGGATATTAATCCCTTATCAAACATATGGTTTACAAATATTTTCTCCCATTCTGTAGGTCCTCTTTTCATTTTGTTGATTCTTTTTCTGTGCTGAAGCTTTTTTGTCGATGTAGTTCCACTTGCTGATTTTTGGTTTTGTTGCTTGTGCTTTTGTTGCCATATCTAAAAACTTGCTGCCAAGACCAAGTCAAGGAGCGTTTTCGCTTGTTTCCTTCTAGGAGTTTTAAAGTTTCAGGCCTTACAATCAGGTCTTTAATCCATTTCAAGTTATTTTTTGTGGGTGATATAAGACAGGGGTCCAGCTTCATTCTTCTGCATGTGATTATCCAGTTTTCCCAACACCATTTATGGAAGAGACTATTCTTTCCCCATTGAGGGCAGTTGCCTCCCTTGTCTAATATTGGTTGACTGTTGATGCAGGGCCTTATTTCTGGGCTCTCTGTTCTGTTCCATTGGTCTATGTGTTTTTAAGCCAGTATACTATTTTGATTACTATAGCTTTGTAATATAGTTTGAAATCAGGACGTGTGATGCCTCCAGCTTTGTTCTTCTTTCTCATGATTGCTTTGGCTACTCAGGGTCTTTTGTGGTTCCATACACATTTTAGGATTGTTTTTCTATTTCTGTGAAAAATGCTATTGGAATTTTGAAAGGGATTGCATTGACTCTATTGACAGCTTTGGGAAACTTGGGCATTTAAACAATATTAATTCTTCTGATCTATGAACACAGGATGTCTTTCCATTTATCTGTGTTTTCTTCAACTTCTTTCATCAGAGGCTTATAGTTTTCAGGGGAGAGATATTTCACTTCCTTGGTTAAATTTATTCTTAAGTATTTCCTTGTTATTGATGCTACTGTGAATGGGATTGTTTTCTTTATTTCTTTGTCAGATGTTTCACTGTTAACATAATAGGTAGGCAATTGATTTCTGTATGTTTACTTTGTATCCTGCAGATATACTGAATGCATTTTTAGGTGTAAGAGTTTTTGGTGGAGTCTTTAGGGTTTTCTACAAGTAACACTTTGTCATCTGCAAATAGGGACAATTTATTTCACTTCTTTCATTTTTTTGGATGCCTCCTATTTCTTCTTCTCACCTGGTTGCTCTGGCTTGGAATTCCAGTACTATGTTGTGGTTACCCTCACTTACATAAATTACCTTACAGTTATAACATCCAATTGTAACTTGATAACCACTTAACTTCAATAGCATACAGAAACCTTATACTTTTACTTCTCCCCCTTCCTCACATTTTACGTTATTGATGTTACACTTTATATCTTGTTTACATTGTGTATCCAATAACAAATTATTATTATGTTTTTTAATAAATTTGTTTTTTAATTTTTAAGCTAGAGTTGTAAGTGAATTATGAACCACCATTACAATATTAAAGAATCTGACTTTGATTATATTTTATCATTACCAATGAGTTTTACACATTCATACATTTTTACAATGTTAATTAAGTTTATTTCCACTTGAAGAACACCCTTAGCATTTCCTGTAAGGTAGGTCTAGTGGTGAGGAGCTCCCTTAGCTTTTGTTTGCACAGGTAAGTATCTCTCACTCATTTCTGAAGGACAGCTTTGCTGGGTATAGTATTCTCCATTGATGACAGTTACTCTATGGCCCTTTCTGTCTTTACCAGAGATCGATGGCTATTTTGTGCCCCCAAGTTAAGTTCTGAGATCTCTAATATATGTGCTTCTTATGGTATATATTGCCCATGGGCAGGGCTGTCCACACTAACTCAAAGAATTTTTCCTGGAACAGATGCCATTTAAAGATAGAAAATTTTCAAGTTACTAAGTATGTGATCTCATGATTATTCCCATGTGAGGTGTGGGCTAGCATTAGAACTCAAATAGTCTGAATAGCAATTGGGATTGACTCTTACTGGTTAGTGGGAAAATGCCTTAATATGTTCCCATCCATCATCCCACCCCAGAAACGTAAAGATGATGGTAGAGTCTTTGATTTTATCTGGGTTCCTGGCCACACCATCTCTCTCTTTGGTTACTCATCAAAGTTGAAAATTTACCCTGAACAGACGTTTCATCTCTACCCAGCCATCCATCTGCTCGACGCTCATCATGATATCAACATACTGTGCTAGATACAGCAGCAACTCAGATTGATATCTTTGTGCAAGTTTACATACTGGAAAGTTTGCATTTGCCTAGACAAACACAACAAATAATATGAGAAAAGGTATCTGCCGGGGTGGTTAAGCACAGGCTCTGAGTCAGACTGTCTGGATTCAAATCTCAGCTCTGTTACATGTGAGCTTCTATGTCCCAATTTCCCAGTTTATGAAATGATACTAATAATTGTACCTACCTCACAGAGTTGAGGCTTCAACCCTGATTTTTAACTGGGTCTAAATATTTCTGTCATCTAAACCATGTTCTTATCCTAGAAATAAAACTCCCAGTTAAAAGGAGATGAAGATTGGATGCACATTGACAGAAACACATTTCACAGTTGCAGACTCCAAGAAACATTACTCCGATTCTCACCTTTGGGTTTTCATCCATGTCTTGCAAAGTTTCTGTGTGAAACTTTACCTTGCTTAAACTGCCTCATCTTGCTTAAACTGCCTTATCTTGCTTAAACTGCCTTTTCCTTAGATTGGGGAGCAAAAGCCAACTCACTGAGGAATTTGAAGCTTCTATTCATTCCAGTATTCCAGTGAAGTAGATTTATGGTTTTACAATGTTTCTGACCTAACACAGCCGTACCATCTGCATTTTACTAAAGATGGTAATCACTAGCCCCCTCACCCCACACTTTTATTTTTAACTTGTTAACTGGAATAAGCAAATATGACACCATTTTCTTAATGCATAATTTCTCATGAGGTATTTGAATAATGTATTTTAGAGTCAGTACTAATTCACAGAAAGGCAAGCAAGTGGTAGGGATTTTTCTTTTCAGTAAGGAGCAAAGATTCCTTTCAAATCTTTGATTCAAATATTTAAATGCAAAAGGTGGGTATATTAATACGTTATAAAAATGCTTTTTGAACCACATGCCATAATGACAAAAATAAAGGCATTACAATTGTGGCATTGTAAAGATTTAAGAATCCATTGAAGAATGATCAATAAAGAGAGAGGAACCAAGATGGCAGAGTAGAAGGACGTGCTCTCACTCCCTCTTGTGAGAACACCAGAATCACAACTAGCTGCTGCACAATCATCGACAGGAAGACACTGGAACTCGCCAAAAAAGATACCCCACATCCAAAGACAAAGGAGAAACCACAATGAGACGGGTGGAGGGGCGTAATCACAGTAAAATCAAATCCCATAACTGGTGGGTGGGTAACTCACAGACTGGAGAACACTTATACCACAGAAGTCCACCCACTGGAGTGAAGGTTCTGAGCCCCACATCAGGCTTCCCAACCTGGCGATCGGGTAACGGGAGGAGGAATCCCTAGAGAATCAGACTTTGAAGCCTAGTGGGAATTGATTGCAGGACTTTGACAGGACTGGGAGAAACAGAGACTCCACTCTTGGAAGGCACACACAAAGTAGTGTGCACATGGGGACCCAGGGGAAGGAGCAGTGACCCCAGGGGAGACTGAACCAGACCTACCTGCTAGTGTGGGAGGGTCTCCTGCAGAGGCGGGGGGAGGGGTGCTGTGGCTCACCCTGGGGACAAGGACACTGGCAGCAGAAGTTCTGGGAAGTACTCTTTGGCATGAGCCCTCCCAGAGTCTGTCATTAGCCCCACCAAAGAGCCCAGGTAGGCTCTAATGTTGGGTTGCCTCAGGCCAAACAACCAACAGGGAGGGAACCCATCCCCACCCATCAACAGTCAAGTGGATTAAAGTTTTACTGAGCTCTGCCAACCAGAGCAACAGTCAGCTCTACCCACCACCAGTCCCTCCCATCAAGCCTCTTAGATAGCCTCATCCACCAGAGGGCAGACAGCAGAAGCAAAAAGAACTACAATCCTGCAGCCTGTGGAACAAAAACCACATTCACAGAAAGATAGACAAGATGAAAAGGCAGAGGGCTATGTACCAGATGAAGGAACAAGGTAAAACCCCAGAAAAACAACTAAATGAAGTGGAGATAGGCAACCTTCCAGAAAAAGAATTCAGAATAATGATAGTGAAGATGATCCAGGACCTTGGAAAAAGAATGAGGCAAAGATCGAGAAGATGCAAGAAATGTTTAACAAAGACCTAGAAGAATTAAAGAACAAACAAACAGAGATGAACAATACAATAACTGAAATGAAAACTACACTAGAAGGAACCAATAGCAGAATAACTGAGGCAGAAGAACGGATAATTGACCTGGAAGACAGAATGGTGGAATTCACTGCTGTGGAATAGAATAAAGAAAAAAGAATGAAAAGAAATGAAGACAGCCTAAGAGACCTCTGGGACAACATTAAACACAACAACATTCGTATTATAGGGGTCCCAGAAGGAGAAGAGAGAGAGAAAGGACCTGAGAAAATACTTGAAGAGATTATAGTTGAAAACTTCCCTAACATGGGAAAGGAAATAGCCACCCAAGTCCAGGAAGCACAGCGAGTCCCATACAGGATAAACTCAAGGGGAAACACGCCGAGGCACATAGTAATCAAATTGGCAAAACTTAAAGACAAAGAAAAATTATTGAAAGCAGCAAGGGAAAAACGAAAAATAACATACAAGGGAACTCCAATAAGGTTAACAGCTGATTTCTCAGCAGAAACTCTACAGGCCAGAAGGGAGTGGCATGATATACTTAAAGTGATGCAAGGGAAGAACCTACAACCAAGATTACTCTACCCAGCAAGGATCTCATTCAGATTCGATGGAGAAATCAAAAGCTTTACAGACAAGCAAAAGCTGAGAGAATTCAGCACCACCAAACCAGCTCTACAACAAATGCTAAAGGAACTTCTCTAAGTGGGAAACACAAGAGAAGAAAAGGACCTACAAAAACAAACCCAAAACAACTAAGAAAATGGTCATAGGAACATACATATCAATAATTACCTTAAACGTGAATGGATTAAACGCTCCAACCAAAAGACACAGGCTTGCTGAATGGATACAAAAACAAGACCCATATATATGCTGTCTACAAGAGACCCACTTCAGACCTAGGGACACATACAGACTGAAAGTGAGGGGATGGAAAAAGATATTCCATGCAAATGGAAATCAAAAGAAAGCTGGAGTAGCTATACTCATATCAGATAAAATAGACTTTAAAATAAAGAATGTTACAAGAGACAAGGAAGGACACTACATAATGATCCAGGGATCAATCCAAGAAGAAGATATAACAATTATAAATATATATGCACCCAACATAGGAGCACCTCAATACATAAGGCAACTGCTAACAGCTATAAAAGAGGAAATCGACAGTAACACAATAATAGTGGGGGACTTTAGCACCTCACTTACACCAACGGACAGATCATCCAAAATGAAAATAAATAAGGAAACAGAAGCTTTAAATGACACAATAGACCATATAGATTTCATTGATATTTATAGGACATTCCATCCAAAAACAGCAGATTACACTTTCTTCTCAAGTGCGCACGGAACATTCTCCAGGATAGATCACATCTTGGGTCACAAATCAAGCCTCAGTAAATTTAAGAAAATTGAAATCATATCAAGCATCTTTTCTGACCACAACGCTATGAGATTAGAAATGAATTACAGGGAAAAAAACGTAAAAAACACAAACACATGGAGGCTAAACAATACGTTACTAAATAACCAAGAGATCACTGAAGAAATCAAAGAGGAAATCAAAAAATCCCTAGGGACATATGACAATGAAAACACGACAATCCAAAACCTATGGGATGCAACAAAGGCAGTTCTAAGAGGGAAGTTTATAGCTATACAAGCCTACCTCAAGAAACAAGAAAAATCTCAAGTAAACAATCTAACCTTACACCTAAAGGAACTAGAGAAAGAAGAACAAACAAAACCCAAAGTTAGCAGAAGGAAAGAAATCATAAAGATCAGAGCAGAAATAAATGAAAAAGAAATGAAGGAAACGATAGCAGAGATCAATAAAAACTAAAAGCTGGTTCTTTGAGAAGATAAACAAAATTGATAAACCATTAGCCAGACTCATGAAGAAAAAGAGGGAGAGGACTCAAATCAATAAAATTAGAAATGAAAAAGAAGAAGTTACAACAGACACCGCAGAAATACAAAGCATCCTAAGAGACTACTAAAAGCAACTCTATACCAATAAAATGGACAACCTGGAAGAAACGGACAAATTCTTAGAAAGGTATAACCTTCCAAGACTGAACCAGGGAGAAACAGAAAATATGAACAGACCAATCACAAGTAATGAAATTGAAACTGTGATTAAAAATCTTCCAACAAACAAAAACCCAGGACCCAGTGGCTTCACAGGTGAATTCTATCAAACATTTAGAGACGTGCTAACACCCATCCTTCTCAAACTCTTCCAAAACATTGCAGAGGAAGGAACACTCCCAAACTCATTCTATGAGGCCACCATCACCCTGATACCAAAACCGGACAAAGATACTACAAAAAAAGAAAATTACAGGCCAATATCACTGATGAACATAGATGCAAAAATCCTCAACAAAATACTGGCAAACTGGATCCAACAACACATTAAAAGGATCATACACCACGATCAAGTGGGATTTATCCCAGGGATGCAAGGATTCTTCAATATCCACAAATCAATCAGTGTGATACACCACATCAACAAATTAAAGAATAAGAACCATATGATCATTTCAATAGATGCAGAAAAAGCTTTTGACAAGGATGCCACCGCCACAGGAGCTGTGGGGAGTAAGGAAAGATTCTCCCTAAGCCTTTGGAGGGAGCGCAGCCCTGCTCACGTCCTGATTTTGACCTCAAGCTTCCAGAACTGTGAGAGAATAAATTTCTGTTGTTTCTGCCCAGTTTGTGGTCATTTGTTATAGCAGCAACGGGAAATTAACACACTGACTCACCCACCGTGGCTGCTCCTCTGCATGCCCATCCATCACAAACCCTGATTCTACCCTCTGAGTGACTCTCACACCCTTTGTTTCCTCCCTTCCCCTCCCATCTCTCATATCCTTACTACGCAAGCACCTAACTGGCTCCACCTGTTGATTTTTGTTCTTCTCCCCCATCCATTCCTACTCAGTAGCAAGGGTGACCATTAAAGACACATATCTGAAGGGGCCATTCCCTTGAACAAAGCACAGCTACCGCAAAGAGGATAAAGTCCAACAGCTTCAACATGGACGACAATCCCTTCAGGGACCTCCTGCCACCTTCTTCACGGCTCTCTCTGCCCCATCATGGATTCGTCAGGTTCCTCCGCCTCACCATGCTGCCCCCTCTCTGTACTCCCATTCTGGTGCCCCACATGCTTAGTCATGTCTCTAACACGTAAATCCCTCCATCACGTCCACCAGCACGTGTCCAGCACCAAATGTGTTCCTGGAAGATACCAAGTGCTCAGTAAACACTTTTTGAAATAATGACACAATGTAATCAAATTTCCTCAAGTCACATCAGACCAAATCTGATCAGATACATCTTTTCAGGAATCCAAGTTTCAACTCAGAATCCATTTTAAGAGAAATAATGTTAGAAACATCCAGTCACCATTCAGAACATTGTTTCCAGGGTGACAAAATGTTGTTTCGTTCAATCAGCCAAAAGATGAACTCCCGCCCACAATCTCTTTAAAATTAGGAACTTGCTCACCTCAAAGCTTGTTCGTTAATTACCACTTGCCTTTCCTCAAGCCAAATCTTCAAGCAAAACATGCACACATATGTGCTCTGGGAATGCTGGGGGGAACCACAGGTCCTAACCCTTCCTGAGAGAGGGTGCCACACCCAGAGAAAGTAATGACAGGAAGGACAAGGGAAAGAAAGTCAATATTCTCCGCCTGCCCAGGGACCCCTCTACTCCATCTCCCCTTCCTCCCATTCAGCCGAGAGCTGCGCACAAGCCCAATGCCCGCTGGTAGCTTGGAGGACAAGTTCATCTCTGCAGTTTAACGTGGCCATGCTCCTCCTCTTCTTTACTACCACCATTCTAGGACTTGCCCAAACTGGCAACAAAAACCAATGCAAATCCACTTCTACATTCTCCCCCAATCCATTCAATACATTTGTGATTGCAGTGTCCACCATCATTCTTTCCTCTGGGACACTGATTTATGTAAAAATAATAGGAGTCCTGTCATTCCTTCTAGACCCACAATCGTCCCACCCGAATCTAAGCCTCTTCCCATGATCCCTGCCTCAGTAAATAGCACCACTGTTCACCTAGCTCTGCCAACCAGAGACCTAGGAATCACTTTTGCCACTTCCTTCTCCCTGGAACCCATTTCCAATCCATCAAGTACTGTCAGTTTCACCTCCTAGTCTGTCCATTCCTCTCAATTTCCACCATCATAATTAATTCTCATCTAGATTATTATCATAATCTCCTAATTGGTCTCCCTTCACCCACTTTTGCTTCTTCTAATCCATCCTGCGTGTCAAAGGCAAAAGGCACTTATCAAGTTGCCCCTCCAGCTCTTCTGCAGCCCCACCCCACCGCCATCCTGACCTGTATCCTTCACCTTGAACCTTTCTATAGCTCCCTTATTCTTGGGATAAGAATGAAGATGTTGCCTGTAGCCAACAAGGACAGTATTATTTGGCCTCTGCTCTTGCCTACTTTCATCTCTTCTCACTCAGCTCTTCAGCCTCTAGCCTCCCTTCCCTTCCGTGAATTCACCGTGTTTCCTTCATCTGGGAAAACTTTGCACATTCTGTTCCTGCTGCTGGGGGTGCTCTCCCCTCATCCACTCTGTCTGCACCGACTTCTACTCAGCATTTCGACCTCAGTGGAAAGATATCTTCCTCGGAGGACTATACCCCCCAAGACTGCACCCCTGTGTCATCCTATATCCTCATGCACTGAGTGCCTTTCTGCTCAGCCCTCACCACTGCGTCTCAAAGCACCAAACATAGGAAACGTAAAACAAACCTTGTCCAATTCAGTCCTTGCCCTGGGGGCTTCAACTTGCCAAGAAGAAGAATACCTTGCTGCCCATCTTGAATCTTGTTTCCACTGCCACCTGCATACTACTTTTTGCCCCTTCCACCCCCCACCCCCCCAAAAAAAGTCAACGGTACATGAGATAGTATCACATACCTCTCTTTACTACAGATTTTAAGCCCAGAATGCTTACCAATAAGCTTGGTTGTCTAAAACTTAAATCTCTCTCAGATCATGGAGAGATTCTGGGGTAAACGTGTTGGTGAGGATCTCTTTTAAAATTAAGCACTTGGTCTTTGTGCTTTATATGTGCACTATGCTCAGACAATTTATACATTTCACTATGTTCTCTCATTATTTTTTGACTTTTGGAAACCACACATATATTTACTCATCAATAATAGGAACTGTGTGTTATTTGTCTTAGTAAAATCAGTCCACAGTTTGCACTTGGTAAACATTTAATAATCGTTTTTAATGTAATGGATTTAGTCCCCTTAAGCCTGAGGGAAGAATTTGAGATACATCCTTCTTAAGTAGGATTTCTCAGAATATTCTGAGTTTCCCCTTTTAACATTATTAAGATTGCTGATAAGAATGAAAACACCTGACATTTACTAGCACTTATATATCAGACACTGCAAAGCATATTATACATTTAATATTCATAATAAGCCTATGAAATAGGTAATATTTTCCACCTATTTTACAGCCTAGGTGATATAAAGAGGTTAAGTAATTTGTCCAAGGACACACAGAGTGTAAGTGATAAAGCTAAGATTTGAAACCAGGCAGTCTGATTCCAAAGCCGTGATCACTCACCACACCACACTGCCTTCTATCACTTTCAAAAGGCCACCACCATAGTTTTCCACTTTGGATAAAACCAACTATGCTCTTACCTGACCCAAACTTCCTACAGATAACAAATATGAGTACTGTCCAAAGTACAAAAGAGAAGGAAGGAAGGAAGGGAGGGAGGGAGGGAGGGAGGTGAATTCTACCAAACATTTAGAGAAGAGTTAACACCTATCCTTCTGAAATTATTCCAAAAACTGCAGAGGAAGAAGCACTTTCAAACTCATTCTATGAGGCCACCATCACCCTGACACCAAAATCAAACAAAGATATGAAAAAAAGAAGAAAACTACAGGCTAATATCACTGATGAACACAGACACAAAAATTCTCAACAAAATACTAGCAAATCAACTCCAACAATACATTAAAAAGATTGTACACCATGATCAAGTGGATTTATCCCAGGGATCCTAGGATTTTCAATATCTGGAAATCAATCAATGTGATATATCACATTAACAAATTGAAGAATAAAAGCCATATGATCATCTTAATAAATGCAGAAAAAGTTTTTGATAAAATTCAATATACATTTATGAGAAACACTCTTCAGAAAATGGACATAGAGTGAACACACCTCAACATAATAAAGGCCATATAGGACAAACCCACAGCTAACATCATACTCAACGCTGAAAAGCTGAAAGCATTTCCTCTAAGATCAGGAACAAGACAAGGATGTCCACTCTTGCCACATTTATTCAACATAGTTTTGCAAGTCCTAGCCACAGCAATCAGAGAAGAAAAAGAAATAAAAGGAATCCAAATTGGAAAAGAAGAAGTAAACCTGTCACTCCTTGAAGTTGACATGTTACTATAAGTAGAAAATCCAAAAGATGCTACCAGAAAACTACTACAGTTCATCAATGAATTCAGCAAAGTTGATGGATACAAAATTAATATACAAAAATCTGTTGAATTTCTATACACTAACAACAAAATATTGGAAAGAGTAATTAAGAAAACAATCCCATTTACCACTCCATCAAAAAGATTAAGATACCTATGAATAAACCTACTAAGGAGGCAAAAACCTCTACTCTGAACACTTTAAGATGCTGATGAAAGAAACTGAAGACGACACAAACGGATGGAAAGATATAGCAGATTCTTGATTTGGAAGCATCAATGTTGTTAAAATGATCATACCATCCAAGGCAATCTACAGATTCAATGCAATCTCTATCAAATTACCAATGGCATTTTCACAGAATCAGAACAAAAAATTTTTTAATTTATATGGCAACACAAAAGACCCCAGATAGCCAAAAGAATCTTGAGAAAGAAGAACGAAGCTGAAGGACTCATGCTCCCTGACTTCAAACTACATTACAAAGCTATAGCCATCAAAAAAGTATGGTACTGGCAGAAAAACAGACATATAGATCAATGGAACAGAATAGAAAACCAGAAATAAACCCACTCACTTATGGTCAATTAATCTATGACAAAGGAAGCAAGAATATACAATGGAGAAAAGACAGTCTCTTCAACATGTGGTGCTGGGAAACCTGGACAGCTACATGTAAAAGAATGAAATTAGAGCATTCTCTAACACCATATACAGAAATAAACTCAAAGGCACATGAAAAGATGCTCAACATAGCTAATTATTAGAGAAATGCAAACCAAAACTACAATGAGGTATCACCTCACAACAGTCAGACTGGCCACCATAAAAAGTCTACAAATAATAAATGCTGGAGAGGGTGTGAAGAAAAGGAAGCCCTCCTACACTGTTGGTGGGAATGTGAATTGGTGCAGTCACTATGGAGAACAGTATGGAGGTTCCTTAAGAAACTAAAAGTAGAGCTACCATATGATCCAGCAAGCCCACTACTGGACATATATCCAGAGAAAACCTAATTTGGAAAGATATATGCATCCTAATCTTCACAACAGCACAATTTCCAATAGCCAAAACATGGAGGCAACCTAAGTGTCCATTGATGGATGAATGGATAAAGAAGATATGATATATATATATATATACAATGGAATATTACTCAGCCATAAAAAAGAATGAAATAATTCCATTTGCAGTAATATGGATGGACTTGGAGATTATCATACTAAGTGAAATAAGTCAGACAGTGGATGACAGATATTATATGATATCACTTTATGTGGAATCTTAAAAAATTACACAAATGAACTTATTTACAAAACTGAAGTAGACTCAGAGACATGGAAAACAAACTTATGCTTACTAAAGCTGATAGCAGGGGCATAGATTAGGAGTTTGGGATTAAAATATATACACTACTATATATAAAATAAGTTCCTACTGTATAGCACAAGGGTCTATACTCAACATCTTTTAAAAACCTATAATGAAAAAGAATCTGAAAAGAATATATATGTTTAACTGAATCACTTTGCTGCACACTTGAAACTACCCAAAATTGCAAATTAACTATACTTCAGTTTTAAAAAAGATACTTTGGAGTCTTAACTCCCAGTACCTAGGAATGTGACCTTATTTGAAGATAGAGTCCTTGCAGAGGTAACCAAGTTAACATGAGGCAATGAAGGTGAGCCCTAGTCTAATGTGACTAGTGTTCTTATTTAAAAAAAAAAGAAGTTTGAAAACAGGGACCTGCACACAACAGGGAGATGCCAAGTGAAGATGAAGACACAGATCAGGGTGATGCAACGCAAGCCAAGGAACATTAAAAATTACCAACAGGCTTACCTGGTGGCACAGTGGTTAAGAATCCGCCTGCCAGTGCAGGGGACATGGGTTCAAGCCCTGGTCCGGGAGGATCCCACATGCCCCAGAGCAGATTGACCTGTGCGCCACAACTACTGAGCCTGTGCTCTAGAGCCCGAGAGCCACAACTGCTGAGCCCGTGTGCCACAACTACGGAGCCCACACACCTAGAGCCTGTGCTCCACAACAGGAGAAGCCACCGCAAAGAGAAGCCTGCGCACCGCAGCGAAGAGTGGCCCCCGCTCGCCACAACTAGAGAAAGCCCGCGCGCAGCAACAAAGACCCAGTGCAGCCAAAAATAAATAAATATAATAAATAAATTTTTAAAAATATTACCAGCAAACCACCAGCATCTAGTCGAGAGGTCTGGAACAGATTCCTGGTCACAGGTCTCAGGGAGAACCACCCCTGCTGACACCTTCATCCTGCACTTCCAGCCTCCAGACCTGTGGCTGGTCTCCGTCATCTCTTTAAAGGTGTTACAGCCCCCAGCACAGAGGAAGCACTCAATAAATGTTTAGAGGATGACTGGGTCCACAAGCCCTGGCCCTTTCATACATTCTGTCCCCAGGAGTCCTAAGCCAAGTCTTTAAAAGGCAGCCTGAGCTGTGACCTTGCTCACTCACCCCACACCCGGCAAAGAACTCCTTCTGTGGTTGCTCCTGACAATTTCAAAGTCTGGTCTGTTGGATTTCTCTGGCAATCAACTATCTCTTCTGTTTTCAGTTTCTGATTGTCAGGTAAGCTGTCCCCAACTTAGCCCTTGCCTACCCTTTCCCACCACTCTGGCCATTCTCTGCCTGCATTTTCTAAGCACAACCCTCAGGTCCCCTGTGTTCCAGTAGCCGCCCTGATGGGCCACTTCTCTGCCTCCCTACCTGACCTAAATCATCACCACCTCATAATGAATCAGCACCCTCAGCCTCTCACCTGTCCAACTCCAGCAGCCAAGTAGAAAATTCAGCAAACCCATGAAGCTTGAGAGCCTGCATCTTATGACGAGCTGGCCTGAAATCTCTTTAGTTTTGTCTCCTTTAGTTTTGTTACCATTGATTGGAAGTGTGTGTGTGTGTGTGTGTGTGTGTGTGTGTGTGTGTGTGTGTGTGTGTGAGGGGGTCAGGGGATGAGTTCCACACTTTAAAAAAATGTCTGTATGTAATAAATAGTATAAGAAGCACAGACCTGTGCATGAATATGGCTACAAAGGCTAAACTTTACTTTTTTTCTTGGCTCAGAACACCAAACACCTTTCACCAAACAGGTTCCTACTGACAAAGAGAAGAAGTTTAGGTTGTATTAAGTATCTAAGGGAACCACACTAATTAAAAGGGGGAGAAAAATCCTGAAGTCTCTAGTAACATCAGTATCTCTAGTTTTATTTCATAATAAACTACGGTCTCTAACTTAGTTAGATGTTAGAGCTTCTTGAGCTAATTTCTAGGAACATTCAGAGGCAACACTTTTTAAAATAGATAACCTCACAAAGATTCTTAATTGTGTACACGAATTAACTAAGGACATAATTTGCCTTAAAAATTTCCATTTGGAGGCTGAGTCCTTAAGTTTTGCTAAGAACATTGTTACTATTTGTAACAACAGCTAACAGTCACTGAATGCTTTTACAATGACCAGGCCACTGTGCTGAGAAGCTTCAGAGATTCTCTGATTTAATCCTGCCCACAGCCCTGTGAGCAAACGGATGCCCAGAAAGATTAAGTACCTTGTGCAAAATACCCAGCTGGCAAATCATTAAGTGGGATTTAAAACAGCAGTCCCCATCCTTTTTGGCACCAGAGACCAGTTTCGTGGAAGACGATTTTTCCACAGACCAGGGTCAGGGGGATGGTTTCGGGACAATTCAAGCTCATTACATTTATTGTGCACTTTATTTCTACTATTATTACACTGTAATATATAATGAAATAATTATACAACTCACCATAATGCAGAATCAGTGGGAGCCCTGAGCTTGTTTTCCTGCAACTAGATGGTCCCATCTGGGGGTGATGGGAGACAGTGACACCCGAAGTGTGTTGTTTATGTCCACTCTACTCGGTGATCTCGTTTTGGGTGCCATCACTGCAGAAAACCCCGCTTCACAAGGATAGGATGCTGGAAAGGGAAGCAGGCTTTTCAGTGCTTTTGTGGCAATCTCAGGATATTCCACCTTGACTTTAATCCGGAACGTATGGAGATTTGAAGTTGTCTCAGACATACTTTTAAGGCCACCGTCATTTGCGATCTCAAGCAGTTGATTCTCTTCTAGCACGGACAAAGTCGATCACCAGACTTCTTCACAAATGGGTCTCGGATCCATTCCTTCCCAGTTCAGGGGTCTTTTGTGGTTGGGAAGTAACGCTCAAACTCTTCTGAAAGCTGAGATAGGTGATCATGCACCAACTGGGAGAAAGAAGACCCTGGCTCAGTCTCTTTCAAAATCTCTGCTAATGTTTGAAACATGTCAAAAATCCCAATGTTCACTCCTCGCCCCCATAATTCCAGTTTGGCTTTGAATGCAGCCACTTTATCTGACGACTTGAACCCAGTTGTCGTTCTCCCCTGAAGTGACAGATGGATGTCATTGAGCAGGTTGAATGTGTCACACAAGGAAGCAAGTTTTGCGACCCATTCTGTGTCACTGAAATGTGCGGTCAGTGGTGACTATTCTTCTAAAAGAAATCTCTGGAGTGGCTCTCGTAACTCAGAAACTCTGGCCAGTGATCTACCTTTGGAAAGCCATCTCACTTCTGTGTATAAGGGAAGATGTGTGTCCTCTGTGTTCATCTCCTCACAGAGCTGCACAAACAGACGTGAGTTAAGGGCATGTACTTTAACGTGGTTGATAATTTTAATCACATCCTGCAAAACGTTGTTGAGTTCAAGTGACATTTTCCAGCTAGCCAGCATTTCTCTTCGATGACACAGTGCGTGGACTCACATTCAGAAGCGACCTCTTTGACCCGAGTAGTGAAACCAGAAAGCCGTCCAGTCACGGCAGCCGCTCTGTCCATACACATACCGACACAAAACGACCAATTCAGTTTTCGTGATATGTAATCATTCAAAGACTTGACTAGTTCTGCAGCTGTGCTGTGGTGTTGTTTGGCAACAAAAGCGCACATAACATATCCTCAGGCACATCCTCCTGAAAAACATATCGCACAAAAACAAGCACTGTTGCCTTGTTGTCAACAGCGGTAGACTTGTCAACCTGGATTGCGTAATTAATTAATTAATTAATCCTCTCTAACAATTAGTTAATCCTCTCTAACATTAATCCTCTCTAACAATTGCGCCTCAATATCCTCTGCTATTTCGTCAATTCATCTAGTTATGGTGCTAGCCAGAAGAGGAACACGTGCCACCTTTTGAACTGCAGCCTCTCCTAAAAGTTCACAACAGATGTCCTCAGCAGCAGGCAGGATCAACTCTTCACCAACAGTAAAGGGCTTCTTAGCTTTAGCAATGCGGTTAGCCACTAAGAATGATGCTCTCAGTGCAGACACATGTGATGAAGTGGTGGCCTTCAGTAACTGCTTCTGTTCTTCGTGTTCATGTTTTTTTCTTTTGAAAAACTCCAAAGCCTTGTCTTTTAATGCAGGGTGCTTGGTCTCCGTGTGACGAAGCAGTTTTGAAGGTTTCATGGCTTCATTGGATAGCCGGTAGCCACGTATTATATAAAGCGGGCTTGGAGAATGTGAATCACCTGTTGCGATGCACCCATAATTTAAGTAGGACTCGGTATTTTCTTTCAAATGCAGCTTGCTTCTTGTTAGCAGTCTTAAGAGTTTTCTGCTGTCTCATCATTGGGTCTTTCCCCCTTTTCAAAGAAGCTCTCCAGCAACGTTTGTTTTTTACTCATTTTGGCTAGGATTAGCTTGTGGGCTTACCAAAACTGTGACTGAGACAAGTGCACGGTACAGGAAAGAGGCATGGATGGAAGTGGTAAATAAAATAATGGGCGGGCCACACACGGACTAAAATAAGTGTCAGATTCTGACTTATAGCCTGCCACCAGCTGCAGCTGTACAATTGAAGTACATCAACTCACCTGCCACTATAAAGCTTGCCACCAGATGCAGCTTGTCACTTACCCTTGATAGGGGTTTTTTTTGTTTGTTTTTTTTTAATTATTAGCACCTTTAATTATTATTTATTTATTTATTTATTTTTTGGCTGTGTTGGGTCTTCGTTTCTGTGCGAGGGCTTTCTCTAGTTGCGGCGAGCGGGGGCCACTCTTCATCGCGGTGCGCGGGCCTCTCACTATCGTGGCCTCTTTTGTTGCGGAGCACAGGCTCCAGACGCACAGGCTCAGTAGTTGTGGCTCACAGGCCCA
Organism: Eschrichtius robustus; assembly: GCF_028021215.1. Classification (NCBI taxonomy): domain Eukaryota; kingdom Metazoa; phylum Chordata; class Mammalia; order Artiodactyla; family Eschrichtiidae; genus Eschrichtius; species Eschrichtius robustus. The sequence goes on from NC_090833.1 coordinate 116,564,511, forward strand.
GTCGCTCCGTGGCATGTGGGATCTTCAGACCAGACCAGGGCTCGAACCCGTGTCCCCTGCATTAGCAGGCAGACTCTCAACCACTGCGCCACCAGGGAAGCCCACTGATAGGGTTTTGATATGAGTCTGCAAGCAACTGATTTATTTTGGTCTCTGTGCAGTCACACCTCTCTGCTAATGATGATCTGTATTTGCAGCCGCTCCCCAGCACTAGCACCACCTCAGCTCCACCTCAGATCATCAGGCATTAGATTCTCATAAGGAGTGGGCAACCTAGATCCCTCGCATGCACAGTTCACAGTAGGGTCCACAGTCCTATGAGAATCTAATGCCACCGTTGATCTGACAGGAGGCAGAGCTCAGGCGGTAACGTGAGCGATGCAGAGCAGCTGTAAATACAGATGAAGCTTCACTCACTGGCCCGCCACTCCCCTCCTGCTGTGCGGCCTGGTTCCTAACAGGCCATGGACCGGTACTGGCCCGTGGCCTGGGAGTTGGGGACCCCCGATTTAAACCACTTGAAGTCTCTGAATCCAGAACTCCATCCCCTCTTGGGTTTCTAGTAGCTTTACTAATGATATTCCCTGTGTTCCTCAGCTTGGGGCATAAAGATTTCCCTGGGTTGTCTTATCCTGTGGTTGCCAGGACCAACTAAGGTCAGAAGTGTCTCCAAGACCAAACTATTTATGTCTAAGAAAGCCCTGGGCCGAGGGTCAATACTGACTCATGCAGGAAGAAGTCAATAATGTTTACCGAACGAATGAATCCAGGGTGGAAATTGGTGAAAAGAAATGATTCTTTAATACCCATTTAAGAATTAAAAAAGAGAGATTGTCTCCAAATCTTCTCTCATTCAGGGCTCACAGGGAACCCTGTGCCTTCCATTTGGGTGATTCAGGAAGGAGAAATCACGGCTAAAGCTGGTGGGAGTGGGAGGACGGGCTTATTCTGTGAGAAAAGGGGACAAGGTGCTGGCCCCAAAGACGGGCATCTTTTTGCATCGACACTTGCAACCTAAATCTACACTGAGTGGTAAAAAAAACCCAAGCGGAGGGGAGACACTAAAATTTGAGGAGACCCTCAGAGTGATTCTCCCAAAATTTCTATCAACACTCCACCCTCACTCTAAAACGCTCAGATCTTGGAAACAGTGGCGCTGGAAATCACCCGCGTCGCTTTGGTGACTCCCCAGGAGACTGTCTACAGTTACCCTTCTGAGAGGAGAGTTTAGCGCCCTGTTGCTCAGGCAGCCAGGCCGTACGGCTGGCCCTCGAGGACCTGGGCACAGAGGACTCAGGCCCCTCCACCAGCCCCTCGGGGAGATCCCCGCCGGCGCCCCGGCCAACCCGGCGCTTTCCTGTGGCGACTCCAGCTGCAGGGTCAGGAGTCAGACTGAGTTTTAAATTGACTCAGGCCCTGGTTCAGGCAGGCGGTCAGCCTCCCCGCGCCTCCTGCGCCAAGACAGATGGCCAGGTTGGAGGCGCGTGGCCAGGTCTCCAGGCCGAGCCGAGGCCTGGGGCGGAGACCAGTCTGCAGGCGTGGAGGGCGGGACGGGCCTCGAGGCGCTGCCGGGGGCGGGGACGCACTGGATGCCCGGCCTGGGTGGGGATCGGCCAGGAGGGGCGAGGCCAGAGGGCGTGCTGAAGGGCCTGGAGGCGTGGTCACAGGGCTGGAAACCCGCTGGAGGGGCGGCCGGTGGCCATAGGCCGCGTCGCGCAGGGCGGGAGGGGCCCGCATCCTAACCTGCCCGTGGACTTTGCCAGTCCTGCTACGCGCCAGGCCGGATCCTAACCAGGCTCTCGCGCAGCCACCAGCCGGGCCTTCGGCGGCCTCTCCTGGCTCCGCGCGTCGGACCACACGCGGGGGACAGCAGAGGTGGCCTTGCAGGGGTTAGGGGGCAGGACTGACGCGGATCCTTGGTTTTCCTAGTCTTCAACCACCTAAGGCGCGGCTTGCCGCTTGGAATCCGAGAATGAATTACACACGGTTCATCACGGCTGCGAGCGCGGCCAGGAAGCCTTCCGCCATTCGAGTCATGAGTGAGTCACGGCCCTGCTCTCCCACTGGAGGGGACGGTCCCCGCAGAGCTGCTCGGGGCGGCCTGAGCCCGGCTCTGCGCAGACCTGGCACAGAAGCCGCGCTGGAACGGGCACGAGGGCGGGCCATCAGCAGTAGAGAGAGAGGGCAGGCCGCTGTGGACACGCTGTGGCCGCTTCCGGGCACAGGAGTCGGGGTTCGGCTCAGCGTGCGGGCGCGTGCGGAGTGGGGAGGGCGGGTTCGCGGGACAGAGCGGGGTGCGCGCGGAGCCGGGCAGGGACGGGCCGAGTGGAAGACCGTTTTCTGTTACTGCGGCCCTTGGCTTGTCTGCCTGATCACTCTGCCTTCTTAGATGCACGTGTCTCTTCCTTAGTTCCTCCACCGGTGAGGTCGGTCCACAAAAAAAGGCATCTTCTATGTTTCTTTCGGACTAGCATTCTATCACTAGAAATCGTTACACTTTAAAGTTTTACTGACTTTAATGCAACATGCTGAACCATCTCTGTTTAGGAAAGTCTTCACTGAAAGTGTTTCTTCTTCTCCTCCTTATTTGTTGTAGCTGAGATATTGGGCAAGTCATCGAAATCTGTCCTCTCCCTGGCGACTGGAGCACCAAACCCCAACACGTTCCCTTTCAAGACGGCGGTTATCACCACAGACAACGGAGAGACCATCCAATTTGATGAAGAGATGATGAAGAGAGCACTGCAGTATTCTCAGAGTGCTGGGTACTGATCAGTAGATAATGTAACCTTGGTTCATTTTCATGAGCAATATTCTACAGCCGGCTGATAAAGTGACCTGTGTGTTTTTTAACTGGGTATTCAGCAGTGAGGAAGGTTTGGGGAAGAGCTTCAGAAGAATAATTAATAGCAGCAGTAATACTGAATGCTTAAGACCCCTAGTGACTGCTTCTCAACCTTATGCGACTAGGAGAGGGAGAGAAGGCTTTTGAAAGTAGGTACCATTTGAGCTGAGACTGGAATAAAAGAGAGAGAGAGAGAGAGACGATAGCTAGGTGAAGAAGCAGGGTAGGAGAAAGGAGGAAATGGATGACCCAGGAAGCAGCCAGTTTAAGTCCTGGGGAAATTTTTTAATGATTATGTTCCCTTTCTAAACACCCAGCTATGCATCCACATTGCCCTCAGTTCAGATGTGTTTAATCTCATAAAAGCAACTGGAACACATATTCTAAAGCTTTCCTTAGCTGGTCTTCTTCCAGTGATAAAGGGTAACTTAGAGAGTGTCTATGAATTATACTTTATTAAAGCCTGTTTGCTCTGTGATTGAAGAATAATGCATGTTGGGTGCATAAGAATTGTTTTGTATACAATGTATACCTAGGCTTTTCTTTCCGTGATGGAAAGAACTTACTGAACCTGCACTTCTAGGTATCCTACAGAAATCTCCCTAAGGGAAACAAAAAATTAATTACGCAGTGAGTGCTCTAATGTAAAAGAAAAAGTACAGGCTTTGGAATGAGAAAGCTGTAGATTCAAATCTCAGCTCTTTTAATCACCAGCTGATTACCTTTATGTGGATTTCCTAATCTCTAAGTCTGTTACCTTGTCTTTTAAGTAAAGATATTAATATTGGCAAAAAGCATTTGAGGACCTTTAAAGTGCCTGCTATAAAGCCACCATTTAGCCCCTGTCTACTATTATTATGACTTTCACTACTGTCAATTTTTAAATGCATTTTATGCTTTAGACTCCCAGAGCTGTTATCCTGGCTGAAACAGTTACAAGTAAAATTGCATAATCCTCCCACCATCCATTATCCACCCAGCCAAGGACAAATGGACATGTGTGTCACATGTGGCAGCCAAGAAGGTCTCTGTAAGGTAAGGCTGGAGGGAAAGGCACCCGCGGGAAGAATCAAATACTACGTTCACCCAGACGGCCATCTCTCCCTTAGCCACAGAGCATCGTGTTCTGTGGGTTACGAAGGCTTCCTTGTCTTCACCTAGAATCATAAGTGGAACTTAAAGACATTCAGCAACCTGATTTCTCTTAAACAGAGATCCCACCATCAATGACCCAGAGCTCTGAGTCATTAGGACAAGATTCCTGTTCAGGAAGAACTCAACCCCTACCTGCAGCTTAGTGAGCACTGCTTAGTTTCATCTAGCTCAGAGATTCAGGCTACATTTCAGTTATGTTTGTGGTTATGACATATCAATGCATGACTTTTAAATTCTTCGAGGGTGTATCCTGATACCCCTGAGATGAAACGTCATTCCTCTGTGTGTGTCTGCTGGTGTCATCGTCTGTGCCGGCTGCCTCTTGTACCCTGACTCCCTCTTGGATGTGCTTCTCCACGTCTACGTATATGTCTGTGTCTGTGGCTGACTTCTCCTCTGGGTTACTTTCTCTCTCTCTTTCCCTCTCTCTCTCTCTGTCTCTCTGCCTCTCTCCTGGGTTCCAAGGACTCCACAGAGGTAACCACCACTGGGGGGGGGGGGTCCCCCGATAAAGAGACTGCATATATGGTTCTCTGTTTCATCTATTTTTTTTCTTTTCTTTTTCATGAATAATTAGTCCTGGATAAAGAGGCTCTATATTCAGTCCTCACATCTAGATGAAAGTGTGACTCTTGTTTATCTCAAAGCAGAGTAGCTTTCTTGCTCTTCTTTTTTATGTAAATGTGAAAGCTGGTTAGTTTTAATGAATTTTAATTAAATTATTATTACATAATAATGTATTAAAGTAATAAGACTATAATTTTCCTCCCTCTTTTTGGACTTAATTAGGAAAAACAAAAGGATTAGCTGCTGTTTCAGTTTTATCGTTGAAGAGAAATATTTGTGATGCCCCAGACAAGTAGGGAAAAAAAGGACTTCGGTGAATTTCTTTTCTTAGGAAGAAACACTATGTGCCTTTTCTTTTTCCAGAAAGATGCACAAGAAAGTTTCTTCTTTGCCTGTTGCAACATCAGTCATATCAAAGAGGAAGATAGCATAGATGGCCAAATGCATCAGTAACTCAGTGGCTTATAGCCATGCTTGTTACAGAGGCCTCCTGGGAATCTGGTTTAATATTTCTCCCACTTTGTTCTCCAGGATGGATATTATTTTAGGTGTCCCTGTCTCAGATAATAAACAGCCCTCCCTCCTCATTTAGGATATTTGACTTTCTCATGTCCCCTAACTGACATGGGAAATGTACGTAATGAGGTTTTCATCTGATCCATGGATGATACACAAGCCACCCAGTGATCTGTTTGGTCCTAGGAGGTCCTGTAAATCCTGAACCAATGAACTTGTCAGAGGAAGATACTGTTTGTCATAAAACACCAAAAGCTCCGAAGGAAAAGTAAATGGAACATCCTAGTCCAAACTGGAAAAAAATGTCACATCTTCTGTCTCAATGGATAATGGCCGTGCTGTCTGTCAAGAGATCCAGTTTGTTAAAATGATAGGGAGGAGAGGCTTGACCTGGGGATTGTGAAATGTCACAAGTTGGGAAAGGATTATTCTCTGACTCATGTAAGATTTACTCAGAATGGACCCCTCTGATTTAGGCGGGAAAAATCTCTTGTGTGGCTCTACTGATGTCACGAGGCATCATATTGTCCTCAAGATCCCCCGAGATTTGTGGACCTTGTCTTCCCTGACCTCTGAGTCTCCTTTAGCCTTGCTGAGCCCCCCTCCTTTCTGGAATGCTCCCCTTCCTCCTTGCCCTGCCCCCCTTGCCGTGTCCATTATGTATGGGAGCCCCGTGAGGCTGGGCCCCCACACCTCCTTCCCCTTCACACACACACCTTCCCTGGGCATCGCACCCAGGTGATCACGTCCATGCCATTAACTCCAGGCTCCCTGCACATCCACGCAGCCAGCCACCCACCTGATCCAGCCTGGGATGGACCAAAGCACACTCACCTGCTCCTCCCTCAGAACAGACAGCGTTGGGGGTATTTTTCAGTCAGTGGCACCCCTCCCACCACCTCCCCACCTGCACAGCCAGAAATCCAGGGGTCCCTCCTGACACCTCTCCTTCCTCGCGCCCCCTCAGTCCACAGTTATGTCTGCTGGTTCTGATTTCCTAAATGCCGCGCAGTTCTCTCCAGCCCCGCCATCATCACCCCATCCAGACCACCCTTACCTTTCCCAAGGACTGCAGCAAAAAACCTCCCAAATGAGCCTAAAAACTTCCCAGACTCCACCTGTACTCTCATTCCTTTTTTTTTTTTTTTTAATTTATTTATTTATGGCTGTATTGGGTCTTCGTTTCTTTGCGAGGGCTTTCTCTAGTTGTGGCAAGCGGGGGCCACTCTTCATCGCGGTGCGCGGGCCTCTCACTGTCGCGGCCTCTCTTGTTGCGGAGCACAGGCTCCAGACGCGCAGGCTCAGTAGTTGTGGCTCACGGGCCCAGTTGCTCCGCGGCATGTGGGATCTTCCCAGACCAGGGCTCGAAGCCGTGTCCCCTGCCTTGGCAGGCGGATTCTCAACCACTGCGCTACCAGGGAAGCCCTCTCATTCCTTTTTGATACCTTGAGTTTGCAGCCAGAACGACTTTCTCAAATGCCTGTCTGGTCACCTGACTCCCTGGTCCCGCCTTCTACTTAAAATTCTCACTGGGCTCACTTGGCCCAAAGGCCTCCCTGGGACGCTCTCTGCCCACTTCCCTCTGACCTCCTTCCACTCTCCTCTTCACACTCCACCTCAAGCCACAGGATTCTTTCAGTTTCTCAAACTGTGTACGTATTGTCACCCCCTCCTCCTACTCATCACTTCCTCAGGGAAGCCTTCCCTGATTGCTCTAAGTTCCCTGAGTGCCCAAGTCCTCCTACAATGAGCACTTAGAGCATTGGCATCTATACGTAATAGCGCCTATCGCCGATTTTACATATGCATTTATCTGAATCGTTATTTGATTAGAATCTAGCTTTCAGTGGGCTAGCACCTCCATGAGGGTAAAAACCATCCCGCTATACTCATCAGTTTATCTCCATAGGTCCTGGCTTAGAGCAAAGATTTTTAAAGTATTCAAAGAAGGAATACATGAATTTTAGGAGCCAAACCAGTTATATATATATATATTTTTTAAACCTAGAACGGATGTTTGCAAACTGTGGCTTGAGAGCCAAGCCAGCCCTTGTCTGATTCTGCAAGTAGAGTTTTATTGGAACTCAGTCACACCATCGGCTGACGTACTGCCTATGACTGTTTTCTCACCTTGAGGCAGAGATGAGTAGTTGCAATGGAGACACCGGGGCTCACAAAATACGTCCCATCTGGCATTTACAGAAAACTTGCCAACTCCTTGTCTAGAATCCTAGTGAGCTCAAACCAAAAAAAAAAAAAGAGGGGGGGTGGTGGCTTCTAAGACTGGAAACCAAACTAACCAAGCTAACCTATGCTTCTTTTGTTAGGTATTTGAAATGATCGTTAATCCTGGAGATAATATCCTCGTAAATGAACCTATTTATTCAGGAACAATTCATGCTGTGAGTACACATTTCTACAAAAGGCAGCTCTCTTTCTTATAACAAATAAGAAACCACTGCATCTTGAGAATTATCTGCCCACTGAAACATAAAATAGCATCTTTCTTCTTAAACAGGAGAATCATTAATATATGCAAAATATGTGAAATGTACCCTCTGCTTTATACATTTCTTCTTACAAGGTCTAAATGTAGGGGTGCTAAAATTGGGTTGTGCAAAATCATGTCCAGATTTCTTAACATTTCACCTGAAATGTGACTTAATTTACAAAGACGTTTTTTCACTACCATCTATATTACCACACGCCTAAGGATGATCATATGTCAATGGAGAATAACCGTACAGTAACATGGTATGATTAGGACTTTCCTCTCCAGTCTTAATTAATGGGACTCTGATATCCAGAACGAGGAATCGGATCACCTGCTCTGCTGTGCCCTGGTCAGAACACACCACTGTCGGGGGCACAATACTTTTGGGTCGATGTGAATACAGACTGGAGCACAGTCGGAGAAAAGCGACCAGAGTGAACAAACAAATGGAAATAATACCATAGGTTGAATTGTTTTAGGAACTATGCTCTTCTCTGCAGAAAGAGAAGACTCCACGGGGGCATGAGGATTGTCCTCAAGTACATTAAAGCTAGCCATGTGACAGAGGAGTTAGATTTGTCTGTGCATGTCCTCAGGTTCATACAACTGGAATCAAAGGATGGAAACTACAGGAAAACAGTTTCAACTCAATGTAACAACTGTCTAACCATGAGCCTCACTGGCTCTCTGAGGAGTAAAGCACTGCCCATCACTGCAGGGGCTCCAAGAAAGAAGCCAGACACAAAAGGACAAATATTGTATGATTCCACTTGTACTAAATATCAAAAATAGGCAAATTCATAGAGACAGAAAGTTGATGAGAGGTTACCAGGGCCTGGGGGAGGGGGAAATGGGGAGTTGTTGCTTAATGACTACAGGGTTTCTGTTGGGAGTGATGAAAAGATTTTGGAAATTGATAGTGAGAGATGCACACATTATGAATGTAGTTAATGCCACTGAATCCCACACGTTAAAATGGCAGATTTTTTGTTATATATATTTTACCACAATTTTGAAAACTAAAGTAAAATAATGGCCTTAATCATTGGATACTAATTATTCATTATTTTCCTAAACTCCAAAGATGTAAGATCACACAATGCCTGTAAATGTAAAACTTGTGTCTATGTAAATAGCACGATGCACACACGTTTTCACATGCCCAAACAGAAACCAATGCCACGCTGTGAGGGAATATAATGACGGTCCATGTGTGTTTATCTCATGGCCCAGTATCAACTCGTTTTATTCATGTAGATGTGTTTTTAAAGTCTAAGACCTTTTAAATTTGCCATAAGTAGGGTCTGGATTATTCTCACTTAGTGCATAAGTCTACATTTGACTACTAATATATGTGTTTGCATTTTTTTTCTGAGAACTTCACTCAATTATTGGGGTTTTTTTCTTAATTTTTACTGAAATATAGTTTATTTACAGTGTCATGTTAGTTTCAGGTATACAGCAAAGTGATTCAGATATATATATATCTGTTCTTTTTCATATTCTTTTGCATGATAGGTTATTACAAGATATTGAGTATATACTTCCCTGTGCTATACAGTAGGAACTTGCTGTTTATTTATTTTATATATTGTAGTATGTATATGTTAATCCCAAACTCCTAATTTATCCCTCCCCACCTTTCCCCTTTAGTAACCATGAGTTTGTTTTCTATGTCTGTGAGTCTGTTTTGTAAATAAGTTCATTTGTATCCTTGTCTTAGACTCCACATATAAGTGCTATCATATGATGTTTGTCTTTCTCTGACTTACTTCACTTAGTATGATAATCTCTAGGTCCATCCATGTTGCTGCAAATGGCATTATTTCATTCTTTTTTATGTCTGAGTAATATTCCATTGTATATATGTACCATATTTTCTTTATCCATTCATCTGTTGATGGACATTTTAAGTTGCTTCCATGTCTTGACTATTGTCAATAGTGCTGCTGTGAACATTAGGATGCATGTATCTTTTTGAATTATACTTTTCTCCATATATGTGCCCAGGAGTGGGATTGCTGGGTCATATGGTAACTCTACTTTTAGTCTTTTAAGGAACCTCCATACTGTTCTCCATAGTGGCTATACCAATGTACACTCCCACCAACAATGTCAGAGGCCCTTTTCTCCACACCCTCTCCAGCATTTATTATTTGTAGACTTTTTGATGATGGGCATTCTGACTCATTTGAGGTGGTACCTCATTGTAGTTTTCATTTGCATTTCTCTAATAATTATGGATGTTGAACATCTTGTCATGTGCCTGTTGGCCATCTGTATGTCTTCTTTGGAGAAATGTCTACTTCAGTCTTCTGTCCATTTTTTGATTGGGTTGTTTATTTTTTGCTTTTTTGTTTTTTGATATTGAGCTGTATGAGCTGTTTGTATACTTTGGAAATTAATCCCTCGTCAGTTGCATTGTTTGCAAATATTTTCTCCCAGTCTGTAGGTTGTCTTTTCATTTTGTTGATGGTTTCCTTTGCTTGTTATTAATAAGTCCCAATTTTTTCTTTATGAACATACAACATAAAAATACAAGACTTTTATAAAACTATGTCTATAAGCAAGGCCACTACTTTCAACTTCAGCCTCTGCAATTGGTACAGTATTGAAATACTTCCACATGCCTTGATGAGCCACTGCCATTATGCTCCCTGGCTCCCCTGGCCCCTCTCCTAAGACCACCCTGAACCCCCCATGGTACAGAGCTAATGCTGGCCTGGCATGGGGCCTACAGGATGTATCTGAAGTGCCCATGCTACACCACTTGTCCAATATTTTTAATATCACCTCTGCTTATAACTATTTTACGTATTAGCATCACAGATGCTTTATATGATTAATTTACTTTGTAAAAAAATTCCTTAATAAACTCCCATTTTATGAAGCAGTTCTAACCATAATTATAAAGATGATACAGTCAGAAGAGGCTGGGTTATGCTGTGGAATAGCTGACTCCTTATCTCGCTGGCCTATGGCTGCAAAGTCCTGTCTTTCTCTCACACGCCGTGTCCACGGTCAGGCCCCCGAGCTCTGTGCCAGGCCATCTTCATCCCAGGCCCCAGAGTGACAGAAGCAGCGTCATCTGGACCGCTGCCAGTCTTAGAGCAGAGGGAACAGGGAACGAGAGACACAAGCTGGGATTTAAAGCTTCTGCTTGGAAGGAACACCCATCACTTCTGCACGCAATTCATTGACCAAAGCCAGACCCCTGGCCAAGCCTGACATATATGAGCAGGGAAGTCCACCCTTCCTCTAGGAATTGACAGGGGATATTTTTGAACCATAATGGAAGCTTAACGGGGGCAACAATGGAATCAGAAAATACAACCTCAGCCCTTGGGTGTAGGGCTGAGTGCAGGTTTGTGTTTAAGGGTATAAATGGTAACATTTTCGTTACTGTAAGAACCAGTGACTAGGATATTTTGTACCATGTCTGAGTCTTGGGTTTTCTTTCCTCCTGTCCTCCACAGGTGCAACCTCTGGGCTGCAACATGATTAACATTTCCAGTGATGAGCATGGGATTATTCCAGACTCCCTCAGAGAAATACTTTCCAGATGGAAACCAGAAGATTCAAAGAACCCCGAGAAAAACACCCCCAAATTTCTTTATACTGTCCCAAATGGCAACAACCCTGCCGGGAACTCATTAACAACTAACCGCAAAAAGGAAATCTATGAGGTATTTTCAAAGAATGGGTTCCGTGGCTGTGCTCTTGTTTCTTTCTGACCCTTTAGAAGAGTGCTCTGCAAGTTCCTTCTCTGATTAGCCTCTCGCTCTCAAGGAAGATGATTTTTAATAAAAGGGTCCCCATGAATTTAAAGAAACTATTATGCTCTTGCTGACTATGAGGTTTTCCTTTCCCTTTAATTGATATTTTGGTTGAAAGAGATGTTACGGTTGGTGTAGTGTTAAACTCACCTCTTCCTCCCCTCTCTTCCTTCTGTCTTCCCCTCATCCCCACCTCCAATCCATCCCGTGGCTCCCACCACCAACGTTATCCAAACCCACCGTCCCCTCGGCCGCCCGCCCTCCCGGGCCCTGTGACTGCCCCCCTCCTCACAGCTCCTCCCCCGGCTCGTGGCGTCCTTCCTGCTCCAGTGTAGATCTACAAGCCCTTCTCCAGCTGCTTCCCCGCACTTAAAAGAAGATGAGAGTCCTTCACCTGCCACGCACGGTGATGCGACCTGGGCCTTGGTTCTCAGGCTAGGGTCTCCCACATCCTTCTTGTTGCAGCTACACAGCCTTCCTTCCGTCCCTTACACACCTATGCCTTCTATAAACGTCTATCCCTTAAACATGCCAAGTATTTTCTCACCCCCAGGGCCTTTGCCCCTGGTCCCTCAGTCTAAAATCTTCTCCCCCGTCATCTGCACGCCTGAGCCTTCCTGCCAGCCTGAGCTCTCCTGGAGCTTCCGTGTCACTCTCTCTCTCTCAAACATGACCCTCTTTAACCTTCCGCCCAGCCCTCAAAGCCTCCCTCCTAATCGTCCTCTGTTCACTGTCCACTGGCGCATGTTCGTTCTGTCTTTCCCACCAGAACGTAAGTTCCCTGAGGACAGAGCTTTCAGGGCTGGTTCCTGTCTTCATCCTGCTCCTAGGACAGGGAGCCCTCAGTGGCTTCTTGGGTGAATGAATGAATGAGTACAAAGAACTATGATTCCAAGTGATTTTTATCTTTGAGCGATCTGAAGAAATAAATATGCTCCTTTAACTTTTTTAGCTCGCAAGAAAATATGACTTCCTCATCATAGAAGATGATCCTTATTATTTTATGCAGTTCAACAAGGTAAGTGCAGTGTCAACTCAGCCCACAATCAGTAGATAAGTGGCTGTAAGTTACTGCACTGATTTGAGTTTAGCCGGGCTGCTGAGTATTTTCATCTCTGGTATTACTGCTCTTTCTAGAAATTCCTTACCTTTAGAACAGTGGCTGGCTCTCTGTGCCAGGCACGTGGAGGGTCGAGTGAGTCAAGGGTGAGGGTCGTCTGGACTCCAAATCCAGATCGTGGCTCCTTCGACATCGTACCAGGGTTATGCAGTGGGCGTCTCCTTGGGTGTCAACCTCAGTCTCTCGCGGGTGGCTGATGGGCCGAGGACTTGGGAGCTGTGTCCAGGCTGAAGGAGAAGGAGGGCCGCGCTCAGTCAGTGAGGTGGCGGTGGGCAGAGGAGGGGCGTTCCTAGCATCATGCTGCCCACTTGCCATCCCTGTCACTTAGGGCCGGGGACTTACCTGCAGAATGATGGACTTTTAGATCCTTTCCCACTATATACGTACACCACTGTGAACGAGCATGGTTTCCTAGGAGACAACGGTAGTGGTACAGACTCCCAATGCCCAATTCCTCAAAATCCAACACTGTATTTGCTCTCAGGCCTGCACAGAACAAACACATGGACTCAGTCCCCACTTTATATCTACGGAGAAGAAACAGAACTCTTGGCTTTTTATCTAGTTTGCCTGAATACCATGTCTGCCTGCCGCCCACCTTCAACACGACCATGGCCCCCTTTCTCGTTGGCATTTACTTGTGAAGTAAATATGGCAGTTTCAGCATTGCACACTGACTACACTGCTCGTCTTCATTTGCACCTTTTTTGTGTTTCTAGTTGGTCTAAGAGTCAGCATTCTCTTTCTAAACAGCCCTCAGCATCAGAATGCTGATGGCCCTCTTCGTTTTGGTCTTTTCCAAACTACTTTTTCTTGAATCCTTCCTCGAAATCTGTTCATCCTGGATCTCAAGCCTTGGGACAAGGAGGTCCGGTGTGAGGTTTCCCTAAACTCACGGAAGTGGCATTGTGAGCAAGTGAGAGGACGTGTGTGTGTGTGTTTGGCAGAAAAGCCGTGAAGATCGGCAGATACGAATAGAAGAACATGCATCTCTGGTTCTTACGCCATTTCAAAGGGCTGAGATGAAGACAAGAAAAAGGATGTTTGTCCTACTGTTCTCCAAATCCATTCCTCCCCACTCTCTGCACAAAGTAGGGATACGGTCTCTATCAGACTTCCCAAGCCAACAGTATTTTTCTTCCATTTCCAGCCCTGGGCACCGACTTTTCTCTCCATGGACGTTGATGGGCGTGTCATCCGAGCTGACTCCTTTTCCAAAGTCCTGTCCTCTGGGTAAGGCCCTGGCTGTGCCTTCAGGCTGCATCTACAGGCGACAGAGGCTGCACCTCAGCATCTTTTAGTGCAAACAGTTCTTCTCATTTAAGATGCTTGTATTCCCCATTTGACTGACTATTAATACCAGGCTTTTCTCCCAATCTGTCCCCTGTGGTCAAAGATACTTGGCCATTAAATTATAGCTGTAGGGGGACTGGTCAGGTTTTTGGTTACATCTACGAAAGAGCACATTTAGAAATACATGGTCTATTTTAAGTGTACAATTAAGTTTAAATGTGTATTTTAAATAAGTAGTTTTATTAGAATGTGTTAACTGTCTAAGTGTGTTTGTCCCCAGGTCACAAAATTCTCCCCCATGAAATCACTAACATGGTATTAATTGTTAATGCAGGGTTGGTATTGTGCCTTTTCTCTCTTTGTGCAGGTTGCGAATAGGGTTTATAACTGGTCCAAAGCCCTTGATCGAGAGAATTGTTTTACACATACAAGTTTCAACAATGCATCCCAGCACTTTTGCCCAGGTACGGACAACTTAGGAAATAGGAATTTTTTTGAATCAGATCATAAAACAAAAGAGATGTTGGCAAATAAGACTGAGTGAACATGGCAGGGAGAGAAATCACTGATTGCATCTCTATTTCCAGTTAGGAGACCACACACAGCAGATGTTTGCTCTAGAAGCCAAAAGAGATTTGAATGGACCTGGTGCAGTTTCACAGTGTAGACCAAGCTCCTTGAGGGTCAGAGATCTTATTCATCTGTGTCCTGGCATCTAGCTCAGGAATCCCATAAAAACTGTGTTGGACTCGACAGGACGGAAGGTGTTTGGTGAAGTAACGCACCATTAGCTTCGTTGTCCTGGAATCTGAGAGCAAGGGTTCCAGACCCGCGTGGTGGCCCGACGTCTGCCTTCACTGCCCATGTGCTAAGCTCCCTACAAACAGCGGCTGGAATGTATTTTAATTAAATACAGTAAAATTATTTGTGGCGAATGTATTAATTTCTTCACAAGCTTTGAGAAATGATTGGACCCATCCTTAAGGCAATTTGAGAACCAACGATAAGGACAGGACTGCTACCTAAGAACTCAAAAGGTGTAGTTTATGCAGAATGGACATTTCTTTGACATTATACACTCCACAAAGTGCACGTGTCCCCGTGTTTTATCAAGTTGGGGACTTTTTCCATATTTTCTGTATCTGTTATCAACCAAATTTCACTATCCATTTACAACATTTAGAACTTCCATTTTGGATAGAAAATCTCTGAATATATTGTATAACTTCATGTATCGACTGTATGTGTTTTTGGGGGGGTTTATTTGTTTGTTTTTTTGTCAATTTATCTCTTTATTTTTATCATAACATTTGTTCAATTTCTGGAACTAATTTTTTTTTTAAACATCTTTATTGGAGTATACTTGCTTTACAATGTTGTGTTACTTTCTGCTGTACAGCAGAGTGAATCGGCTATATGCATACGTATATCCCCATACCCCCTTCCTCTTGCATCTCCCTCCCACCCTCCCTATCCCACCCCTCTAGGTGGACACAAAGCACCGAGCTGATCTCCCTGGCCTATGCGGCTGCTTCCCACAAGCTATCTGTTTTACACTTGGTAGTGTATATATGTCCAGGCCACTCTCTCACTTCGTCCCAGCTTACCCTTCCCCCTCCCCATGTCCTCATGTCCATTCTCTACGTCTGCATCTTTATTCTTGTCCTGCCCCTAGGTTTTTCAGAACTTTTTTTTTTTAGATTCCATATGTATGTGTTAGCATACAGTATTCATTTTTCTCTTTCTGACTTACTTCACTCTATATGACAGACGCTAGGTCCACCCACCTCACTACAAATAACTCAATTTCATTTCCTTTCATGGCAGAGGAATATTCCATTGTATATATGTGCCACGTCTTCTTTATCCATTCATCTGTCAATGGACACTTAGGTTGCTTCCATGTCCTGGCTATTGTAAATAGAGCTGCAATGAACATTGTGGTGCATGTGTCTTTTTGAATTATGGTTTTCTCAGGGCATATGCCCAGTAGTGGGATTGCTGGGTCATATGGTAGTTCTATTTTTAGTCTTTTAAGGAACCTCCATACTGTTCTCCATAGTGGCTGTATCAATTTACATCCCCACCAACAATGCAAGAGGGTTCCCTTTTCTCCACACCCTCTCCAGCAGTTATTGTTTGGAGATCTTTTGATGATGGCCATTCTGACTGGTGTGAGGTGATACCTCATTGTAGTTTTGATTTGTATTTCTCTAATGATTAGTGATGCTGAGCATCCTTTCATGTGTTTGTTGGCAATCTGTATATCTTCTTTGGAGAAATGTCTATTTAGGTCTTCTGCCCATTTTTGGATTGGGTTTTTTTTTTTGGATATTGAGCTGCATTAGCTGCTTGTATATTTTGGAGATTAATCCTTTTTCAGTTTCTTCGTTTGCAAATATTTTCTCCCATTCTGAGGGTTGTCTTTTTGTCTTGTTTATGGTTTCCTTTGCTGTGCAAAAGCTTTAAGTTTCACTAGGTCCTATTTGTTTATTTTTGTTTTTATTTCCATTTCTCTAGGAGGTGGGTCAAAAAGGATCTTGCTGTGATTTATGTCAAACAGTGTTCTTCCTATGTTTTCCTCTAGGAGTTTTATAGTGTCTGGCCTTACATTTAGGTCTCTAATCCATTTTGAGTTTATTTTTGTATATGGTGTTAGGAAGTGTTCTAATTTCATTCTTTTACATGTAGCTGTCCAGTTTTCCCAGCACCACTTATTGAAGAGGCTGTCTTTTCTCCACTGTATATGCTTGCCTCCTTTGTCAAAGATAAGGTGACCATATGTGCGTGGGTTTTTCTCTGGGCTTTCTATCCTGTTCCATTGATCTATATTTCTGTTTTTGTGCCAGTACCATACTGTATTGATTACTGTAGCTTTGTAGTATAGTCTGAAGTCAGGGAGCCTGGTTCCTCCAGCTCTGTTTTTCTTTCTCAAATTGCTTTGGCTATTCGGGGTCTTTTGTGTTTCCATACACATTGTGAAATTTTTTGTTCTAGTTCTGTGAAAAATGCCATTGGTAGTTTGATAGGGATTGCGTTGAATCTGTCGATTGCTTTAGGTAGTATAGTCATTTTCACAATGTTGGTTCTTCCAATCCAAGAACATGGTATATCTCTCCATCTGTTTGTATCATCTTTAATTTCTTTCATCAGTGTCTTATAGCTTTCTGCATACAGGTCTTTTGTCTCCTTAGGTAGGTTTATTCCTAACAGTGTAAATTGGAGTGTTTCTTTAATTTCTCTTTGATTTTTCATCATTAGTGCATAGGAATGCAAGAGATTTCTGTGCATTAATTTTGTATCCTGCTACTTTACCAAATTCATTGATTAGCTCTAGTAGTTTTTTGGTAGCATCTTTAGGATTCTCTGTGTATAGTATCATGTCATCTGCAAACAGTCACAGCTTTACTTCTTCTTTTCCAATTTGGATTCTTTTTATTTCTTTTTCTTCTCTGCTTGCTGTGGCTAAAACTTCCAAAACTATGCTGAATAACAGTGGTGAGAGTGGGCATCCTTGTATTGTTCCTGATTTTAGAGGAAATGGTTTCAGTTTTTCACCATTGAGAATGATGTTGGCTGTGGGTTTGTCATACATGGCCTTTATTATGTTGAGGTAAGTTCCCTCTATGCCTACTTTCTGGAGAGTTTTTATCATAAATTGGTGTTGAATTTTGTCAAAAGCTTTTTCTGCGCCTATTGAGATGATCGTATGGTTTTTATCCTTCAGTTTGTTAATATGGTGTATCACGTTGATTGATTTGCGTATATTGAAGAATCCTTGCATTCCTGAGATAAACCCCACTTGATCATGGTGTATGATCCTTTTAATGTGCTGTTGCGTTCTATTTGCTAGTATTTTGTTGAGGATTTTTACATCTATGTTCATCAGTGATATTGGTCTGTAGTTTTCTTTTTTTGTGACATCTTTGTCTGGTTTTGGTATCAGGGTGATGGTGGCCTCGTAGAATGAGTTTGGGAGCGTTCTTCCCTCTGCTGTATTTTGGAAGAGTTTGAGAAGGATAGGTGTTAGCTCTTCTCTAAATGTTTGAAAGAATTCGCCTGTGAAGCCATATGGTCCTGGTCTTTTGTTTGTTGGAAAATTTTTAATCACAGTTTCAATTTCAGTGCTTGTGATTGGTCTGCTTATATTTTCTATTTCTTCCTGGTTCAGTCTCGGAAGGTGGTGCTTTTCTAAGAATTTGTCCATTTCTTCCAGGTTGTCCATTTTATTGGCATATAGTTGCTTGTAGTAATCTCTCATGATCCTTTGTATTTCTGCAGTGTCAGTTGTTGCTTCTCCTTTTTCATTTCTAATTCTGTTGATTTGAGTCTTCTCCCTTTTTTTCTTGATGAGTGTGTCTAGTGGTTTATCAATTTTGTTTATCTTCTCAAAGAACGAGCTTTTAGTTTTATTGATCTTTGCTATTGTTTTCTTCTTGTTTATTTGAGATTTTTCTTGTTTCTTGAGGTGTGATTGAACTTAGTATGATTTTAGGCAGCCTCTCTGCTAATGGGAGGGGTTGTGCTCCTGTCTTACTAGTTGTTTGGCATGGGGCGTCCAGCACTCGAGCTTGCTGGCCATTGGGTAGAGGTGGGTCTTAGCATTGAGACAGAGATCTCTGGGAGAGCTCTTGCCGATTGATATTATGTGCAGCCGGTAGGTCTCTGGTGGTCCAATGACCTGAACTTGGCTCTCCCACCTCAGAGGCTCAGGCCTGACACCAGGCCGGAGCACCAAGACCCTGTCAGCCACACAGCTTAGGGAAGCCTTCAGCCAAACAGAAACATGGCGAATGGAGCACACGCCTGTAGAAACCCTCTACGACTGTATGTGTTTTATATTTAGAGACCATCCAGGGCGGCAGTTATTGGGTGGATCTCAGGCTGCACAGTCTGGTTTAAGTCCAGGCTCTTTGAGGAGCAGTGACCTCAGGAAATTTAACTTCACCTCATGCCTCAGTCTATTCCTCAGTAGATTAGAAATCATGACCTGCCTAATAAGGGTATTACGAAGATCAACTTAGCTGAAATACATTCATATGGTACAGCAGTTTCCAGCACATAGGAAGGACCATATAAATATTTGTTATTTTTACTATTATTCTTGTCATTGTTAATAATCAACCTTATTATAAATCGCTAGCTCTACAAAGCTTGGTGCAGCTTGTAGCATCCTCTGAGGGTGGTTTGCACATGATCAAGAGTGGTTTGCTTTTACATTTGGGCAAAAAACACATTTTAGAGGATGAATGATGACCTTATTACTGTCTCATCCCTTTTAGCTCCTGGTATCACAGCTTCTGTACCAATGGGGAGAAGAGGGCTTCCTGGCTCATGTAGACAGGTATTGTATTTTAGGTTCCATACTTTATATAGAAATGGACTTCAGTCTATTAATTTTCATTTTTGAATTATTCCAAAATAATGGAAAAACCACAATGGTAAAAAGTTTACCACCCAACAGGTCAAATAAATATGCTTCTATTCCCTCATCAAGAATTCAACATTTTCATCAAGACAGAAAACAGATTCTTATAGACTGGACTTCAGAGCCTTTTAATTTCTTCAGTCAATGTACTAAACACACCTTTTCATTTTATTGTTCTTTTAGGGTTATTGATTTCTATAGAAAGCAAAGGGATGCATTATTGGCAGCTGCAGACAAGTGGTTAAGTGGTGAGTGGAACTTATATCCTGTCCTGGGATGAACCGTAGCCCTTATATGAGTGAGTGATACACACCACAGAGTACTGTTAATAACCCTGGGGAAGGAAACAGGGTCCAGGAGTATTCTTGTCAAGAAAATGTTACCTTATAAATAATCTCAGAAGTAACAGCACAAACCCTGGCACAATTCTACGCATTTCTACTATACTTGACTGCTGCAAAGAATCTGTGGTTTAAAGAAAAATGGCTAATTAGTCTAACACCAGCAATAATCTACTTAAAGCTAAATAATATCTGTACTCAAAAGGTTTTCAAAATTTTCTCCAAATAGAAAAGGAATTGTGACATAACATATTCCTTTTCTAACTAGACTCTATAAAGACAAAATAGTACAATGGTACAAACTAAGTACACTCTAAGGTGGATTTCTCATTACAGATGATTTGCCTTTTAATCATTAACCTCATTTATCTAATATTTTCTATTGCTAATTTGATTTCAGAATGCTTTAGATTTTATTTTCTATTAAGGAAGAAAGTAAAATGAATTACCTGGCTTTAATTACACCACTAAAAATGCCTTTCGTACGAATAATAGTAAATACAAAGTATTCACTTCTTATTTCCCTCATATCTTGTTCCCTATGTAGTCCTGGTAAAAACACAATTACTATCTTTTTGATAAGAGTACTATTCTACCACTTCCTATAGTGAAGTTGAAAAAAAGGTTTTAATCAACATCAAGGTTTTTTTTTTAAAGGTAATAATCAAAATCAAAATAACTCTTTTCCCTTCTTGGTTTCTCTATCCTTATATTCAATGAAATATAAAGCCTACAAATACACCAGGAATTCCTGAATTTTAAGTACTTCTTAATTACATTGCGATAAAAACTTCAATTCATTGGAGTTCTGAACGATTATGTAAATGATAGGATTTATTGAAACACTAGAAGGCTCTAGAAAGAGTTGAGGAATCCTCTTCTAAAATTGAAAGAGCCACGTTTGGCTTAGGGACAGTTCTAAGAAAGGGAGGTGGGCATGGCACTGGATTTCCTGCACTGCCCTGAGACCCACTAAAATCAGAAATATACACATGAGTCCCCTCTCTCCCTTTCAAACCCTCCCCTCACTTTTAAAAATAAAACTCAGAACACCAATTTTCAGGACTCCTAAAACTATATTTTTTTAAAATGCTATCACCAAAGGAACTTTTTTGGAAATACTAGTTTACAGTTACTGCAATTTGTCATTTCAGCGATATAGTTGACATCATCAAAAATGGTCTCGGGAAATATTTCTTCTCTTCTTTTGTTTGTAGGTTTGGCAGAATGGTATGTTCCTACTGCTGGAATGTTTTTATGGGTTAAAATTAAGGGCCTTCATGATGTAAGAAAACTGATCGAAGAGAAAGCCTTTAAGAAAGAGGTAAAATAGGAAGAAAAGCTATATTTTTTCTTTAAAGTAATATCTTAATAAAAATGGCGAGAGATGTTTATCACTGCCCGCCAACCCAAGGCATAATGTTTGCCTACCAGATACATTATCTCCTTACTAAGATCATAATAGATTTTGGGTTACAGAATTAGTCTCCTGGTCTAAACTAGGGGAAATACAGTCATTCAGCTCAGCTACTGATTAGCTTAGTGGCTAAGAGCACACTCTCTGGAGTCACGTCCTTGGGTGTGAATCCTAGCTCCAGCCCTGCCCTGATATGTGGCACTGGATGAGTTGCCCTTCCTGAGTTTCATCTGGAAAATGCAGATAATAAGAATCCCTCCCTCTTAGGGTTGCTATGATGAAAGCAGTCAATATGGATAAAGCACTTAGACTAATACCTGGCATATAGTAAATGCTTGATAAATATAAGCCATTAGTATTTACAATAGAAGGATTTTTTTTCCTGATTATGAAAGTAAAGCATACTCATGATAGCATTATACTTCATTAAAGCAGAATGAAAAATTTTTAAATAGCCCATAATTTTACCACCCAGATTTTATGACCACTTGTGATACATTTTCTTGAAGAGGTTGTATCCATCTAGTATTTTGGCTATGAAATTATTTTTTTATTAAAGTATAGTTGATTTACAATATTACATTAGTTTCAGGTATATACCATAGTGAGTCAGTATTTTTAAAGATTAGACTCCATTTAAAGTTATTATAAAATATTGGCTGTATTCCCTGTGCTCTATAATAAATCCTGTATCTTCTTTATTTTATACATAATAGTTTGTACCTCTTAATCCTCTACCCCTATCTTGTCCTTCCTCCCTTCCCTCTTCCCACTGATAACAACTAGCTTGTTCTGTATTATATGTGAGCCTGTTTCTTTTTGTTGTATTTATTCATTTTATTTTTTTAGATTTTGCATATAAGTGATAACATGTTATTTCTCTTTTTCTGACTTGTTTCACGAGGTATAATACCCCTCAAGTCCATTCATGTCACAAATGGCAGGACTTCTTCCTTTTTTATGGCTGAGTAGTATTCCATTGAGTGTGTGTGTGTGTGTGTGTGTGTGTGTGTGTGTGTGTGTGTGTGTGTGTGTATACACACATACCACATCTTCTTTATCCATTCATCTGTTGATGGACACTTAGGTTGTTTCTATATCTTGGCTATTATAAATAATGCTGAAATGCATATTGGGGTGCATGTATCTGTTCAAATTAGTGTTTTCTTTTTTCCGGATATACACCCAGGAGTGGATTGCTGGATCATATGGTAGCTCTATTTTTAGATTTTTAGGAACCTCAATATTGTTTTCAAAAATGGCTGCACCAATTTGCACTCCCACCAACAGTGGAGGAGGGTTCCCTATTCTCCACATCCTCGCCAACACTTGTTATTTGTGTTCTTTTTGTTAATAGCTATATTTACAGGTGTGAGGTGATATCTCATTGTGGTTTTGATTTGCATTTCCCTGTTGATTAGTGATGTTTAGCATCTTTTCATGTACCTGTTGTTCATCTGCATTTCTTCTCTGGAAAAACATCTATTCAGGTCTTCTGCCCATTTTTTAGTCTGGGTTTTTTTTTTAATAATGCTCTGCAATTATGTTACATGATTAAAATTACACAGAAAAGTTTATATACTGTTTTTTTCACTTAAAATTAGCCCGCAAGGATTTCTTCTAGGGTTTTTTCCCTCCTTTTGTACTTAAATCATAAGTCTACTTAGATTTCATTCAGAGGCACTAATTAAGCTGAGACATCTAAATATGCTTCTGTGTAGCTTTCCAATTTACAAAATCAATCAACCGTTCTCCATTAATTAATTCCTTTATCATGTTTGTCACTCTTTTGTAAACACCAAGTTCTGTTTCTAGTATCACTTTTGTCTTGAGGCAGTGAGTACAAAGAACAGATCGTGTTGTTGTTGGCAAACTCCTGTGCTTGAGCATAAGAGACAGTCTAGAGGTCAGAGCTGGGAACTGGCTGCCTGGACCCGAGAGCCAATCCACTCCCCTGGGAAAGTCACTCATTCCCTGTAATCATCGTACTTGACCGCAGGACTCATGCTTTATGAATTGTTTTAATGCTAATAACAGCACATAGAAAGTACTTAATAAATACTTAAATGACTTAACTCATCTAAGTGCATTTTAGTACAATAAATCAATTTTATTACTTTTTTTTTTTTTGCTTTCTTATCAATGCCATTATTCTCCAGCACATTTGATGAGTGGCTGTTTGTGTGTATCCCTGAACTAGGAGCTAAGGATACAGACTTCATATTTATTGTCATTTTTTTTTCAGTCCCTTTCTTTTATTCCATATACCCTGTTGCACGTACCTTTACCTTTTCTAAGTAACCTCTATCACTGCTGCCTTAGCCCAAATTTTGGTTATCTTGCAAGGAGATTATTACCATCCCCTCCTTCTCTACAGAAACTTGCTTCTGGCACATCCCTAAACTGCTCCACAATATTGGTAGAAATGATGGTTTTCATTTCATTGTTAATCAGGACAAAAAAACAAACAAACAAACTCATCTTCTGCCTTGAAATTTTCTCCCCAGAATGCCCCCAAATCATTTCATTCCCAGCTCATCTAACTTAAACAACCAGGGGCCAGATTTACACCATGAAAAAACAAGCAGTTTCTTAAAGTTCTGAATGTCATGATTTTACTAGACAACAATCTCAAAGACTTAACACAACCCAGCTTAGTTCTGACTCACGCACACTTTTCAAAAAAGGGGTCTATAACCTCCTCTCCTCCTGCCGTGAGTCAGAGACCCGGGTTCCATTTTACTTTCATTGATCTTTTCTATTGTCTTATTAGTCTCTATTTATTTCTGCTCTGATCTTTATGATTTCTTTCCTTCTACTAACTATGGGTTTGGTTTGTTCTTCTTTCTCTAGTTGCTTTAGGTGTAAGGTTAGGTTGTTTATTTGAGATTTTTTATTTCCCGAAGTACGACTGTATTACTATAACTTCCCTCTTAGAACTAATTTTGCTGCATCCCATAGGTTTTGGATCATCATGTTTTCATTTTCATTTATCTCTAGGTATTTTTTGATTTTCTCTTTAATTTCTTCCGTGATTCATTGGTTGTTTAGTAGCATATTGTTTAGCCTCCACATGTTTGTATTTTTTGCAGTTTTTTTCAATATCCACAAATCAATCTGTGTGACACACCACGTTAACAAATTGAAGAATAAAAACCATATGATCATCTCAATAGAGACAAAAAAGCTTTTGATAAAATTCAACATCCATTTATGATAAAAACTCTCCAGAAAGTGGGTATAGAGGGAACACGCCTTAACATAATAATGGCTATATATGAAAACCCACAGCTAACATCATACTCAACAGTGAAAATCTGAAAGTATTTCCTCTAAGATCGGGAGCAAGACAAGGATGCCCACACTCACCACTTTTATTCAACAAAGTTTTGGAAGACCTAGACACAGCAATAAGAGAAGAAAAAGAAATAAAAGGAATCCAAATTGAAAAAGAAGTAAAACTGTCACTGTTTGCAGATGAGATGATGCTATACATAGAAAATCCTAAAGATACTACCAGAAAACTACTAGAGCTCATCAATGAATTCAGTAAAGTTGAATGATACAAAATAAATACAAAGAAATGTGTTGCGTTTCTATACACTAACAACAAAAGATCAGAAAGAGAAATTAAGGGGAAAATCCCATTTACCATCACATCTAAAAGAATAAAATACCTAGGAATAAACCTACCTAAAAAGGCAAAAGACCTGTAATTGGAAACCTATAAAATGCTGATGAAAGAAATTGAAGACAACACAAACAGATGGAAAGATACACCATGTTCTTGGATTGGAAGAATCAATATTGTCAAAATGACTTTACTATCCAAGGCCAATTACAAGTTCAGTGCAATCCCTATCAAATTACCAAGGTCATTTTTTCACAGAACTAGAACAAATAATTTTAAAATTTGTATGGAAACACAGAAGTCCCCTAACAGCCAAAGCAGTCTTGAGAAAGAAGAACGGAGCTGGAGGAGTCACATTCCCTGACTTCAGACTACACTACAAAGCTGCAGTAATCCAAACGGTATTGTAGTGGCACAAAAACAGAAATATATATCAATGGAACAGTATAGAGAGCCCAGAAATAAACCCACGCACCTATGGTCAATTAATCTATGACAAAGGAGCAAGAATATACCATGGAGAAAAGACAGTCTGTACAATAAATGATGCTAGGAAAACAGTACAGCTACATGCCAAAGAATGAAATTAGAACATTCTCGAAGATCATATACAACAATAAACTCAAAATGGTTTACAGACCTAAATGTAAGACTGGATATTATAAAACTCCTAGAGTAAAACAGGCAGAACACTCTTTGACATAAATCACAGCAATATCATTTTTGCTCTGTCTCCTAGAGTAATGGAAATAAAAACAAAAATAAATAAATGGGACCTAATTAAACTTAAAAGCTTTTGCACAGCAAATGAAACCATAAAGAAAACAAAAAGGCAACCTACAGAATAGGAACAAATATTTGCAAGTGATGTGACAGACAAAGGATTAATTTCCAAAGTATAGAAACAGCTAATACAGTGCAATATAAAAAAAAAAAAAAAAACACACACACAAATAACCCAATCCAAAATTGGGCAGAAGACCTAAAAAGACATTTCTCCAAAGAAGATATATAGATGGTCAACAGGCACATGAAAGGATGCTCAATATCGCTAATTATGAGAGAAAATCAAATCAAAACTACAATGAGGTATCACCTCATACCAGACAGAATGCCCATCATCAAAAAGTCTACAAATAATAAATGCTGGAGAGGGTGTGGAGAAAAGGGAACCCTCGTACACTATTGGTGGGAATTTAAATTGGTGCAACCAGTATGGAGGTTCATTAAGAAACTAAAAATAGAGTTACCATATGATCCAGGGATCCCACTCCTGGGAATATATATATGGAGAAAGGTATAATTCAAAAAGATAAATGCACCCCAATGTTCCATTGCAGCACTATTTACAATAGCCAAGACATGGAAGCAACCTAAATGTTCATTGAAAAATGAATAAATAAAGAAGATGCGGTACATATATCCAATGGAATATTATTCAGCCATAAACAAAGAATGAAATAATACCATTTGCAGCAACATGGATAGACCTAAAGATTATCACACAAAGTGAAGTCAGACAGAAAAAAAACAAATATCATATGATATCACTATATGTGGAATCTAAAAAAATTATACAAATGAATTTATTGATAAAATGGAAATAAACCCACAGACATAGAAAACAAACTTATGGTTACCAAAGGGGAAAGGGGGGAAGGGATATATTAGGAGTTTGGGATTAACATATATACACTACTATGTATAACATAGGTAACCAACAAGATCCTACTGTATAGCACAGGGAACTATACTCAATATTTTATAATAACCTATAAGGGAAAAGAATATGAAAAAGAAAAGATAGAGAGATAGATATACATATACATATACACATATGTATAACTGAATCACTATGCTGTATACCCAAAACTAATACAACATTGTAAATCAGCTATAGTTTAACTTAAAAAAATGAAATAAAATAAAATATTTTTTAAAATGATATTTCATTGTTTGGATTTATTTTACTTTTCTAGTTATGTTAAACATTTATTCATGTTTATTACCATTTCTATTTCTTGAATAAGCTGTCCTTGTCCATTTTAAAGTTTTTCCTCTGTTTCTGTGCATTCTTTATAATATATGGAGAAGAGGTAGAATTGCTGTATTTATTGTAAACACTGATTTCTATGCTTTTAGTTTTATTGTACGACATGCAGTAATTTTATATAAATTGATTTTTCTCTTGTGATTTCTTTCATTGCTTTTTAAGTTTAAAAGTCATCCTCCACTCTGAGATTAGATTCACCTATATTTCCTTTTAGTTTTCTTTAATGGTACATCACGTGTTTTCCATAAACTCTCTTAGATATTCATGCTTCCTGGATATAACTTCTACCTTGATAGTTCAGCTCCTTGCCCCTACTTCAGAGCATCCTTCTCTTTAGCTTCTCCAGAGCAGATGGACATGGTGAGTACAATATTCTCTTTAGAGTAAAACTAGATATCCATTTATTTTTTGTGTTCATTTTGGGAGTTACAACATTATTTGATATCTTCTTGGGTTTCTGCAAAATGGGTATTAGTTGGAAAGTCACAAACTACCATTCAAAGAAGTTGCCAGGCTTCTATAGACAAATGATGTGACCAAATTGGAGTTGAATTTTATTGCTTTCATGAATACATGTCAGACCTGCTCAACAGTGTTGGCAAATTATCAACACGTTAAAAAGAGAACCTCTTTCACTCCCTCATGGAATTAACATGAGCCATAGTACAAATTCATGAAGCCATCCATCTCTATCTCTTGAGGAAGGGTCAAACAGAATAATATTAATGATTGGAGTTAAGTAATTGCTTAATCACAAAGTCCAGCTTTAACCAGGATTACAGGAAACCAAGAAGCAAGTTCCTAAGAACTGTGTGTCAGGAACCCACAGAAGAGCCATAAACTGAAGAGTCCAGTAAGTGTAAGAAGAATGTATACTTATCCTTGGAGATGGGTTGTCTCCGGGTGTGTTCTTGATTGACTTGCTTTCTCATGTCATTAAATATGCTTTTCATAAGTTATATATGCGTAGAGCTGGACAACTGAAACTATACAGAAGGCACGTGCAGGTGAGAGAGTATATGAAAAAAATAATTCGTGTTCTGGGAGAAAATGATGATCTTGAGGAAATAAGGATTTGAAACATTTCCTGGGACTCTGATATGCTTCCGTCTACATATATTAGTGGACATGACGGCCTCTGACCCAGATAAAACTGAGGTTAATCCTGACCTTTCACTGTCTGATCTCAACCTAAGATGGATACTCTTTGTTTGAATTTCTAAAGTTATGACAGACTTTCCCTAAACAGCATCCTAATTTTATTAATTCTTCTCTCTGTTCGCTTTTAGGCCTTCCAGGGATTAGCCCAACTTATAAAGGAATCTTTATGAAGAAATCGAACTCTTCATAGCACTCACGGTTTTCAGATAAATTATTTCTATGTTTTACCAGGAAGAAATGATTGTTGGTGTCAGACTTACAGATTGGGTTTCACCAAACACGTCATATCTGTAGTAATTTAACTAGACAACTTTTAAAGTGACCTTGAACGCATCAGATTGCCAAAATATATTTATAATCCACCTATACATGTTGATAAATTTTCAACCCACAAAAAAATATTTTTATCCTGGATTTTATTGTAAAGATTTTTGTAGTTGCTTTATCATTTCCCATAAATTTTCTTTGAAAATAACATTTTTACAGTAAATTATTTGTAAGCAAACAATCATGTTCAAAATGGTATGTAATGTGAACTTTTCCTATTTTGAAGAAAATGTAATGAGAGCTTGTTGCAAAAATTGTTAGAATTTGACTGTTATACATAATTTTTAGTAAGAGTATCACAGACATTATGTTATGGCACAGAAATCCATTTAAAATAAAATTCTGAATCTAAACATACCTAAACGTCTTCCTATTAATTCTAAGTAAGGAGGAGAGATTAAGGACTGAGAAAAATGTACTACATTGTATTTTTATGAAACTACACAACTTTCAAAAGCACATTCTTATCAGTTACGTAATTTCAATCTACTAGACTCCTTTGAGGTACTTGGGATATACTTTTAATGATTTTCTTTCTCACCTTTAAGATCTTTATTTTCCCCATATGATTATTAAATATATGCTCACTTAATTTTTTTCAAACAACCCAGTAAGTATAAGGAATAAAGTAAAAGCCACTGGTGTCTCACCCCCAGCATTTATATCTATCCTTTTAGATGTTTTCTATGCATATATATGTAATATGTACAAGAATGGGATCTCATTAGGACAGTATCATAAATACCCTGTATCCGTTTTCTATTGCTGTAGAACAATTTACCAGCATTCCAAGCCCCGTCCTTGTAAGGTCATCAGGTCCTTTAAGGAATTAGGAAGTTTATGTCACTGTCATTCCCGCCATCCTTGTGTATGTAAACATTTCCATCACAGTTAGTATTTTCCCAGCATATGAATGAGCTACAGCGTTTGGTCCTGGTGGGAATCAATATGGCTCTTTCAAGTTGTCCTAAAATGAACAGTTGTCAGGAAGCACAGAGAGTCCCAGGCAGGATAAACCCAGGGAGGAACACGCCAAGACACATAGTAATCAAATTGACAAAAATTAAGGACAAAGAAAAAATGTTAAAAGCAACAAGGGAAAAGCAACAAATAACATGCAAGGGAATTCCCATAAGGTTACCAGCTGATTTCTCAACAGAAACTTTGCAGGCCAGAAAAGAGTGGCATGATATCTTTAACGTGATGAAAGGTAAGAACCTACAGCCAAGAATACTCTAGCCAGCAGAGGCTCTTATGCAGATTCAATGGAGAAATCAAAAGTTTACAGACAAGCAAAAGCTAAGAGAATTAGCACCACCAGACCAGCTTTGCCACACATTCTAAAGGAACTTCTCTAGGCAGAAACGGAAAGGCCACAACTAGAAACAGGAAAATGATGAATGGAAAAGCTCACTGGTAAAGGCAAACATACAGTAAACATAGGAAATCATCCACACACAAGTATGATATCAAAACTAGCAATCATGAGAAGAAAAGAGCACAAATGCAGGATATTGGAATGCATTTGAAATTAAAAGACCAGCAACTTAAAACAATCTTGTTTATATACAGACTGCTATATCAAAACCTATGGTAACCTCAAACCAAGAATCTACAATAGATACAAACACAAAAACGAAAAAGGAATCCAACCACAACATTAAAATTAGTCATCGAATCAGAAGAGAAGAGGAAAAGAGGAAGGGAAGAAAAACGACCTACAAAAACAAACCCCAAACAATTGATAAAATGGCAATAAGAACATACATATCCATAATTACCTTAAGCGTAAACAGAATAAATGCTCCAACCAAAAGACACTGACTGGCTGAATGGAAACAAAAACAAGACCCTTATATACACTGTCTACAAGAGACCCACTTCAGATATAGGGACACACACAGACTGAAAGTGAGAAGTTGAAAAAAGGTATTTCATGCAAATGGAAATCAAAAGAAAGCTGGAGTAGCAATATTCATATCAGACAAATAGACTTTAAAATAAAGACTGTTACAAAAGACAAAGAAGACACTACATAACAATCAAGGGATAAATTCAAGAAGAAGATATCACAATTGTAAATATATATGCACCCAACATAGGTGCACCTCAATATATAAGGCAAATAGGAACAGCCATAAATAGAAAACAGTTGTCATTTGGCATGGTTTCCTTCTGAATTAAATTTAAATATTGACTTGTCCACTTTAGGAAACCGCCCCCTCCCCATGTAAAAAAGTCTTTAATGCTTCCCTATCGATCAATGAAACTAAAAGCTGGTTATTTGAAAAGATAAACAAAATTGACAAACTTTTAGCCAGACTCATCAAGAAAAAAAAAGGGAGAGGACTCAAATCAATAAAATTAGAAATGAAAAAGGAGAAGTTACAACTGACACCAGAGAAATACAAAGGACCATAAGAGACTACTACAAGCAACTATACACCAATAAAATGGACAACCTAGAAGAAATGGACAAATTCTTAGGAAGGTACCAAGACTGTACCAGGAGGAAATAGAAAATATGAACAGACCCATTACCAGTACTGAAACTGAATCAGAAACTTTAAAACTTTAAAGTCCGGGACCTGACGGCCTCACAGGTGAATTCTACCAAACATTTAGAGGAGAGTTAACACCCATTCTCTGAAACTATTCCAGAAAAAATTGCAGGGGAAGGAACACTTCCAAACTCATTCTATGGGGCCACCATCACCCTGACACCAAAACCAGACAAAGATATCATTAAAAAAAAAAAAGAAAGAAATTTACATGCCAATATCACTGATGAACACAGATGCAAAATTCCTCAACAAAATACTAGCAAATCAACTCCAACAATACATTAAAATGATCATACACCATGATCAAGGGGATTTATCCCAGGGATGCTAGGATTTTTCAATATTCAGACATCAGTCAATGTGATATGTCACATTAACAAACTGAAGAATAAAAACCATATGATCAGCTCAATAGATGCAGAAAAAGCTTTTGATAAAATTCAACATCGATTTATGATAAAAACTCTTCAGAAAGTGGGCATAGAGGGACCATATCTCAACATAATAAGGCCATATATGACAAACTCACAGCTAACATCATTCTCAACAGTGAAAAGCTGAAAGCATTTCCACTAAGTTCAGAAACAAGACAAGAATGCCCACTCTCACCACTTTTATTCAACATAGTTTTGGAAGTCCTAGCCACACCAACCAGACAGGAAAAAGAAACTAAAGGAATCCAAATTGGAAAAGAAGATGTAAAACTCTCACTGTTTGCAGATGACATGAAGTATACATAGAAAATCCTAAAGACACCACCAGAAAACTACTAGAGTTCATTAATGAATTCCATAAATTTGCAGGGTCCAAAATTGCTTTACAGAAATCTGTTGCATTTCTATACATGAACAAGGAAATATCGGAAGAGAAATTAAAGAAACAATCCCATTAACTACAGCACCGAAAAGAATAAACTACCTAAGAATAAACCTACCTAAGGAGGCAAAGACCTGTACTCTGAAAACTATAAGATGCTGATAAAAGATATAGAAGACAACACAAACAGATGGAAAGATATACTGTGTTTTGGACTGGAAGAATCTATATTGTTAAGATGACCATACTATGCAAGACAATCTACAGATTCAACACAATACCTATCAAATTACCAATGGCATTTTTCACAGAACTAGAACAAATAATTTTAAAATTTGTATGGAAACACAAAAGACCCCTAAGAGCCAAAGCAATCTTGAGAAATAAGAACAGAGGCAGAGGAATCACGCTACCTGACTTCAGGTTTTACTACAAAGCTACAGTCATCAAAACAGTATGGTATTGGCACAAAAACAGAAATATAGATCAATGGAACAGGATAGAAAGCCCAGAAATAAACACACAAACTTATGGTCAATTAATCTACGACAAACAAGGCAAGAATATATAATGGAGAGAAGACAGTCTCTTCGGTAAGTGGTGCTTGGAAAACTGGACAGCTACATGTAAAAGAATGAAATCAGAACACTCTCTAACACCATAAACAAAAATAAATTGAAAATGGCATACAGACCTAAATGTAATACTGGATACTATTAAACACCTAGAGTAAAACATAGGCAGAACATTCTTTGACATAAATGGCAGTAATATCTTTTTGGATCGTCTCCTAGAGTAATGGAAATAAAAACAAAAATAAACAGGTGGGCCCTAATTAAACTTAAAAGCTTTTGCAGAGCAAAGGAAACCATGAACAAAACGAAAAGACAACCTACAGAATGGGAGAAAATATTTGCAGAAGATGCTACTGACAGGGATTAATTTCCAAAATATACAAAGAGCTCATACAGCTTAATATCAACAAAACAAACAACTCAATCAAAAAATGGACAGAAGACCTAAATAGACATTTCTCCAAAGAAGACCTACAGATGGCCAACAGGCACATGAAAAGATGCTCGACATCGCTAATGATTACAGAGGTGCAAATCAAAACTATAATGAGGTACGATGTCACACCAATAAGAAGGGCCATCATTAAAAAGTCTACAAATAATAAATTTTGGAGAGGGTGTGGAGAAAAATCAACCCTCCTACACTTTGGTGGGAATGTAAACTGGTGCAGCCACTAAGGAGAGCAGTACGGAGGTTACTTTAAACACTAAAATGGAGTTAACATATGGTCATGCAATCCCACTCCTGGGTATATATCTGGAGAAAACTCTAATTCAAATAGATACATGAACCCCAATGTTCATACCAACACTATTTACAATAGTCAAGACATGGAAGCAACCTAGCTATCCCATGACAGATGACTGGATAAAGAAGATGTGGTACATATTACTCAGTCATAAAAAAAAGAATGAAATAACACCATTTGCAGCAACATGGGGAGACCTAGAGATTATCATATTAAGTGAAGTAAGTCAGACAAAGACAAATATCATATGATATCACTTATATGCGGTATCTTTAAAAAAAAAAGATACAAATGAACTTATTTACAAAACAGAAACAGACTCACAGACACAGAACACAAACTTATGGTTACCAAAGGGGATCCCGAGGGGTGGGGGCAGAGGGAGGGGGAGGTTACATTAGGAGATTGGGATTAAAATGTACACACTACTATATCTAAAATAGATAAACAACAAGGTCCTACTGTATAGCACAGGGAACTATATTTGAAATCTTGTAATAACCTATAATGGAAAAGAATCTGAAAAAGAATAGATACATATGTATAACTGAATCACTTTGTTGTACACTTGAAACTAACAGAACATTGCAAATTAACTCTACTGCAATTAAAAAAAAAAAAAAAAAGGTACTTTGGAGTCTTAACCCCTAGTACCTAGAAATGTGACCTTCTTTGAAGATACAGTCCTTACAGAGGTAACCAAGTTAACATGAGGTGATGAAGGTGAGCCCTAGTCTAATGTGACTGGTGTCCATATAAAACAGGGAAGTTTGAACACAGAGACATGCACACAACAGGGAGACACCATGTGAAGATGAAGATGCAACCACAAGCCAAGGAACATTAAAAATTACCAGCAAACCACCAGTATCTAGCCGAGAGGCCTGGAACAGATTCCTGGTCACAGGTCTCAGGGAGAACCACCCCTGCTGACACCTTCATCCGGCACTTCCAGCCTCCAGACCTGTGGCTGGTCTCCACCATCTCTTTAGACGTGTTACAGCTCCCAGCACAGAGGAAGCACTCAATAAATGTTTAGAGGATGACTGGGTCCACAAGCCCTGGCCCTTTAATACATTCTGTCCCCAGGAGTCCTAAGCCAAGTCTTTAAAAGGCAGCCTGAGCTGTGACCTTGCTCACTCACCCTACACCCGGCAAAGAACTCCTTCTGCGGTTGCTCCTGACAATTTCAAAGTCTGGTCTGTTGGATTTCTCTGGCAATCAACTGTCTCTTCAGTTTTCAGCTTCTGATTGTC
The DNA here is from genome assembly GCF_028021215.1 of Eschrichtius robustus. Classification (NCBI taxonomy): domain Eukaryota; kingdom Metazoa; phylum Chordata; class Mammalia; order Artiodactyla; family Eschrichtiidae; genus Eschrichtius; species Eschrichtius robustus. Next base: position 116,598,595 of record NC_090833.1, read on the forward strand.
AGGTAAGCTGTCCCCAACTTAGCCCTTGCCTACCCTTTCCCACCACTCTGGCCATTCTCTGCCTGCATTTTCTAAGCACAACCCTCAGGTCCCCTGTGTTCCAGTAGCCACCCTGATGGGCCACTTCTCTGCCTCCCTACCTGACCTAAATCATCACCACCTCATAACGAATCAGCACCCTCAGCCTCTCACCTGTCCAACTCCAGCAGCCAAGTAGAAAATTCAGCAAACCCATGAAGCTTGAGAGCCTGCAACTTATGACGAGCTGGCCTGAAATCTCTTTAGTTTTGGCTCCTTTAGTTTTATTGCCATTGATTGGAAATATGGGCGGGCATTAGTTCCGTACTTAAAAAAAAAAGTCTCTATGTAATAAATATTATAAGCAGCATAGACCTGAGAACACCAAAGACCTTTCACAAACAGGTTCCTACAACCAAAGGGAAGAAGTTTAAGTTTGTGTATCTAAGGTATCTAAGTATCCAAGGGAACCAAACTAATGGGGTGGGAGGGAATCCTGAATCTCTAGTAACATCAAAATCTCCACTTTTATTTCATAATTAACTATGGTTTATAATTTAGAGGTTAGTTAGAGCTTCTTGAGCTAACTTCTAGAAAAATGCAGAGGCAACACTTCTTTAAATAGGTAACCTCACAAAGACCCTTAATTGCGTACATGAATGAACTAAGGACATAATCTGCCTTAAAAGTTGCCAGTTTCTCTAGCAAAAACCATTAGGAGACTGAGTCCTTAGTTTTGCTAAGAACGTTGTTACTAGTCAAAATAATAGCTAACAGTTACTGAAGGCTTTTGTAAGATCAGGTCACTGTGCTGAGGAGTGTCTGAGATTCCCTGATTTCATCCTGCCCACAGCCCTGTGAGCAAACTAATGCCCAGAAAGGTTAAGTACCTTGTGCAAAACACCCAGTGGTAAATCATTAAATGCGGCCTCCCGCACTGCCTGCGCCAACAAAGACAGCACGCTGCAGGCGCGTGGTCAGGTCCCCAGCAGGACAGGCGGTCACGGGCGGGACAGGCTAGACGGATACGAGGGCGGGGGTGGGTCTGGAGTCGCGGCCCGGGGCGGGGGAGGGATGGAGGGGCGTGGCAGAGGCGGGGCCGGTGGAGGGCGTGGCAGGGGCGGGGCCTGGATGGAAGGGCGGGGCGGGGCCGGGATGGAGGGGCGCGGCAGGGGGAGGTACCAAAGGGAGTGGGGCGGGAGGGGCCCGCATCCTAACCTGCCCGTGGACTTTGCCAGTCCTGCTACGCGCCAGGCCGGATCCTAACCAGGCTCTCGCGCAGCCACCAGCCGGGCCTTCGGCGGCCTCTCCTGGCTCCGCGCGCCGGACCACACGCGGGGGACAGCAGAGGTGGCCTTGGAGGGGTTAGGGGGCAGGATTGACGCGGATCCTTGGTTTTCCTAGTCTTCAACCACCTAAGGCGCGGCTTGCCGCTTGGAATCCGAGAATGAATTACACACGGTTCATCACGGCTGCGAGCGCGGCCAGAAAGCCTTCCGCCCTTCGACTCATGGGTGAGTGCGGGCCCTGCTCTCCCACTGGAGGGGACGGTCCCCGCAGAGCTGCTCGGGGCGGCCTGAGCCCGGCTCTGCGCAGACCTGGCACAGAAGCCGCGCTGGAACGGGCACGAGGGCGGGCCATCAGCAGTAGAGAGAGAGGGCAGGCCGCTGTGGACACGCTGTGGCCGCTTCCGGGCACAGGAGTCGGGGTTCGGCTCAGCGTGCGGGCGCGTGCGGAGTGGGGAGGGCGGGTTCGCGGGACAGAGCGGGGTGCGCGCGGAGCCGGGCAGGGACGGGCCGAGTGGAAGACCGTTTTCTGTTACTGCGGCCCTTGGCTTGTCTGCCTGATCACTCTGCCTTCTTAGATGCACGTGTCTCTTCCTTAGTTCCTCCACCGGTGAGGTCGGTCCACAAAAAAAGGCATCTTCTATGTTTCTTTCGGACTAGCATTCTATCACTAGAAATCGTTACACTTTAAAGTTTTACTGACTTTAATGCAACATGCTGAACCATCTCTGTTTAGGAAAGTCTTCACTGAAAGTGTTTCTTCTTCTCCTCCTTATTTGTTGTAGCTGAGATATTGGGCAAGTCATCGAAATCTGTCCTCTCCCTGGCGACTGGAGCACCAAACCCCAACACGTTCCCTTTCAAGACTGCGGTTATCACCACAGACAACGGAGAGACCATCCAATTTGATGAAGAGATGATGAAGAGAGCACTGCAGTATTCTCAGAGTGCTGGGTACTGATCAGTAGATAATGTAACCTTGGTTCATTTTCATGAGCAATATTCTACAGCTCGCTGATAAAGTGACCTGTGTGTTTTTTAACTGGGTATTCAGCAGTGAGGAAGGTTTGGGGAAGAGTTTTAGAAGAAAAAATAATTGCAGCAATGATACTGAATGCCTAAGACGCCAGGGACTGCTTCTCAACCTTATATGACTAGGAGAGGGAGAAGTTTTTGGAAGGTGGTTCCATTTGAGCTGAGACTGGGAAAAGAAAAAGAGAGAATATAGCTAGGTAAAGAAGAAGGGTAGGAGAAAGGAGGAAAAGGATGACCCAGGAAGCAGCCAGTTTAGGCCCTGGGGAAATTTTTTAATGATTATGTTCCCTTTCTAAACAGGCAGCTATGTAAGCGTGTTGCCCTCAGTTCAGATGTGTTTAATCTCATAAAGGCAACTGGAACACATATTCTAAAGCTTTCCTTAGCTGGTCTTCTTCCAGTGATAAAGGGTAACTTAGAGAGTGTCTATGAATTATACTTTATTAAAGCCTGTTTGCTCTGTGATTGAAGAATAATGCATGTTGGGTGCATAAGAATTGTTTTGTATACAATGTATACCTAGGCTTTTCTTTCCGTGATGGAAAGAACTTACTGAACCTGCACTTCTAGGTATCCTACAGAAATCTCCCTAAGGGAAACAAAAAATTAATTACGCAGTGAGTGCTCTAATGTAAAAGAAAAAGTACAGGCTTTGGAATGAGAAAGCTGTAGATTCAAATCTCAGCTCTTTTAATCACCAGCTGATTACCTTTATGTGGATTTCCTAATCTCTAAGTCTGTTACCTTGTCTTTTAAGTAAAGATATTAATATTGGCAAAAAGCATTTGAGGACCTTTAAAGTGCCTGCTATAAAGCCACCATTTAGCCCCTGTCTACTATTATTATGACTTTCACTACTGTCCATTTTTAAATGCATTTTATGCTTTAGACTCCCAGAGCTGTTATCCTGGCTGAAACAGTTACAAGTAAAATTGCATAATCCTCCCACCATCCATTATCCACCCAGCCAAGGACAAATGGACATGTGTCTCACATGTGGCAGCCAAGAAGGTCTCTGTAAGGTAAGGCTGGAAGGAAGGGCGCCCGCGGGAAGAATCAAATACTACGTTCACCCAGACGGCCATCTCTCCCTTAGCCACAGAGCATCGTGTTCTGTGGGTTACGAAGGCTTCCTTGTCTTCACCTAGAATCATAAACGGAACTTAAAGACATTCACCAACCTGACTTCTCTTTCTTTTTGTCACATCTTTATTGGAGTATAATTGCTTTACAATGTTGCGTTAGTTTCTGCTGTACAACAGTCAGTCAGCCATATGCATACATACATCCCCATATCCCCTCCCTCTTGAGCCTCCCTCCCACCCTCCATATCCCACCCCTCTAAGTGGTCACAAAACACCCAGCTGCTCTCCCTGTGCTATGTGGCTGCTTCCCACTAGCTATCGATTTTACAGTTGGTAGTGTATATATGTCCATGCCACTCTCTCACTTCGTCCCAGCTTACCCTTCCCCCTCCCTGTGTCCTCAAGTCCATTCTCCACGTCTGCATCTTTATTCCTGCCCTGCCACCAGGTTCATCAGTACCAGTTTTTTTAGATTCCATATATATGCATTAGCATACGGTATTTATTTTTCTCTTTCTGACTTACTTCACTCTGTATGACAGACTGTAGGTCCACCCACCTCACTACAAATAACTCAATTTTGTTCCTCTTTATGGCTGAGTAATATTCCATTGTATATATGTGCCACATCTTCTTTATCCATTCATCTGTCGATGGACATTTAGGTTGCTTCCATATCCTGGCTATTGTAAACAGTGCTGCAATGAATATTGTGGTACATGTTCCTTTTTGAATTATGGTTTTCTCAGGATATATGCCCAGTAGTGGGATTGCTGGGTCATATGGTAGTTCTATTTTTAGTTTTTTAAGGAACCTCCATACTGTTCTCCATAGTGACTGTATCAATTTACATTCCCACCAACAGTGCAAGAGGGTTCCCTTTTCTCCACACCCTCTCCGGCATTTATTGTTTGTAGATTTTTTGATGATGGCCATTCTGAATGGTGTGAGGTGATACCTCATTGTGGTTTTGATTTGCTTTTCTCTAATGATTAGTGATGTTGAGCATCTCTTCATGTGTTTGTTGGCAATCTGTATGTGTTCTTTGGAGAAATGTTTATTTAGGTCTTCTGCCCATTTTTGGATTGTTTGTTTTTTTGATATTGAGCTGCATGAGCTGCTTGTATATTTTGGAGATTAATCCTTTGTCAGTTGCTTCATTTGCAACCTGATTTCTCTTAAACAGAGATCCCATCATCATTGACCCAGAGCTCTGAGTCCTTAGGACAAGATTCCCATTCAGGGAGAACTCAACCCCTACCTGCAGCTTAGTGAGCGCTGCTTACTTCCATCTGACTCAGAGATTCAGGCTAAATTTCAGTTTTGCTTGTGGCTATAACATTTCAGTGTATGACTTTTAAATTCTTTGAGGGTGTATCCTGATACTCCTGAGATGAAACGTCATTCCTTTGTGTGTCTGCTGGTGTTATCGTCTGTGCCGGCTGCCTCTTGTACCCTGACTCCCTCTTGGCTGTGCTTCTCCACGTCTACGTATATGTCTGTGTCTGTGGCTGACTTCTCCTCTGGGTTACTTTCTCTCTCTCTTTCTCTCTCTCTCTGTCTGCCTCTCTCCTGGGTTCCAGGAACTCCACAGAGGTAACCACCACTGGGGGGTCCCTGGATAAAGAGACTGCATATATGGTTAAAGTTTCATCTATGTTTTTCTTTTCTTTTTCATGAATAATTAGTCCTGGATAAGGAGGCTCTACATTCAGTCCTCACATCTAGATTAAAGTATGACTCTTGTTTATCTCAAACCAGAGTAGCTTTCTTGCTCTTCTTTCTTATGTAAATGTGAAAGTTATAATCTGGTTAGTTTTAATGAATTTCAATTAAATTATTTTTACAGAATAAGGTATTAAAGTAATAAGACTTTATAATTTTCCTCCCCCTTTTTGTCCTGAATTAGGAAAAATAAAAGGATTAGCTGCTGTTTGATTTTTCTTTTTTTTTTTTTAATTTATTTATTTATTTTTATTTATGGCTGTGTTGGGTCTTCGTTTCTGTGCGGGGGCTTTCTCTAGTTGCGGCAAGCGGGGGCCACGCTTCATCGCGGTGCGCGGGCCTCTCACTATCATGGCCTCTCTTGTTGCGGAGCACAGGCTCCAGACGCGCAGGCTCAGTAGTTGTGGCTCACGGGCCCAGTCGCTCCGCGGCATGTGGGATCTTCCCAGACCAGGGCTCAAACCCGTGTCCCCTGCATTGGCAGGCGGATTCTCAACCACTGCGCCACCAGGGAAGCCCCGATTTTTTTTCTTGAAGAGAAACATTTGTGATGCTCCAGACTAGTAGGAAAAAAAAGTTCTTTTCAGTGAAATTCTTTTCTTAGGAAGGAACACTATGTGCCTTTTTTTTTCTCCAGAAAGATGCACAAGAAAGTTTCTTCTTTGTCTGTTGCAACATCAGTCATATCAAAGAGGAAGATAGCATAGGTGGCCTAATGCATCAGTAACTCACTGGCTTATAGCCATGCTTGTTACAGAGGCCTCCTGGGAATGTGGTTTAATATTTCTCCCACTTTGTTCTCCAGGATGGATATTATTTTAGGTGTCCGTGTCTCAGATAATAAACAGCCCTCCCTCCTCATTTAGGATATTTGACTTTCTCATGTCCCCTAATTGACATGGGAAATGTACGTGATGAGGTTTTCACCTGATCCACGGATGATACACAAGCCACCCAGTGATCTGTTTGGTCCTAGGAGGTCCTGTAAATCCTGAATCAATTAGAAACTTGTCAGAGGATGACACTGTCATAAAATGCCAAAAGCTCCTAAGGAAAAGTAAATGGAACATCCTAGACCAAATCAGGAAGCAAAAGTCAAATCTTCTGTCCCAATGTATAATGGCCGTGCTGTTTATCAAGAGCTCTAGGTTGTTAAAATAATAGGGAGGAGAGGCTTGACCTGGGGATTGTGAAACATCACAGGGCAGGAAAGAATGATTCTGTGACTCGTATAAGATTTAGTCAGAATGGTGGACCAGTATCTCCGTGAGGGTAAAAACCATGCCTTTATGCTCGTCCCTTTATCTCCATCCTTTACACAGGCCTGGCTTATAGCAAATATTTTTAAATTTTTCAGAAAAAGAATAAAAGGAATAAATAAATTTTAGGAGCCAAAGCAGTTATGTTTTTTTTTTTTTCAACCTAGAACGGAGGTTTGCAAACTGTGGCTTGAGAGCCAAGCCAGCCCTTGTCTGATTCTGTAAGTAGAGCTTTACTGGAACTCAGCCACACCATCGGCTGACGTACTGTCTACGGCTGTTTTCTCACCTTGAGGCAGAGATGAGTAGTTGCAATGGAGACACCGGGGCTCACAAAATACGTCCCATCTGGCATTTACAGAAAACTTGCCAACTCCTTCTCTAGAGTCCTAGTGAGCCCAAACCAAAAAAAAAAGGCGGGGGGGTGTTTTCTAAGACTGGAAACCAAACTAACCAAGCTAACCTATGCTTCTTTTGTTAGGTATTTGAAATGATCGTTAATCCTGGAGATAATATCCTCGTAAATGAACCTATTTATTCAGGAACAATTCATGCTGTGAGTATACATTTCTACAAAAGGCAGCTCTCTTTCTTATAACAAATGAGAAGAAACCACTGCACCTTGAGAATTATCTGCCCACTGAAACATAAAATAGCATCTTTCTTCTTAAACAGGAGAATCATTAATATATGCAAAATATGTGAAATGTACCCTCTGCTTTATACATTTCTTCTTACAAGGTCTAAATGTAGGGGTGCTAAAATTGGGTTGTGCAAAATCATGTCCAGATTTCTTAACATTTCACCTGAAATGTGACTTAATTTACAAAGACGTTTTTTCACTACCATCTATATTACCACACGCCTAAGGATGATCATATGTCAATGGAGAATAACCGTACAGTAACATGGTATGATTAGGACTTTCCTCTCCAGTCTTAATTAATGGGACTCTGATATCCAGAACGAGGAATCGGATCACCTGCTCTGCTGTGCCCTGGTCAGAACACACCACTGTCGGGGGCACAATACTTTTGGGTCGATGTGAATACAGACTGGAGCACAGTCGGAGAAAAGCGACCAGAGTGAACAAACAAATGGAAATAATACCATAGGTTGAATTGTTTTAGGAACTATGCTCTTCTCTGCAGAAAGAGAAGACTCCACGGGGGCATGAGGATTGTCCTCAAGTACATTAAAGCTAGCCATGTGACAGAGGAGTTAGATTTGTCTGTGCATGTCCTCAGGTTCATACAACTGGAATCAAAGGATGGAAACTACAGGAAAACAGTTTCAACTCAATGTAACAACTGTCTAACCATCAGCCTTACCGGCTCTCTGAGGAGTAAAGCACTGCCCATCACTGCAGGGGCTCAGAGTAACTCTCAATGGCCACCTGACATGAATGCTAGCAAAGTACTTCTAGCTTAGAGTAGGGGATTTAATGAGATGACCCTTATGCTCTACTGAATCTAACTTCATGGATTATCTTTTTTTTTTGAATTTAATATTATCTTTGTGAAAAATGAATATATATAGAAAGCAATTAGCTAGTCTTGATGAAAGGCATATTTCCTCAACACTCCCAAGTAGGGGTAAAAATATATTATAAACATTGCTTTTCTAATGAACAATCTGAAAAGGAAATTAAGAAAATTCCATTTGTAATAGCATCCAAAAGAATAAAATATCTGGGAATAAATCTAACAAAATGGGTGAAAGACTTCCACATTAAAAACTAAAAAACATTGCTGAAAGAAATTAAAGAAGATGCCAATAAACTGAAAGGCATCACCTTCTCCTGGGTTGGAAGACTTAATACTGTTCAGGTGTCAATACTACCACCGCAATTTACAGATTCCATGCAATCCCTATCAAAATTCCAATAGCCTTTTTTGCAGAAATAGAAAAGCCAGTCCTCAAATTCATTTGGGATTGGAAAGGGTCCAAATAGGCAAACCAATCTTGAAAAAGTGCAAAGTTAGAAGATTCTCGGTTCCCAATTTCAAAACCAACTGCCTTAATCTGTAGTAATCAAAACCGGCTGGTACTGGCATTAAGGATAGATACATACCCCAATGGAATAGAATTGAGAGTTCAGAAATAAACCATACAGCTGTGACCAACTGATTTTGACAAGGGTACCAAAACCATTCAACAGGAAAAAAAAAGTCTCTTCAACAAATTGTGCTGGGATAACTGTATTTCCACGTGAAAAAGAAAGAAATTGGACCCTCACCTCATGCCATATAAAAATTTAACTCAAAATGGATCAAACATTTAAATATAAGAGCTAAAACTATAAACTCTTAGAAGAAAACATAAGGGCAAATCTTCTTGACCTTGGATTTGGCACTATTCTTAGATATAAACAACAAAAATACAAGCAACAACAAAAATATAGATAAATTGGACTTCATCAAAAATTAAAATCTTTTGAGCATCAAAGGACATTATGAAGAAAGTGAATAATCAGCCTACAGAGTGGGAGAAAATACATGCAAATCATATATATGGTAAGAGTTCAATATCCAGAGTATATAAAGACCTCCTACAACTAAAAAACAAAAGACAAAGAAATTAATTTAAAAATAGACAAAGGACTTGAATAGACATTTCTCCAAAGAAGATATATAAATGGCCAATAAGTACATGAAAAGATGCTCAACATCACTAGTCATCAGAGAAACTAAAGTCAAACCATAGTGAGATACTACTTCACACCTACTAGGATGGCTATTATTTTTTTAATGGAATATAGCAAGTAACGGTGAATATGTAGAGAAATTGGAACCGCAGTACATTGCTGGTGGAAATGTAAAATGGTGCAGCCCCTGTGGAAAACAGTTTATCAGTGCCTCAAAAAATTAAACATAGAATTACCATGGACACACAAATTCCACTCCTAGTATGTACCCAAAAAGATTTGAAAACTGGGGCTCAAACAGAAACATAAACGTTCATAGCAGCATTATTCACAATAGCCAAAACATGGAGCAGCCCAAGTTTACATCAGTGCATGAATAAAATGTGGTCCATCCACACAATGGAATATTATTCAGCCAGAAAAAGGAAGGAAGTTCTGGCACCTGCTACAACATGGATAAACCTTGAAAGCACTATGCCAAGTGAAAGAAGCCAGACACCAAAGGACACATATTGTATGATTCCACTTGTACAAAATATCTGAAATAGGCAAACTCATAGAGACAGAAAGTTGCTTAGTGGTTACCAGGGGCTGAGGGAGGGGGAAGTGGGGAGTTATTGCTTAATGATACAGGGGGTCTGTTTGGAGTGATGAAAAGATTTTGGAAATTAATAGTGACGATGGATGCACACATTGTGAATGTAATTAATGCCACTGAGTCGCACACTTTAAAATGGCAAATTTTTGTTATTTACATATTGTGCCCTAATTTAAAAAACTAAAATAAAATAATTACCTTTTCTTAGTGACTGGATACTAATTGTTAATTATTTTCCTAAACTCCTAAGTCATAAGATTACACAATGCCTATAAATATAAAATTTTTGTCTATGTAAACAGCACACATGCACACACGTTTTCACACACCCAAACAGAGACCAATGCCAGGCTGTGAGGGAATATGCTTACGGTCCATGTGTGTTTACCTCACGGTCCAATATTGACTTCTTTTATTCATGTTTATGTGATTTCTAAGTCTAAGACCTTTTAAATTTACCATAAGTGGGGTCTGGATTATTCTCAGTGCATAATTCTACATTTGACTGCTAAGAAAAGTGTTTGCTTATCCTTTGAAAATATTTTTTCTGAGAACCTCGCTCAGTTATTGCTATTTTTTAAAATTTTTATTGAAATATATTGTACTTGATTTACAATGTTGTGTTCATTTCAGATGTACACCAAAGTGATTCAGTTATACATATATATGTATAACTTCCAGATCCTTTTCCATTATAGGTTATTACAAGATATTGAGTATAGTTCCCTGTGCTATACAATAGGTTCTTGTTGGTTATCTATTTTATATATAGTAGTGTGTATATGTTAATTCCTAACTCCTCATTTATCCCTCCTCTCCTCTTTCCCTTTTGTAGCCAGAAGTTTGTTTTCTATGTCTGTGTGTGTCTATTTGTTTTATAAATAGGTTCATTTGTATCATTTTATTAGATTCCATATATAGGCAATATTATATGATATTTGTATTTCGCCATCTGACTTACTTCACTTACTATGATAATCTCTAGATCCATCCATGTTGCAGAAAATGGCATTATTTCTATCTTTTTATGGCTGAGTAATATTCCATTGTGTATATATGTGTGTGTGTGTGTGTGTGTATATATATGTGTATACATACATACATACACATACCACATCTTTATCCATTCATCTGTCAATGAACACTTAGGTTGCTTCCATGTCCTGGCTATTGTAAATAATGCTGCAATGAACATTGGGGTGCATGTGTCTTTTACAAGTATGGTTTTCTCCAGATATATGACGAGGAAGGGGATTGCTGGATCATAAGGTAATTCTGTTTCTAGTTTTTTAAGGAACCTCCATACTGTTCTCCATAGTGGCTGCACCAATTTACATTCCCACCAACAGTGTAGGAGAGTTCCCTTTTCTCCACACCCTCTCCAGCATTTATTATTTGTAGACTTTTTAATGAGGGCCATTCTGACCGGTGTGAGGTGGTACATCATTGCAGTTTTCATTTGCATTTCTCTAATAATTAGTAACATTGAGCATCTTTTCATGTGCCTGTTGGCCATCTGCATGTCTTCTTTGGAGAAATGTCTATTTAGATCTTCTGCCCAATTTTGGACTGGGTTGTTTGTTTTTTTGATATTGAGCTGTATGAGCTGTCTGTATATTTTGGAAATTAATCCCTTGTCAGTTCCATTGTTTGCAAATAGCTTCTCCCATTCTGTAGGTTGTCTTTCCATTCGTTGATGATTTCCTTTGCTTGTTACTTATTAAGTTCCGATTTTTTTCTTTATGTTCGTCCACAAACATAAAACATAAAAACACAAAACTTTCATAGAACAATGTCTATAAACAAGGCCACTACTTGTGACTTCAGCCTTTGCAATCGGTACAGTATAGTATCCACATGCCTTGGTGAGCCACTGCCCTGGTGCTCCTTGGTGCCCCAGCACCACCCTGGCTCCCCTGTCCCTCTCCTAAGACCAACCTGAGCATCCCATAGTACAGAGCCAATGCTGGCATGGTGGGGGGCCTCCAGGACCCCATTCCAGCCTGCTCTGTATCTGATGTGCCCATGCTACACCACTTGTCCGATATTTTGAATATCACCTCTGCTTATAACTATTTTACGTATTAGCATCACAGATGCTTTATAAGATTAATTTACTTTGTCAAAAAACATGCCTTAATAAACACCTATTTTATGAACCAGTTCTAAGCATGATTATGAAGATAATGCACTGTGGGCGAAGAGCTGAGTGCAGGTTTGTGTTTCAGGGTATAAATGGTAACATTCTCCTTAGTGTAAGAACCAGTGACACTGATATTTTGTGTCAAGTCTGAGTCTTGGGCTTTCTTTTCTCTTTGTACTGGACAGCTGCAACCTCTGGGCTGCAACATGATTAATGTTTCCAGTGATGAGCACGGGATTATTCCAGACTCCCTCAGAGAAATACTTTCCAGATGGAAACCAGAAGATTCAAAGAACCCCGAGAAAAACACCCCCAAATTTCTTTATACTGTCCCAAATGGCAACAACCCTGCCGGGAACTCATTAACAACTAACCGCAAAAAGGAAATCTATGAGGTATTTTCAAAGAATGTGCTATGTGGCTGTGTTCTTGTTTTGTTCTGACTCTTTCGAAGAGTGCTCTGCAAGTTCCTTCTCATGACCCCTTGCTCTCAAGGAAGATGATTTTTAATAAAAGGAAGTCATCTATGCCAGGGTCGCCATGAATTTAAATTCAAGAAACTATTACACTCTTGTTGACTATGAGATTTTTCTTTCCCTTTAACTGATATTTTCATTGAAAGAAATGTTATTCTTGGTGTGATGTTAAACTCTATGAGGTTATTTAATAACTGGCCCCAAGTTTGATTTTCATTATTTTATGTTTGTACTTTCAACCTGTCCCTTCCCATTCCTACTTCTTGTCATTTCAGGTTACAAAGAAATTCCTTTAAAATAGGAGGCAAGCTCCTTTTGTAAAGTCTCCTCTAGGTAGCTGAACATGATGTCTAATATTTTTCACTATAAACACTGTTCTAAAATCATATATTAAGCTACACAGAAATGAGTACAAAGAACTATGATTCCAAGTGATTTTTATCTTTGAGCGATCTGAAGAAATAAATATGCTCCTTTAACTTTTTTAGCTCGCAAGAAAATATGACTTCCTCATCATAGAAGATGATCCTTATTATTTTATGCAGTTCAACAAGGTAAGTGCAGTGTCAACTCAGCCCACAATCAGTAGATAAGTGGCTGTAAGTTATTGCGCTGATTTGAGTTTAGCCGGGCTGCTGAGTATTTTCATCTCTGGTATTACTGCTCTTTCTACAAATTCCTTACCTTTAGAATAGTGGCTGGCTCTCTGTGCCAGGCACGTGGAGGGTCGAGTGAGTCAAGGGTGAGGGTCGTCTGGACTCCAAATCCAGATCGTGGCTCCTTCGACATCGTACCAGGGTTATGCAGTGGGCGTCTCCTTGGGTGTCAACCTCAGTCTCTCGCGGGTGGCTGATGGGCCAAGGACTTGGGAGCTGTGTCCAGGCTGAAGGAGAAGGAGGGCCGCGCTCAGTCAGTGAGGTGGCTGTGGGCAGAGGAGGGGCGTTCCTAGCATCATGCTGCCCACTCGCCATCCCTGTCACTTAGGGCCGGGGACTTACCTGCAGAATGATGGACTTTTAGATCCTTTCCCACTATATACGTACACCACTGTGAACGAGCATGGTTTCCTAGGAGACAACAGTAGTGGTACAGACACCCAATGCCCAATTCCTCAAAATCCAACACTGTAATTGCTCTCAGGCCTGCACAGAACAAACACATGGACTCAGTCCCCACTTTATATCTACGGAGAAGAAACAACTCTTGGCTTTTTATCTAGTTTGCCTGAATACCATGTCTGCCTGCCGCCCACCTTCAACACGACCATGGCCCCCTTTCTCGTTGGCATTTACTTGTGAAGTAAATATGGCAGTTTCAGCATTGCACACCGACTACACTGCTCATCTTCATTTGCACCTTTTTTGTGTTTCTAGTTGGTCTAAGGGTCAGCATTCTCTTAACAGCCCTCAGCATCAGAATGCTGATGGCCCTCTTCGTTTTGGTCTTTCCCAAACTACTTTTTCTTGAATGCTTCCTCGAAATCTGTTCATCCTGGATCTCAAGCCTGGGGACAAGGAGGTCCTGTGTGAGGTTTCCCTAAACTCATGGGAGTGGCATCGTGAGCAAGTGAGAGGACGTGTGTGTGTGTGTTTGGCAGAAAAGCCGTGAAGATCGGCAGATACGAATAGAAGAACATGCATCTCTGGTTCTTACTCCATCTCAAAGGGCTGAGATGAAGACAAGAAAAAGGATGTTTGTCCTACTGTTCTCCAAATCCATTCCTCCCCACTCTCTGCACAAAGTAGGGATACGGTCTCTAACAGACTTCCCAAGCCAACAGTATTTTTCTTCCATTTCAAGCCCTGGGCACCGACTTTTCTCTCCATGGACGTTGATGGGCGTGTCATCCGAGCTGACTCCTTTTCCAAAGTCCTGTCCTCTGGGTAAGGCCCTGGCTGTGCCTTCAGGCTGCATCTACAGGCGACAGAGGCTGCACCTCAGCATCTCTTAGTGCAAACAGTTCTTCTCATTTAAGATACTTGTATTCCTGTTTGATTTTATCTATTAATAACAGGCTTTTCTACCAATCCTTCCGAGTGGTCAAAGATACTTGGCCATTAACCTATAGCTTAATGGGGACTGGTCAGGTTTTTGCTTGCATATATGATAGAGCACATTTAGAAATACCTGGTCAGATATGCATTCTATTTTAACTGTACAATTTAATTTAAATGTGTATTTTAAATAAGAAGTTGTTTTATTAGAATGTGTTAACTGTCTAGGTCCATTTGTCCCCAGGTCACAACTTTCTTCCCCGTGAAATCAGTAACAAGGTATTAATTGTTAATGCAGGGTTGGTATTGTGCCTTTTCTCTCTTTGTGCAGGTTGCGAATAGGGTTTATAACTGGTCCAAAGCCCTTGATCGAGAGAATTGTTTTACACACAGAAGTTTCAACAATGCACACCAGCACTTTCAGCCAGGTAGGAATTTTTTGAATCAGATCATAAAATAAAATAGATGTTGGCAAATATGACTGCGTGTAGGTGGCAGAGAGAGAAATCACTGATTGCAGCTCTAGTTCCGCATGGACTGAATTAGGAGACCACGCACAGCAGATGTTTGCTCTAAAAGGCAAAAGAGATTTGAATGGACCTGGTGCTGTTTCACAGTGTAGATCAAGCTCCTTGAGGGTCAGAGATCTTATTCATCTGTGTTCTGGCATCTAGCCTAGGAATCCCATAAAAACTGTGTTGGACTCGACAGGGCGGAAGAGGTTTGGTGAAGTAACACACCGTTAGCTTCGTTGTCCTGGAATCTGAGAGCACGGGTTCAAACCCGTGTGGTGGCCCGACGTCTGCCTTCACTGCCCATGTGCTAACCTCCCTACAGACACCAGCTGGAATGTATTTTAACTAAAATACAGTAAAATTATTTTTGGAGAATGTATAAATTTCTTTACAAGCTTTGAGAAATTATTGGACCCATCCCTAAGGCAACCTTGAGAATCAGACCTTAAGGACAGAACGGCTACCTAAGAACGCAAAAGGGGTAGTTCATGTAGAATGGACATTTCTTTGACATTATACATTCCACAAAGTGCAGATATCCCATGTTTTATCAAGTTGGGGGCTTTTTCTATATTTTCTGTATCTGTTATCAACCAAATTTCACTATCCATTTAGAACATTTAGAACTTTCATTCTGGATACAAAAATCTCTAAATATATTGTATAACTTCTTATATAGACTGTATGTGTTTTATATTTAGAGAGGCCATCTAGGGCGGCAGTTATTGGGTGGATCTGGGGCTGGACAGTCTGCCCTAAGTCCAGGCTCTGTGATGTGCAGTGACTGCAGGAAAGTTAATTTCACCTTGTGCCTCATTCTCTTTATCAGTAGAGTGGAAATAATGACCTGCCCAATAAGGGTATTACAAAGATCAACTTAGCTGAACTATATTCATATGGTACAGCAGTTTCCAGCACATAGCAAGGACCATATCAATATTTGTTATTTTTACTATTATTGTTGTCATTGTTATTAATCAACGTTGTTATAAGTCGCTGAGCCTATAAGGCTGCGTGCAGGTTGTTGCCTCTTCTTAGGGTCGTTTGCACATAATCAAGAGTGATTTGCTGTGATCTTTGGCCAAAAAAAACATTTTAGAGGATGAACCTTATAACTCTCTCATCCCTTTTAGCTCCTGGTATCACAGCTTCTCCACCAATGGGGAGAAGAGGGCTTCCTGGCTCATGTAGAGAGGTACTGTATTTTAGGTTCCATACTTTATATAGAAATGGACTTCACTCTATTAATTTTCATTTTTGAATTATTGCAAAATAATGGAAAGACCACAATGGTAAAAAAGTTTACCATCAGACAGGTCAAATAAATATGCTCTATTCCCTCATCAAGAATTTGACATTTTCATCAAGATAGAAAATAGATTCTTATAGACTGGACTCCAGAGCCTTTTAGTGTCTGCAATCAATGTAGCAAACACATCCTTTTCATTGTTTTCTTCTTCTAGGATTATTGATTTCTATAGAAAGCAAAGGGATGCATTATTGGCAGCCGCAGACAAGTGGTTAAGTGGTGAGTGGAACTTACATCCTGTCCTGGGATGAACAGTAGCCCTTATATGAGTGAGTGATACACACCACAGAGTATTGTTAATAACCCTGGGGAAGGAAACAGGGCCCAGGAGTATTCTTGTCAAGAAAATGTTACCCTATGAATGATCTCAGAAGTAACAGCACAAACCCTGGCACAATTCTACGCATTTCTACTATACCTGACTGCTGCAAAGTATCTGTGGTTTGAAGAAAAAAGACCAATTAGTCTAACAATCAACCAGCAATAACCTACTTAAAGTTAAATAACATCTGTACTCAAAAGGTTTTCAAAATTTTGCTCCAAATAGAAGAGGAATTGTGAAATCAACAACATACTCCTTTTCTGACTCTATAAAGACAAAACAGTACAATCTAAGGCAGGTTTCTCATTACAGACAATTTGCCTTTTAATAATTAACCTCATTTATCTAATATTTTCTATTGCTAATTTGATTTCAGAATGGTTTAGATTTAATTTTCTATTAAGGAAGAAAGTAAAATGAATTGCATGGCTTTAATTACACCACTAAAAATGCCTTTGGCAAGAATAATAGTAAATACAAAGTATTCACTTCTTATTTCCCTCATATCTTGTTCCCTATGTAGTCCTGGTAAAAACACAATTACTATCTTTTTGATAAGAGTACTATTCTACCACTTCCTATAGTGAAGTTGAAAAAAAGGCTTTAGTCAACATCAAGGTTTTTTTTTTTTTAAAGGGTAATAATCAAAATCAAAATAATTATTCTTCCTTCCTGGTTTCTGTACCCTTATATTCAATGAAGCATAAAGTCTACAAATGACCAGAATTTCTTAATTTTATGTATTCCTTTCATAATTAATTACATTCTGATAAAAACTTCAATTCATTAGACTTATGAACAATTACATAAATGATAGGATTTGTTGAAACACTAGAAGGCTGTAGAAAGAGTTGAGGAATCCGCTCCTAAAACTGAAAGAGCCGTGTTTGGCTTAGGGACAGTTCTAAGGGAGGGAGGTGGGCATGGCACTGGATTTCCCGCACTGCCCTGAGACCCACTAAAATCGTAAATAAACACGAGTCTCCTCTCTCCCTTTCAAACCCTCCCCTTACTTTTTAAAATAAAACTCAGAGCATCAATTTTCAGGACTCATAAAACTATATTTTTAAAAATGCTATCCCTGAAGGAACTTTTTTGGAAATACTAGTTTACAGTTACTGCAATTTGTCATTTCAGCGATATAGCTGACATCATCAAAAATGGTCTCGGGAAATATTTCTTCTCTTCTTTTGTTTGTAGGTTTGGCAGAATGGCAGGTTCCTACTGCTGGAATGTTTTTATGGGTTAAAATTAAGGGCCTTCATGATGTAAGAAAACTGATCGAAGAGAAAGCCTTTAAGAAAGAGGTAAAACAGGAAGAAAAGCTGTATTTTTTCTTTAAAGTAATATCTTAATAAAATGGCGAGAGATATCTATCGTTGCCCACCAACCCAAGGCATAATGTTTGCCTATCAGATACATTATCTCCTTACTAAGAACATAATAGATTTTGGGTTACAGAACTAGTCTCCTGGTCTAAACTAGGGGAAATAGTCATTCAGCTCAGCTATTGATTAGCTTAGTGGCTAAGAGCACACTGTCTGGAGTCACGTCCTTGGGTGTGAATCCCAGCTCCAGCCCTGCCCTTATATGTGGCGTTGGGTAAAATGCAGATAATAAGAACCTCTCCCTCTTAGGGTTGCTATGATGATGAAAGCAATAAATATGGATAAAGTACTTAGACTAATACCTGGCACATAGTAAATGCTTGATAAGTATTAGCCAGTAATATTTTTTATTATTTTTTAAAAATTTTTATTGGAGTATAGTTGATTTACAATGTTGTGTTAGTTTCAGGTGTACAGCAAAGTGAATCAGTTATACATATACATATATGCACTCTTTTTTAGATTCTTTTCCCATATAGGCCTTTAGAGTATTGAGTAGAGTTCCCTGTGCTATACAGTAGGGCCTTATTAGTTATCTGTTTTATATATAGTAGTTTTATATGTCAATCCCAAACTCCCAGTTTAACCCTCCTCCCCTTACCCACTGGTAACCATAAGCCGTTAGTATTAAAATAAAAGGATTTTTTTCCTGATTATGAAAGTAAAGCATACTCATGGTAACATTATTCTTCATTAAAGCATAATGAAAAGTTTTTAAATAGCCCATAATTTTACCACCCAGATTTTATGACCATTTGTGAAATATTTTCTTTAACAGCTTATATATATCTAGTAGTTTGCCTATGAAATTATTTTTTTATTAAAGTATAATGCTTTACAGTATTACATTCGTTTCAGGTGTACAACATAGTGATTCAATATTTTTAACAATTAGACTCCACTTAAAGTTATTACAAAAAATTGGTTATATTCCCTGTGCTGTACAATATGTCACTGTATCTTCTTTATTTTATACATAATAGTTTGTACCTCTTAATCCTCTATCCCTATCATGCCCTTCCCCCTTCCCTCTTCCCAGTGGTAGGCACTCTATTATGTGTGAGTCTCTTTCTTTTTGTTGTATTTATTGATTTTATTTTTTTAGATTCTGCATATAAGTGCATATTTGTCTTTCTCTGACTTATTTCACTAAGCATAATACCCTCCAAGTCCATCCATGTTGTCACAAATGGCATTGTTTCATTCATTTTATGACTTTGTGTATCACATCACACATCTCACATATTCTTTATCCATTCATCTGTTAATGGGCACTTAGGTTGTTTCCATATCTTGGCAATTATACATAATGCTGAAATGAACACTGGGGTGCATGTATCTTTTTTAAGTGGTGTTTTCATTTTCTTTGGACATATACCCACAAGTGGAATTGCTGGGTCATATGGTAGTTCTATGTTTCATTTTTTGAGGAACCTCCACACTATTTTCCATAATGCTTCACCAATTTACATTCCCACCGACAGTTTACAAGTGCTCCCTTTTCTCTACATCCTCACCAGCATTTTATTTGTTGTCCATTTGATGATTGCCATTTTGATAAGTGTGACGTGATATCTCACGTTTTGATTTGCATTGATGATTAATGGTTAATGATTGGCATTAACCTGATGATTAATGATGTTGAGCATCTTTTCATGTGCCTTTTAGCCATCTGTATGTCTTCTCTGGAAAAATGTACATTCAGGTCTTGTGCCCATTTTTTAATTGGGTGGTTTGTTTGTTGGATATGGCTGTGCAATTATTTTACATGATTAAAATTACACAGAAAAGTTTATATCCTGCTTTTTTCACTTAAAATTCGCCCGCAAGGATTTCTAGGTTTTTTTCTCCTTTTGTACTTAAATCAGGTCTACTTAGATTTCATTCAGAGGCACTAATTAAGCTGAGACATCTAAATATGCTTCTGTGTAGCTTTCCAATTTACCAAGTAATAACAGCACATAGAAAGTGCTTAATAAATACTTAAATGACTTAACTCATATAAGTGCATTTTAGTACAATAAATCAATTTTATTACATCTTCTTTGCTTTGTTATCAATGCCATTAATATTCACAATATTTGATAAGTGGCTATTTGTTTGTATCCCTGAGCTAGGAGATAAGGATACAGGCTTCATATTTTATTATAGTTTTTTCAGTCCCTTTTATTTATTCCATATACCCTATTGCATGGACCTTCAACTTTTCTAAATAATCACTAACTTTAACACCACTCTCTTAACCCAGATTTTGGTCACCTTGCAAGATTATTACCACTCCCTCCTTCTCTACAGAAACTTGCTTCTGGCACATCCCTAAACTGTTCCCCAATATTGGTAGAAATGACAGTTTTCATTTCATCGTTAATCAGGGGGAAAAAAAAAAACTCATCTTCAGCCTTGAAATTTTCTCCCCAGAATACCCCCAAATCATTTCATTCCCAGCTCACCTAACTTCAACAACCAGGGGCCAGATTTACACCATGAAAATACAAGCAGTTTCTTAAAGTTCTGAATGTCATGATTTTACTAGACAACAATCTCAAAGACTTAACAACCCAGCTTAGTTCTGACTCATGCACAATTTTCCAAGACGTGGTCTACAGGCTCCTCTGCTCCTGCCATGAGTCAGAGACCCAGGTTCCTGCCACCTTCTTGCTCTGAGTTTTTCAACACACGGATCCATGATGACCGCAGCATTAAGAGGGCATGGTGGGTCACACAGGGAGACGTTCGGGGCCAGGCCGAGAAGTAGCACCAAAACTTCCCCTCTCCTGGCTGGGATTCAATCATGCAGCCACAGGCATCTAGAAAGAGGCTGGGAACAGTGTGTTTTTATGCTCAGGAAGCAGAGGACACATGCTTTGGGGCAGCGAGCTGTTGGCCACAGAAGTCACCAAGAAGAGCAGGTGTCCCACCGTTTTGACACCATTACCTATCATTTTTATTCCTTCACTCTATGTATTAAGTGTTTCCACCTCTTTGAGTGACCAATTTTCTTTGCACCTCGGGGACACTACACTCTGTATATTCTCCCTGACAGACTCTTCCCCTACTTTTTGCTTGGCCTGTGCTTACTTACCTTTCAACTCCCAGCTGAAAGATCACCCCCAAATTTGAAAACTCAAAAAGGGTATTTTACACTGATTGATTTGCAGATGTTGAAAAATCCTTGTATCCCTGGGATAAATCCCACTTGATCATGGTGTATGATCCTTCTGATGTGTTACTGGATTCGGTTTGCTACTATTTTGTTGAGGATTTTTGCATCTCTGTTCATTAGTGATATTGGCCTTTAATTTTCTTTTTTTGTGGTGTCTTTGTCTGATTTTGGTAGTAGGGTGATAGTGGCCTCATAGAATGAGTTTGGAAGTGTTCCTTTCTCTGCAATTTTTTGGAATAGTTTCAGAAGGATAGGTGTTAACTCTTCTCTAAATGTTTGATAGAATTTACCTGTGAAGCCATCTGGTCCTGGACTTTTGCTTGTTGGGAGTTTTTAACTTACTGGTTCAATTTCAGTACTGGTAACTGCTCTGTTCATATTTTCTATTTCTTCCTGCTTCAGGTTTGGGAGGTTGTACCTTTCTCAGAATTTGGCCATTTCTTCTAGGTTGTCCATTTTATTAGTATATACTTGCTTGTAGTAGTCCCTTATGGTCCTTTATATTTCTGTGGTGTTGGTTGTAACTTCTCCTTTTCATTTCTGATTTTATTGAGTTGGGCCCTCTCCCTTTTTTTCTTGATGAGTCTGCCTCAAGGTTTATCAATTCTGTTTATCTTTCCAAAGAACCAGCTTTTAGTTTCATTGATCTTTTCTACTGTCTTCTTAGTCTCTAATTTATTTCTGCTCTGATCTTTATGATTTCTTTCCTTCTACTAACTATGGGTTTGGTTTGTTCTTCTTTCTCTAGTTGCTTTAGGTGTAAGGTTAGGTTGTTCATTTGGGATTTTTGTTGTTTCCTGAGGTATGATTGTATTGATATAAACTTCCCTCTTAGAACTGCTTTTGCTGCATCCCATAGGTTTTAGATACTTGTGTTTTCATTTTCATTTATCTCTAGGTATTTTTGATTTTCTCTTTAATTTCTTCAATGATCCATTGGTTGTTTAGTAGCATATTGTTTAGCCTCCACGTTTGTGTTTTTTGAGTTTTTTTCAATAGCCACAAATCAATCCATATGATATACCACATTAACAAATTGAAGAATAAAAACCATACAATCATTTCAATAGAGGCAAGAAAAGCTTCTGATAAAATGCAACATCCATTTATGACAAAAACTCTCCAGAAAGTGGGTATAGAGGGAACACACGTTAACATAATAAAGGCTGTATATGAAAAACCCACAGCTAACATCATACTCAACGGTGAAAATCTGAAAGCATTTCTTCTAAGGTGAGGAACAAGACAAGGATGCCCCACTCACCACTTTTATTCAACAAAGTTTTGGAAGACCTAGACACAGCAATCAGAGAAGAAAAAGAAATAGAAGGAATCCAAAGTGGAAAAGAAGAAGTAAAACTGTCACTGTTTGCAGATGAGATGATGCTATACATAGAAAATCCTAAAGACACTACCAGAAAACTACTAGAGCTCATCAATGAATTTGGTAAAGTTGCATGATACAAAATAAATACACAGAAATTTGTTGCATTTCTATACACTAACAACAAAAGAGCAGAAAGAGAAATTAAGGAAAAAATCCCATTTGCCATCGTATCAAAAAGAATAAAATACCTAGGAATAAACCTACCTAAAAAGGCAGAAGACCTGTACTTGGAAAACTGTAAGATGCTGATGAAAGAAATTGAAGACAACACAAACAGATGGAAAGATATAGCATGTTCTTGGATTGGAAGAATCAATATTGTCAAAATGACTTTACTATCCAAGGCCAACTACAGGTTCAATGCAATCCCTGTATCAAATTACCAACGGCATTTTTCACAGAACTAAAATAATTTTAACATTTGTATGGAAACACAAAAGACCCCTAACAGCCAAAGCAGTCTTGAGAAAGAAGAATGGAGCTGGAGGAGTCACGTTCCCTGACTTCAGACTATACTACAAAGCTGCAGTAATCAAAGCAGTATGGTACTGGAACAAAAACAGAAATATAGACCACTGGAACAGGAGAGAAAGCCCAGAAATAAACCCACGCACCTATGGCCAATTAATCTACAACAAAGGAAGCAAGAAAATACAGTGGAGAAAAGACAGTCTCTTCAGTAAGTGTTGCTGGGAGAACTGGACAGCTACATGTAAAAGAATGAAATTAGAACATTCTCTAACACGATAAATAAAAATAAATTGAAAATGGCTTACAGACCTAAATGTAAGACTGGATAATACAAAACTCCTACAGCAAAACAGGAAGAACACTCTTTGACATAAATCACAGCAATATCTTTTTCGTTCTGTCTCCTAGATTAATGGAAATAAAAACAAAAATAAATACATGGGACCTACTTAAAAGCTTTTGCACAGCAAAGGAAAGCATAAAAAAACAAAAAGGCAACCTATAGAATGGGAACAAATATTTGCAAATGTTGCAACCAACAAGGGATTAATTTCCAAAGTATACAAACAGCTCATACAGCTCAATATCAAAAAAACAAACAACCCAATCCAAAATTGGGCAGAAGACCTAAAAAGACATTTCTCCAAAGAATACATACAGATGGCCAACAGGCACATGAAAAGATGCTCAATATCACTAATTATTAGAGAAATGCAAATCGAAACTACAATGAAGTGTCACTTCATACCGGTCAGAAAGCCCATCATCAAAATGTCTACAAATAATAAAGGCTGGAGAGGGTGTGGAGAAAACAGGACCCTCCTACACTGTTGGTGGGAATGTACAATGGTGCCGCCACTATGGAGAATAGTATGGAGGTTCATAAGGAAACTAAAAGTAGAGTTACCATATGATCCAGTTATCCCACTCCTGGGAATATATATGGTGAAAAGTATAATTCAAAAAGATACATGCACCCCAATGTTCATTGCAGCACTATTTACAATAGCCAGTACATGGAAGCAACTTAAATGTCCATCAACAGAGGAACAGATAGAGAAGATGTGGTACATATATACAGTGGAATATTACTCAGCCAGAATTACTCAGAATGAAATAATGCCATTTGCAGCAACATGGATCAACCTAGAGATGATCATACTAAGTAAGTCAGACAGAGAAAGACAAATATCATATGATATCACTTATGTGGAATCTAAAAAAATGATACAAATGAATTTATTTACAAAATGGAAATAGACCCACAAACATAGAAAACAAACTTATGGTTACCAAAGGGGTAAGGGGGGAAGGGATAAATTAGGAGTTTGGGATTAACATACATACACTATTATGTATAAAATAGATAATCAACAAGGACCTACTGTATAGCACAGGAAACTATACTCAATATTTTATAATAACCTATAAGGGAAAAGAATATGAAAAAGAAAAGATAGATCGATCGATAGATATACATATACATATACACATATGTATAACTGAATCACTATGCTGTATACCCAAAACTAACACAACATTGTAAATCAGCTATAGTTTAACTTAAAAAAATGAAATAAAATATTTTTTAAAATGATATTTCATTGGATTTATTTTACTGTTCTAGTTATGTTAAACATTTATTCGTGTTTATTACCATTTCTATTTCTTGAATAAGCTGTCCTTGTCCATTTTAAAGTTTTTCCTCTGTTTCTGTGCATTCTTTATAATATATGGAGAAGAGGTAGAATTGCTGTATTTATTGTAAACACCAGTTTCTATGCTTTTAGTTTTATTGTACAACATGCAGTAATTTTATATAAATTGATTTTTCTCTTGTGATTTCTTTCATTGCTTTCTAAGTTTAAAAGTCATCCTCCACTCTGAGCTTAGATTCACCTATATTTCCTTTTAGTTTTCTTTAATGGTACATCACGTGTTTTCCATAAACTCTCTTAGATATTCATGCTTCCTGGATATAACTTCTACCTTGATAGTTCAGCTCCTTGCCCCTACTTCAGAGCATCCTTCTCTTTAGCTTCTCCAGAGCAGATGGACATGGTGAGTACAATATTCTCTTTAGAGTAAAACTAGATATCCATTTATTTTTTGTGTTCATTTTGGGAGTTACAACATTATTTGATATCTTCTTGGGTTTCTGCAAAATGGGTATTAGTTGGAAAGTCACAAACTACCATTCAGAGAAGTTGCCAGGCTTCTATAGACAAATGATGTGACCAAATTGGAGTTGAATAGATTTCAGACCTGCTCAACAGTGTTGGCAGATTATCAACACGTTACAGAGAGAACCTCTTTCGCTCCTTCATGGAATTAACATGAGCCATAGTCCAAATTCATGAAGCCATCCATCTCTATCTCTGGGGGAAGGGTCAAATAGAATAATATTAATGATTGGAGTTAAGTAATTGCTTAATCACAAAGTCCAGCTTTAACCAGGATTACAGGAAACCAAGAAGCAAGTTCCTAAGAACTGTGTGTCGGGAACCCACAGAAGAGCCGTAAACTGAAGAGTCCAGTAAGTGTAAGAAGAATGTATACTTATCCTTGGAGATGGGTTGTCTCCGGGTGTGTTCTTGATTGACTTGCTTTCTCATGTCATTAAATATGCTTTTCATAAGTTATATATGCGTAGAGCTGGACAACTGAAACTATACAGAAGGCACGTGCAGGTGAGAGAGTATATGAAAAAAATAATTCGTGTTCTGGGAGAAAATGATGATCTTGAGGAAATAAGGATTTGAAACATTTCCTGGGACTCTGATATGCTTCCGTCTACATATATTAGTGGACATGACGGCCTCTGACCCAGATAAAACTGAGGTTAATCCTGACCTTTCACTGTCTGATCTCAACCTAAGATGGATACTCTTTGTTTAAATTTCTAAAGTTATGACAGACTTTTCCTAAGCAGCATCCTAATTTTATTAATTCTTCTCTCTGTTCGCTTTTAGGCCTTCCAGGGATTAGCCCAATTTATAAAGGAATCTTTATGAAGAAATCGAGCTCTTCATAGCACTCACGGTTTTCAGATAAATTATTTCTATGTTTTACCAGGAAGAAATGATTGTTGGTGTTAGACTTACAGATTGGGTTTCACCAAACACGTCATATCTGTAGTAATTTAACTAGACAACTTTTAAAGTGCCCTTGAACCCATCAGATTGCCAAAATATATTTATAATCCACCTGTACATGTTGATAAATTTTCAACCCCCGAAAAGTATTTTTATCCTGGATTTTCTTGTAAAGATTTTTGTAGTTGCTTTATCATTTCCCATAAATTTTCTTTGAAAATAACATTTTTATAGTAAATTATTTGTAAGCAAACAATCATGTTCAAAATGGTATGTAATGTGAACTTTTCCTATTTTGAAGAAAATGTAATGAGAGCTTGTTGCAAAAATTGTTAGAATTTGACTGTTATACATAATTTTTAGTAAGAGTATCACAGACATTATGTTATGGCATAGAAATCCATTTAAAATAAAATTCCGAATCTAAACATACATAAAGGTCTCCCTATTAATTCTAAGTAAGGAGGAGAGATTAAGGACTGAGAAAAATGTACTACATTGTATTTTTATGAAACTACACAACTTTCAAAATGCATTCTTATCAGTTTCGTAATCTCAATCTACTAGACTCCTTTGAGGTACTTACGATATACTTTTTAATGCTTTTCTTTCTCACCTTTAAGGTCTTTATTTTTCCCATCTGATTATTAAATATATGCTCACTTAATTTTTTTTTCAAACAACCCAGTAAGTATAAGGAATAAAGTAAAAGCCACCGGGTATCTCACCCCCAGCATTTATATCTATCCTTTTAGATGTTTTCTATGCATGTACGTGTAATATGTACAAGAATGGGATCTCATTTGGACAGTATCATAAATACCCTGTATCCGTTTTCTATCGCTGTAGAACAGTTTACCAGCATTCCAAGACCCAGTCCTTGTAAAGTTATCTGGTCCTTTGAGGAATTAGGAAGTTTACCTCTTTATCATTCCCACCATCCTTGTGTATATAAACATCTCCATCACAGTTATTATTTTCCCAGCATCTGAATGACATGTTATACCACTGGCAGCTAAAGTTCTTGAACAAAAATCTTACCTTAAAGCTCAAATCCAATCAGCTGGCTCCAAGCCTGGATCCCCTTTCTAGGACAAGTGGTGGTGGTTCTTTGGGAGACTGGAGACACGCAGGCAGCAGAGGACAGCTGAGATGGGGGAGCTGACAAGCCTGTGAAGTGGGACAAGAGAGAGGAAAGTGCAAATTAATTCGTAAAAGTAAAACCAGCCTTCCGTGTATTTTATTCAGTAGTTTCCAACAAGAGCCAAACTGCTCAGCCTGGGCTATATACAGGAGGGCCTAGTTTTTCTTGTTAAGTCCCCGACATAGGGGAGTTGATGTACAGCCCCCTTTCAAGCCGGGAAACATGCAATCTAACGACAGTCTATGGGAATCTGCTTCTTCATAGGAAAATAGAAAGGCAGAGACAGGACGCACAGGAGATGGGCAGGCTGCCCCTTATCACTCAGGGTTCACTTTCATTTCCAGAGATTTCCTGCCTCTCAAACGTTAAAGCACCACAAACAGGAGCCTCGCCTGATGCCTTTGCCCTTGTGCGTCTTTCCAAGCTTCTTTCCAAGCTGGGAAAGCTGTCTGGCAGGATCCAGAGACACTAACAGGTTTGTAGTCTTTGACACAGCATATCAGATGCTGTGGCTTGGCTCCCTTGGCTCAGAGTCTGAGCTCCTTCCTGTGTCTTTGAGCTCTGGAAGGTGAAATGCCACATTTCCAGATGGCCTTGCAGACACAGCCCCAGGTGTGAGGTCTGTCCCCCAGACGCCTGGCTTCAGAACTGAGTCAGGAGGCGAGCGGGCAGGATATGGGGCTCCCGTCTCCTGGCACGGCTAAGGCAGCAGGACCTCACAGCAGGCCGCTGCCCGGCTGGGTGGGTCTGCTTCTTCTGGCAGAAACAGGGAAATGCGGGGCTAGAAATTGTCCCCAGCCCTGTGGAAAATGCTCCACCCACATTTTCAGTCATGCCAACCATTTGGAAACCACGGAATACGTGATAAAAATGTTTTTTGCTTAAGACAGCCAGAGTAGTTTCCATTATCTGCAACTGAATGCCCACCAGGCCAGGTGTGTCGGGGTCTCTAAGACCACCCTTGGGCTTCATGGGTCACTGGAAGGACTCAGAGGACCAGAAGTTGTTCTATTCACAGTTACAGGTTATTATAGCAGAAGGATAGAGCAACATCTCAAAGGGAAAGTCACGTGGGCAAAGTCTGGGGGAAACCAGACACAAGCTTCCGAGAGTCCCCTCCCAGCAGTGCCACGGGACTCACTTAATTCCTTCAGCAATGATGGGTGACGCCATGGCTGCAAGACTGCCCCACCTGCCGCAGAGGGAGAGCAGGTGTTCAGCATAAAGACACTGTCAGCATAAACCACCTGGAGAAACCATGACAGCAGGGATCAGCCCCTCGGCATGCAGAACACTCCTCCAGTACGTGTACCCCTAGAGCTCGGTCCCCAGGAGCCAGCCAAGGGCAGACATGGAAGCAGCCCATTCCTGGGAATGTGCACGGTCCCAGGGACCCAGAGCTGCTGCCTTAACCCTCTCCTGCCCACCAGGAATCCCACTTCTGGACAGGTAAAGAGTTACCCAAAATATGCAAGACACTAAAAACTACAAAGATGGTAATTGTAATTTAAAACAGCCAAAAGCTGGGGGTGGGAGTAGAGGTTTGGTGACTAGAGGTCTCACGATAGGAAGATGGTACGTCAATTATGTTTCATCCACTTAACTAAGTTTTAGGCCACCACTAAACACCAGTATGGTAAAATGATTATATGGGATGAAAAGTCAGGGTATAAAAGTGTACACAACCTCACTGCCCGATGTACAGTGAGGCCAAACAATACCAAAACGTTGGACTTCGGAGCAGACAAAGGTTTACTGCAGGGCACCGCAAGGAGATGGATGGCTCAAGCCTTAAAAACCCTTATGTCCCTGAAAGCTTTCAGCAAAGCCCCCTTACAGGAAAGGTGAGGGAGGGGCGTGGTTAGTTGCTGCAGACTTCTTGGTGTCAGATCTGTTGTTGTTGAGGTCGGGTCATGGTCAAGTCACAATGTTCCTGTAAAACTCCCCCTAAACAAATGTTATCTCTGTTCTGATAAGAAAGGGCAAGGTCCCAAGGCTCGACTTTCGCCCTCCGAGGTCCAGGCCCTGGCTAAGAGGAAGGGGTCCCTGCGGGGGTCTGGGGGGGGCGTGTGTACCCTGCCCCGGAGCCTTCATCCAGCACCAAGTCTGGGTCCTCCCGCCAGTGCCCAGGCTCCGCTGAAGAGGCAGATCTCGGTTGGCGGCGCCCTCAGGGCCGGGTCCCCAGACCCTGCCCAGCCATCATCACTGAGGGAGCCAGGCGCCCAGGACCCAACTGGCCCTCAGGCTCCTCAGGCCACCCAGATGGCAGGGTCAGGTCCTACAGACTGTGTCCCATCCAAACTGCCGCTGCCATTAGGTCACAGTGGCGGGGATGGGGAAGAGGGTCACTGCCGCCTCAGGGCCTGGGCCCAGCCAGTGGGTGGCCTTGGTGAGGGCTCTGGAGCCCTGCAGGACACACCCCCAGTCTGTTCCCTGGGCCCCCCAGCTCACCTGCCAGGCCCGAGGCCGGATAGCTGGAAGGCCCCGGGGAGAAGGCCAGGATCCGCCTCTTACCTCACTCTCGCCTGAGGACCACCATTCCATGGACCAATGGCTGAATGAGCCCACTAACGGTGGCTCATTGACAGTTGGTCACTTGGGGGAGGTGCCCACTGCGGTGCCGACCAGTGGTTGAGTGGGACCTCTGACACAGCTCTAACCATGGTGTTTGTGGTCTCCCGGTAACCACTGCCTGGTGACAGGGTGGGGGCGTGGGTGATAACAGCATGCAGCAATGGTTGTGCTAAGGGCTGCACGCTGCTGTGCTCTACTACAATTCCCCCGTTTTCTTTGATACTCCTCAGTCTTGAGGAGAACACGTGGGTATGTTTTGGACAGAGTGGCTAATCATAAACTCGGCAGAGGAACTCGGTTTCTGGGGGACTTGGTCTCCACTTCCAATCCTGTTTCATCCTTCCCCAAGTCTTTCAGGGAATCGGACGATGACTGCTCTAGCTAATTCCTGCTGAGATGGGGTGTAGTCCTACCTTGATGTGGGGAATGGATACCAAGTTGGAAATATTCCCAAGTTCCAAGTCCTGGATCCAAGTCTTGTATAAGAAAGATCTTATATAAGGGATTCAGGAAAATAAGACTGAAAACCAGTCTGGATCTTGCACTCTGGGGGAGACTTGTTGCCAGATAGCCAGACTCACAGAAGTATAATTTACCAAATTGCTGTAAGTCATGAGTAACTTGAGGGGAAGGGCTTCCCTGTATCTGGAGAACACAGATCAAAATCAGTAATATTCCAGACAAAACCCATAAACATAACCATATACACCAGTTTACTAAGTAACCAATCCTTTTACTTTTTATGAAGCCATCAGGTCTTCCATTAGGATTTTAAATTTCTTACCCAGTTCAGTGGTATATTCTGAAATTTACTCGAGATCTGTGTTTGCCAAAAAGTCCTTCCTATGAATCTTCTTGAAGATGAAGCACTTTTTGTTTTTTAACATCTTTATTAGAGTATAATTGCTTTATAATAGTGTGTTAGTTTCTGCTTTATAACAAAGTGAATCAGTTATACATATACGTATGTCCCCATATCTCTTCCCTCTTGCATCTCCATCCCTTATACCCTCCTTATCCCACCCCTCTAGGTGGTCACAAAGCACCGAGCTGATCTCCCTGTGCTATGCAGCTGCTTCCCACTAGCTATCTATTTCACATTTGGTAGTGTATATATGTCCATACCACTCTCTCACGTTGTCCCAGCTTACCCTTGCCCCTCCCCGTATCCTCAAGTCCTTTCTCTAGTAGGTCTGGATCTTTATTCCCATCTTGCCCCTAAGTTCTTCTGACCATTCTTTTTTCTTTTTTTAGATTCCATATATATGTGTTACCATACGGTATTTGTTTTTCTCTTTCTGACTTACTTCACTCTGTATGACAGTCTCTAGGTCCATCCACCTCACTACAAATAACTCAGTTTCGTTCCTTTTTATGGCTAAGTAATATTCCATTGTATATATGTGCCACATCTTCTTTATCCATTCATCTGTCGATGGACACTTAGGTTGCTTCCATGTCCTGGCTATTGTAAATAGACCTGCAGTGAACATTTTGGTACATGACTCTTTTTGAATTATGGTTTTCTCAGGGTATATGCCCAGTAGTGGATTGCTGGGTGGTATGGTGGTTCTATTTTTAGTTTTTTAAGGAACCTCCATACTGTTCTCCATAGTGGCTGTATCAACTTACATTCCCACCAACAGTGCAAGAGGGTTCCCTTTTCTCCACACCCTCTCCAGCATTTATTGTTTGCAAATTTTTTGATGATGGCCATTCTGACTGGTGTGAGATGATATCGCATTGTAGTTTTGATTTGCATTTCTCTAATGATTAATGATGTTGAGCATTCTTTCATGTGTCTGTTGGCAATCTGTACATCTTCTTTAGAGAAATGTCTATTTAGGTCTTCTGCTCATTTTTGGATTGGGTTGTTTGTTTTTTTGATATTGAGCTACATGAGTTGCTTGTAAGCTTTGGAGATTAATCCTTGGTCAGCTGCTTCATTTGCAAATATTTCTCCCATTCTGAGGGTTGTCTTTTCATCTTGTTTATGGTTTCCTTTGCTGTGCAAAAGCTTTTAAGTTTCATTAGGTCCCATTTGTTTATTTTTGTTTTTATTTCTATTTCTCTAGGAGGTGGGTCAAAAAGGATCTTGCTGTGATTTATGTCATAGAGTGTTCTGCCTATGTTTTCCTCTAACAGTTTGATGGTGTCTGGCCTTACATTTAAGTCTTTAATCCATTTTGAGTTTATTTTTGGGTCTGGTGTTAGGGAGTGTTCTAATTTCATTCTTTTACATGTAGCTGTGCAGTTTTCCCAGCACCACTTATTGAAGAGGCTGTCTTTTCTCCACTGTATATGCTTGCCTCCTTATCAAAGATAAGGTGACCATATGTGCGTGGGTTTATCTCTGGGCTTTCTATCCTGTTCCATTGATCTATATTTCTGTTTTTGTGTCAGTACCATACTGTATTGATTACTGTAGGTTTGTAGTATAGTCCGAAGTCAGGGAGCCTGATTCCTCCAGCTCCATTTTTCTTTCTCAAGATTGCTTTGGCTATTCGGGGTCTTTTGTGTTTCCATACAAATTGTGAAATTTTTTGTTCTAGTTCTGTGAAAAATGCCAGTGGTAGTTTGATAGGGATTGCATGGAATCTGTAGATTACTTTGGGTAGTAGAGTCATTTTCACAATGTTGATTCTTCCAATCCAAGAACATGGTATATCTCTCCATCTGTTTGTATCATCTTTAATTTCCTTCATCAGTGTCTTATAATTTTCTGCATACAGGTCTTTTGTCTCCTTAGGTAGGTTTATTCCTAGATATTTTATTCTTTTGGTTGCAATGGTAAACGGGAGTGTTTTCTTAATTTCACTTCCAGATTTTTCATCATTGGTGTATAGGAATGCAAGAGATTTCTGTCATTAATTTTGTATCCTGCTACTTTACCAAATTCATTGATTAGCTCTAGTAGTTTTCTGGTAGCATCTTTAGGATTCTCTATGTATAGCCTCATGTCATCTGCAAACAGTGACAGCTTTACTTCTTCTTTTCCGATTGGGATTCCTTTTATTTCTTTTTCTTCTCTGATTGCTGTGGTGAAAACTTCCAAAACTATGGGGTTTTTTGTTTTTTTGTTTTTTTTAAAAATTTATTTATTTATGGCTGTGTTGGGTCTTCGTTTCTGTGCGAGGGCTTTCTCTAGTTGTGGCAAGTGGGGGCCACTCTTCATCACGGTGCGCAGGCCTCTCATTATCGCGGCCTCTCTTGTTGCGGAGCACAGGCTCCAGACGCACAGGTTCAGTAATTGTGGCTCACGGGCCTAGTTGCTCCGCAGCATGTGGGATCTTCCCAGACCAGGGCTCGAACCCGTGTCCCCTGCATTGGCAGGGAGATTCTCAACCACTGTGCCACGAGGGAAGCCCCCAAAACTATGTTGAATAATACTGGTGAGAGTGGGCAACCTTGCCTTGTTCCTGATCATAGTGGAAATGGTTTCAGTTTTTCACCATTGAGGACGATGTTGGCTGTGGGTTTGTCATATATGGCCTTTATTATGTTGAGGAAAGTTCCCTCTATGCCTACTTTCTGGAGGGTTTTTATCATAAATGGGTGTTGAATTTTGTTGAAAGCTTTCTCTGCATCTATTGAGATGATCATATCGTTTTCTCCTTCAATTTGTTAATATGGTGTATCACATTGATTGATTTGCGTATATTGAAGAATCCTTGCATTCCTGGGATAAACCCCACTTGATCATGGTGTATGATCCTTTTAATGTGTTGTTGGATTCTGTTTGCTAGTATTTTGTTGAGGATTTTTGCATCTATGTTCATCAGTGATATTGGTCTGTAGTTTTCTTTCTTTGTGACATATTTGTCTGGTTTTGGTATCAGGGTGATGGAGGCCTTGTAGAATGAGTTTGGGAGTGTTCCTCCGTCTGCTATATTTTGGAAGAGTTTGAGAAGGATAGGTGTTAGCTCTTCTCTAAATGTTTGATAGAATTTGCCTGTGAAGCCATCTTGTCCTGGGCTTTTGCTTGTTGGAAGATTTTTTTCTTTCCAGATTTATTTATTCTTAGCTGCGTTGGGTCTTCGTTTCTGCGCGAGGGCCCTCTGCAGTTGCGGCGAGCGGGGGCCACTCTTCACCGCAGTGCGCGGGCCTCTCACTATTGTGGCCTCTCCTGTTGCAGAGCACAAGCTCCAGACGCGCAGGTTCTGCAGCTGTGGCTCATGGGCCCAGTTGCTTCACGGCATGTGGGATCCTCCCAGACCAGGGCTTGAACCCATGTCCCCTGCATTGGCAGGCAGACTCCCAACCACTGCACCACCAGGGAAGCCCTGTTGGAAGATTTTTAATCACAGTTTCAATTTCAGTGCTTGTGATTGGTCTGTTCATATTTTCTATTTCTTCCTGGTTCAGTCTCAGAAGGTTGTACATTTCTAAGAATTTGTCCATTTCTTCCAGGTTGTCCATTTTATTGGCATATAGTTGCTTGTAGTAATCTCTCATGATCCTTTGTATTTCTGCAGTGTCAGTTGTTACTTCTCCTTTTTCATTTCTAATTCTATTGATTTGAGTCTTCTCCCTATTTTTCTTCATGAGTCTGGCTAATGGTTTATCAATTTTGTTTATCTTCTCAAAGAACCAGCTTTTAGTTTTATTGATCTTTGCTACTGTTTCCTTCATTTCTTTTTCATTTATTTCTGATCTGATCTTTATGATTTCTTTCCTTCTGCTAACTTTGGGGTTTTTTTGTTCTTCTTTCTCTAATTGCTTTAGGTGTAAGGTTAGGTTGTTCATTTGAGATGTTTCTTGTTTCTTTTTTTTTTTTAATTTATTTATATTTATTTTTGACTGTGTTGGGTCTTCGTTTCTGTGCGAGGGCTTTCTCCAGTTGCGGCGAGTGGGGGCCACTCTTCATCGCGGTGTGCAGGCCTCTCACCATCGCGGCCTCTCCCGTTGCAGAGCACAGGCTCCAGACGTGCAGGCTCAGTAGTTGTGGCTCACGGGCTTAGTCGCTCCATGGCATGTGGGATCTTCCCAGACCAGGGCTCGAACCCGTGTCCCCTGCATTGGCAGGCAGATTCTTAACCACTGCGCCACCAGGGAAGCCCCTGTTTCTTGTTTCTTAAGGTAGGCTTGTATAGCTTTAAACTTTCCTCTTAGAACGGCTTTTGCTGCATCCCATAAGTTCAGGGTCATTGTGTTTTCATTGTCATTTGTGTCTAGGTATTTTTTGATTTCCTCTTTGATTTCTTCGGTGATCTCTTGGTTATTAGTGTGTTGTTTAGCCTCCATGTGTTTGTACTTCTTACAGATATTTTCCTGTAATTGATATCTAGTCTCATAGCGCTGTGGTCAGAAACGATACTTGATACGATTTCAATTTTCTTAAATTTACCAAGGCTTGATTTGTGACACAAGATATGATCTATCCTGGAGAATGTTCCAGGAGCACTTGAGAAGAATGTGTATTCTGTTGTTTTTGGATGGAATGTCCTATAAATATCAATTAAGTCCATCTTGTTTAATGTATCATTTAAAGCTTGTGTTTCCTTATTTATTTTCATTTTGGATGATCTGTCCATTGGTGAAAGTGGGGTGTTAAATCACCTACTACGATTGTGTTACTGTCAATTTCCCCTTTTATGGCTGTTAGTATTTGCCTTATGTATTGAGGTGCTCCTATGTTGGGTGCATAAATAGTTACAATTGTTATATCTTCTGAAGATGAAGCACTTTTGCAAAGCATCAGCTTAACTGTCTATTAAAGACTTAAAAAAGCAAAGTTAAAGATCTGATTACAATGGATTGACAAAGAAGCTTAATCAAGTTGCAGTGATATAACCAGACTTATGGCTGATAGATTATACCAGGGCATATCTACATTTCTGACACTTTATATAATTTCTAGAATATCTACAGTAGTAACGTTTATCCATACTGGATAATCTTAGAAGGCTTATCACTCCTTTGACAATGCTTCCCATGTAATTCAATACACCAAATAATACTTACTAAATATTCCTCCTTGACATGACTTAAGGGCCCCCTAACGAATCCCAAAGTTAGCTGGAGGTCAAAGGAACCTTAATTAAAATTTGATATTTGGGAAGTTTGTCAAAAAGTTTCAAAACACTTGGTCAAATAAGATCATCGGTCACTGTAAGACAATACTTATTTCTTATCCAAAGTGAGAAGAGATCTTAAAAGCAAATACAGATCACTTAAAGGCAAGGAAGTTCATATAACCTCTTATCAAAAGCAGCATTCTAAGTAAACTTGTTCTCTTAGCAGAGAGGAACCAAATCTAGTCTTGCACCAGCTTACTTTTAATAACAAAATCCATTTACCTAAATTTAATCTAATCTCAGCCCAACCGTGCATAAAACTCCGTTTTTACTCAAAACATAGATCCTACTTTCTCACTTTATACTGAAAATTTTTTTCATTCGATTATTTTTAGTAGCTTTTAGTACATATTTAGATTAGAATCCTCAACTCTTAAACATCTTAATTTTTAGTGAAAACCAAGAGGCAAGTAATTGTGAACTGCTTGTCATTCCAGCATTTTCTGATTGGAAATTTATGCTTTAGTTTTCCTCTCCTAAGAAGGCAAAGGTAGATAAAGTTAGATTTACCCAGCAACCAGCGTTCAAATACTTTATCCTATTTGAAATGACCCAGATAATCAATGAATTCTTGTCATTTAACTTAGTTCAGTTTCAAGTTACCAAAATCTAGAGAGGCTATTCTAGATAGACTTAAAGTTTCATCATATCAAGTTATTTTCCTTGCTGACAAATTTGCAAGAGATATAAGGTCTTATTTGATTTCTAATAAACCTAGGTACAACAGAAGTGTTAACAACTTAACAAACCAACAAGCTTAAGCTTAACCTAACAAACCAACAAGCTTAAGCTAGCTTCAATACCACATATCAACGCAGATCATGAGGACCTGAAATTCATTTTGGCCAATTTTCTAAGTATTAGGAAGTATTTAATTTGTAAGCACTTACTTTAGAGTCAGTTAAATAGAGCTCATTCATAAGTTAATTCAGCAGTATTATAACCGAAAATGGTCCAAATCTGGAGAATGCCCCTCAAGGGGCTGCATGTGGGAAACAAATCTGAGTTTCCCATAGCCAGCACACTTAAACACAAGACTAAATCAAACGTACATACAAGACCAAATCAAACGTACACACAAAGAACAAAGTCTACTTCCTGCAGGACAAAAACAAAAGGGTGAAGTTCAACAATTTCCTCAACTATTTCAAACAAAGATCCCTCTTTTTAACAACAAACAACAAGCAAATGGAAAGATAGGGAATCGTGACTACAAGTGTCATGGCAATTCAACTGGCAAACGCAAAACCAAAAATAACAGTTGGAATAAGTTAAGTTTACTTAGTTAACTTCAAGCTTTTTCCTAGAAATATTTTTATTTTCTCAGGGTCAGAATTCTGAAAAAATGTATTTCATCAAGCCAGCTTTCTCTAACTGCATATGCAAAAGAAACAGTTTTGGAATTCCAAAAGAGTTTCATCTTAACCAATTTTTCTTTAGAGTCTAAAGAATATAGTGGCCATGCAGTGTTAAAAAAAATCTTCTTTCTTTTACCCTAGGGGGACTATAAGATGGAATAGAGCTCTGATTATCACGGCAGGTGTTATCAAATACCAAACAAACAAATGCAGTGCAAAACGGTCTCTCAGGATCACAGTTCCCTAGCACCAAAAAGGAGATTCCCACCCATTGCAAAGGGAAAATCCCAACCAAAGCTCCGCCACAGGCAAAACCCAACACAATGGGGAAGGATACCTGGTGTCATCACAGTTGAGCTCCGTTTTTCACCAGACATCTCAACTAGCCAATGCAAGTACTGATTCACACACATACAATATACAAATAACAAACATGGTCCCACAAACAAAAGCACAAGCCAGAGTGGCTCACCCCAAAATGACATATACAAAAACACAAACAACAAATAAGCTACAGTCGCATAGACAGAAAATCAGAGGAAGTGTAGTCTAAAATTCCACTTCCACTCCCAGACGAAGGCCTCCAAATAGAGTGGGCCAGCTCTCAAGAGAACGGACCCAAAGTGGCTCATTTGCTGCAACAGAAGCAGCCCAAGTGGAGTGGAGAGAATTCCCAGCCTGCGCAAGCTGGAGTGACTTACCCCCAAGCTACACCAAATGTGGACCACAGCTCCGGACGTTTCTCTGCTCCCAACAGCCTCGTGCACTGGGGCGGCCGACCTCTATCAGGAAGAGTCCCTCCCAGTTCCCTGGAGCAAAATGAGCTCCAGCAGCTGCTGGGAACTCAGGAAAGGGGCTGCCCCTGGCTGGGGTCCACCTGCCACTGGCACAGACCTCCTGGGTGGCTCGCCATAATTGTTACCGAAACGCAAGTCCATGTGCCTGATACACAAGACAGGCCAAACAATACTGAAACGTCAGAGTCTAGAACAGAGAAAGGTTTATTGCAGGGCCATGCAAGGAGATGGGTGGCTCATGCCTTAAAAACCCCAAACTCGAGCTCGAGCAGAAGACAGTGGAAGAGTAAGACACGGAGATCACCTTCCTCCCCACAGATACATCAGAAATACATCTACACGTGGAACTGCTCCTATAGAACACCTACTGAACGCTGGCAGAAGACCTCAGAACTCCCAAAAGGCAAGAAACTCCCCATGTACCTGGGTAGGGCAAAAGGAAAAAGAAAAAACAGAGACAAAAGAATAGGGATGGGACCTGCACCAGCGGGAGGGAGCCGTGAAGGAGGAAAGGTATCCGCACACTAGGAAGCCCCTTCGCGGGCGGAGACTGTGGGTGGCAAAGGGGGTAAGCTTCAGAGCCACGGAGGAGAGCGCAGCAACAGGGGTGCGGAGGGCAAAGCAGAGAGATTCCTGCACGGAGGATCGGTGCTGACCAGCACTCATCAGCCCAAGAGGCTTGTCTGCTCCCCCACCGGGGCGGGCGGGGGCTGGGAGCTGAGGCTCGGGCTTCGGTCGGATCGCAGGGAGAGGACTGGGGGTGGTGGCATGAACACAGCCTGAAGGGGTTAGTGCGCCACGGCTAGCTGGGAGGGAGTCCGGCAAAAAGTCTGGACCTGCCGAAGAGGCAAGAGACTTTTTCTTCCCTCTTTGTTTCCTGGTGCGCGAGGAAAGGGGATAAAGAGCGCTGCTTAAAGGAGCTCCAGAGATGGGTGCGAGCCGCAGCTATCAGCGTGGACCCCAGAGACGGGCATGAGACACTAAGGCTGCTGCTGCAGCCACCAAGAAGCCTGTGTGCAAGCACAGGTCACTCTCCACACCGACCCTCCCGGGAGCCTGTGCAGCCCGCCACTGCCAGGGTCCCGTGAT
The DNA here is from genome assembly GCF_028021215.1 of Eschrichtius robustus. Lineage (NCBI taxonomy): Eukaryota > Metazoa > Chordata > Mammalia > Artiodactyla > Eschrichtiidae > Eschrichtius > Eschrichtius robustus. Next base: position 116,637,550 of record NC_090833.1, read on the forward strand.
CCAGGGACAACTTCCCCGGGAGAACGCACGGCGCGCCTCAGGCTGGTGCAACATCACGCCGGCCTCTGCCGCTGCAGGCTCGCCCCGCACTCTGTACCCCTCCCTCCCCCCAACCTGAGTGAGCCAGAGCTCCCGAATCAGCTGCTCCTTTAACCCCGTCCTGTCTGAGTGAAGAACAGACGCCCTCAGACGACCTACACGCAGAGGCGGGGCCAAATCCAAAGCTGAACCCCGGGAGCTGTGCGAACAAAGAAGAGAAAGGGAAATCTCTCCCAGCAGCCTCAGAAGCAGCGGATTAAAGCTCCACAATCACCTTGATGTACCCTGCATCTGTGGAATACCTGAATAGACAACGAATCATCCCAAATTGAGGAGGTGGACTTTGGGAGCAAGATATATTATTTTTTCCCCTTTTCCTCTTTTTGTGAGTGTGTATTGTATGTGTATGCTTCTGTGTGAGATTTTGTCTGTATAGCTTTGCTTTCACCATTTGTCCTAGGATTCTGTCCATCCGTTCTTTTTTTCTTTTTTTACTTTTAAAATTTTTTTTCATAATAATTATTTTTTATTTTAATAACTTTTTTATCTTACTTTATTTTATTTTATTTTATCCTCTTTCTTCCTTTCTATTTTTTCTCCCTTTTATGCTGAGCTGTGTGGATGAAAGGCTCTTGGTGCCCTAGCCAGGGGTCAGTGCTGTGCCTCTGAGGTGGGAGAGCCAACTTCAGAACACTGGTTGACAAGACACCTCCCAGCTACACGTAATATCAAATGGCAAAAATCTCCCAGAGATCTCCATCTCAACACCAAGACCCAGCTTCACTCAACGACCAGCAAGCTACAGTGCTGGACACCCTATGCCAAACAACTAGCAAGACAGGAACACAGCCCCATCCATTAGCAGAGAAGCTGCCTAAAATCATAATAAGGCCACAGACACCCCAAAACACACCACCAGACATGGACCTGCCCACCAGAAAGACAAGATCCAGCCTCATCTACCAGAACACAGGCACTAGTCCCCTCCACCTGGAAGCCTACACAACCCACTGAACCAACCTTAGCCACTGGGGACAGACACCAAAAACAACGGGAACTATGAACCTGCAGCCTGCGAAAAGGAGACCCCAAACACAGTAAGATAAGCAAAATGAGAAGACAGAAAAACACACAGCAGATGAAGGAGCAACGTAAAAACCCACCAGACCTAACAAATGAAGAGGAAATAGGCAGTCTACCTGAAAGAGAATTCAGAATAATGATAGTAAAGATGATCCAAAATCTTGGAAATAGAATAGAGAAAAAGCAAGAAACATTTAACAAGGACCTAGAAGAACTAAAGAGGAAACAAGCAATGATGAACAACACAATAAATGAAATTTAAAATACTCTAGAAGGCATCAATGGCAGAATAACTGAAGCAGAAGAACGGATACGTGACCTGGAAGATAAAATAGTGGAAATAACTACTGCAGAGCAGAATAAAGAAAAAAGAATGAAAAGAACTGAGGACAGTCTCAGAGACCTATGGGACAACATTAAACGCACCAACATTCAAATTATAGGGGTCCCAGAAGAAGAGAAAAAGAAAGGGACTGAGAAAATATTTGAAAAGATTATAGTTGAAAACTTCCCTAATATGGGAAAGGAAATAGTTAATCAAATCCAGGAAGCACAGAGAGTCCCATACAGGATAAATCCAAGGAGAAACACTCCAAGACACATATTAATCAAACTATCCAAAATTAAATACAAAGAAAACATATTGAAAGCAGCAAGGGGAAAACAACAAATAACATACAAGGGAATCCCCATAATGTTAACAGCTGATCTTTCAGCAGAAACTCGGCCAGAAGGGAGTGGCAGGACATATTTAAAGTGATGAAGGAGAAAAACCTACAACCAAGATTACTCTACCCAGCAAGGATCTCATTCAGATGTGATGGAGAAATTAAAACCTTTACAGACAAGCAAAAGCTGAGAGAGTTCAGCACCACCAAACCAGCTTTACAACAAATGCTAATTTGTTGCCTAGGAAATTCTCTAGGCAAGAAACAAAGGAGAAGGAAAAGATCTACAATAACAAACCCAAAACATTTAAGAAAATGGAAATAGGAACATACATATCGATAATTACCTTAAATGTAAATGGATTAAATGCTCCCACCAAAAGACACAGACTGGCTGAATGGATACAAAAACAAGACCTGTATATATGCTGTCTACAAGAGACCCACTTAGACCTAGGGACACATACAGACTGAAAGTGAGGGGATGGAAAAAGATATTCCATGCAAATGGAAATAAAAAGAAAGCTGGAGTAGCAATTCTTATATCAGACAAAATTGACTTTAAAATAAAGACTATTACAAGAGACAAAGAAGGACACTACATAATGATCAAGGGATCGATCCAAGACGAAGATATAATAATTGTAAATATTTATGCACCCAACATAGGAGCACCTCAATACATAAGGCAAATACTAACAGCCATAAAAGGGGAAATCAACAGTAACACAATCATAGTAGGGGACTTTAACACCCCACTTTCACCAATGGACAGATCATCCAAAATGAAAATAAATAGGGAAACACAATCTTTATATGATACATTAAACAAGATGGACTTAATTGATATTTATAGGACATTCCATCCCAAAACAACAGAATACACTTTCTTCTCAAGTGCTCATGGAACATTCTCCAGGATACATCATATCTTGGGTCACAAATCAAGCTTTGGTAAATTTAAGAAAATTGAAATCGTATCAAGTATCTTTTCCAACCACAACGCTATGAGACTAGATATCAATTACAGGAAAAGTTCTGTAAAAACTACAAACACATGGAAGATAAACAACACACTACTTAATAACCAAGAGATCACTGAAGAAATCAAAGAGGAAATCAAAAAATACCTAGAAACAAATGACAATGAAAACACAACGACCCTAAACCTATGGGATGCAGCAAAAGCAGTTCTAAGAAGGAAGTTAATAGCTATACAAGCCTACCTTAAGAAACAAGAAACATCTCAAATAAACAACCTAACCTTACACCTAAAGCAATTAGAGAAAGAAGAACAAAAAAACCCCAAAGTTAGCAGAAGGAAAGAAATCATAAAGATCAGATCAGAAATAAATGAAAAAGAAATGAAGGAAACGATAGCAAAGATCAATAAAACTAAAAGCTGGTTCTTTGAGAAGATAAACAAAATTGATAAACCACTAGCCAGACTCATGAAGAAAAAAAGGGAGAAGACTCAAATCAATAGAATTAGAAATGAAAAAGGAGAAGTAACAACTGACACTGCAGAAATACAAAGGATCATGAGAGATTACTACAAGCAACTATATGCCCATAAAATGGACAGCCTGGAAGAAATGGACAAATTCTTAGAAAAGCACCACGTTCCGAGACTGAACCAGGAAGAAACAGAAAATATGAACAGACCAATCACAAGCACTGAAATTGAAACTGTGATTAAAAATCTTCCAACAAACAAAAGCCCAGGACCAGATGGCTTCACAGGTGAATTCTATCAAACATTTAGAGAAGAGCTAACACCTATCCTTCTCAAACTCTTCCAAAATATAGCAGAGGGAAGAACACTTCCAAACTCATTCTACAAGGCCACAATCACCCTGATACCAAAACCAGACAAATATGTCACAAAGAAAGAAAACTACAGGCCATTATCACTGATGAACATAGATGTAAAAATCCTCAACGAAATACTAGCACACAGAATCCAACAGCACATTAAAAGGATCATACACCGGGCTTCCCTGGTGGCGCAGTGGTTGAGAATCTGCCTGCCAGTGCAGGGGATACGGGTTCGAGCCCTGGTCTGGGAAGATCCCACATGCCACGGAGCAGCTGGGCCCGTGAGCCACAATTACTGAGCCTGCGCGTCTGGAGCCTGTGCTCCGCAACAAGAGAGGCCGCGATGGTGAGAGGTCCGCGCACCGCGATGAGGAGTGGTCCCCGCTTGCCGCAACTAGAGAAAGCCCTCGCACAGAAACGAAGACTCAACACAGTCATAAATAAATAAATAAAAGAACGTGAATTTCTTTAAAAAAAAAAAAAAAAGCAAACTGGGCTATTCATTTAAAAAAAAAAAAAAGGATCATACACCATGATTAAGTGGGGTTTATGCCAGGGATGCAAGGATTCTTCAACATACGCAAATCAATCAATGTGATACACCATATTAACAAATTGAAGGAGAAAAACCATATGATCATCTCAATAGATGCAGAGAAAGCTTTCGACAAAATTCAACACCCATTTATGATAAAAACCCTGCAGAAGGTAGGCATAGAGGGAACTTTCCTCAACATAATAAAGGCCATATATGACAAACCCACAGCCAGCATCGTCCTCAATGGTGAAAAACTGAAACCATTTCCACTAAGATCAGGAACAAGGCAAGGTTGCCCACTCTCACCAGTATTATTCAACATAGTTTTGGAAGTTTTCGCCACAGCAATCAGAGAAGAAAAAGAAATAAAAGGAATCCAAATCAGAAAAGAAGTAAAACTGTCACTGTTTGCAGATGACATGATACTATACATAGAGGATCCTAAAGATGCTACCATAAAACTACTAGAGCTAATCAATGAATTTGGTAAAGTAGCAGGATACAAAATTAATGCACAGAAATCTCTTGCATTCCTATACACTAATGATGAAAAATCTGAAAGTGAAATTAAGAAAACACTCCCGTTTGCCATTTCAACAAAAAGAATAAAATATCTAGGAATAAACCTACCTAAGGAAACAAAAAAAAAAAAGACCTGTATGCAGAAAATTATAAGACACTGATGAAAGAAATTAAAGATGATACAAACAGATGGAGAGATATACCATGTTCTTGGATTGGAAGAATCAACATCATGAAAATGACTTTACTACCCAAAGCAATCTACAGATTCAATGCAATCCCTATCAAACTACCACTGGCATTTTTCACAGAACTAGAACAAAAAATTTCACAATTTGTATGGAAACACAAAAGACCCCAAATAGCCAAAGCAATCTTGAGAACGAAAAATGGAGCTGGAGGAATCAGGCTCCCTGACTTCAGACTGTACTACAAAGCTACAGTAATCAATACAGTATGGTACTGACACAGAAATAGAAATATAGATCAATGGAACAGTATAGAAAGCCCAGAGATAAACCCACGCACATATGGTCACCTTATCTTTGATAAAGGAGGCAAGAATATACAATGGAGAAAAGGTAGCCTCTTCAATAAGTGGTGCCAGGAAAACTGGACAGGTACCTGTAAAAGTATGAAATTAGAGCACTCCCTAACACCATACACAAAAATAAACTCAAAATGGATTAAAGACCTAAATGTAAGGCCAGACATTATCAAACTCTTAGAGGAAAACATAGGCAGAACACTCTATGACATAAATCACAGCAAGATCCTTTTTGACCCACATCTTAGAGAAATGGAAATAAAAACAAAAATAAACAAATGGGACCTAATGAAACTTAAAAGCTTTTGCACAGCAAAGGAAACCATAAACAAGATGAAAAGACAACCCTCAGAATGGGAGAAAATATTTGCAAATGAAGCAACTGACAAAGGATTAATCTCCAAAATTTACATGCAGCTCATGCAGCTCAATAACAATAAAACAAACAACCCTATCCAAAAATGGGCAGAAGACCTAAATAGGCATTTCTCTAAAGAAGATATACAGATTGCCAACAAACACATGAAAGAATGCTCAACATCATTAATCATTAGAGAAATGCAAATCAAAACTACAATGAGATATCATCTCACACCGGTCAGAATGGCCATCATCAAAAAATCTACAAACAATAAATGCTGGAGAGGGTGTGGAGAAAAGGGAACCCTCTTGCACTGTTGGTGGGAATGTAAACTGATACAGCCACTATGGAGAACAGTATGGAGGTTCCTTAAAAAACTAAAAATAGAATTACCATACTACCCAGCAATCCCACTACTGGGCATATACCCTGAGAAAACCATAATTCAAAAAGAGTCATGTACCACAATGTTCATTGCAGCACTATTTACAATAGCCAGGATATGGAAGCAACCTAAGTGTCCATTGACAGATGAATGGATCAAGAAGATGTGGCCCATATATACAATGGAATATTACTCAGCCATAAAAAGAAACAAAATGGAGTTATTTGTAGTGAGGTGGATGGACCTAGAGTCTGTCATACAGAGTGAAGTAAGTCAGAAAGAGAAAAACAAATACTGTTTGCTAACACATATATATGGAATGTAAGAAAAAAAAAAAAAGGTCATGAAGAACCTAGGGGTAAGACGGAAATAAAGACACAGACCTACTAGAGAATGGACTTGAGGATATGGGGAGGGGAAGGGTAAGCTGTGATAAAGTGAGAGAGTGGCATGTACATATATACACTACCAAACGTAAAATAGATAGCTAGTGGGAAGCAGCCGCATAGCACAGGGAGATCAGCTCGGTGGTTTGTGGCCACCTAGAGGGGTGGGATAGGGAGGGTGGGAGGGAGGGAGACACAAGAGGGAAGAGATATGGGAACATATGTATATGTATAACTGATTCACTTTGTTATAAAGCAGAAGCTAACACACCATTGTAAAGCAATTATACTCCAATAAAGATGTTAAAAAAAAAAAAAAAGAAAAACCCAAACTCGAGGGGTTCGAGTTCCTTCTAGTGCCCCCCCGCCCTGCCCCGCCCCCCACCATCCCCACTCACCCTGAGGACTTGGGTCCCACACACTTGGAGAGGAGGCCCGGACTCCACCGGCCAGGCCAGGGCCTTTGGCAGGCACCATACAGCCTGATCTCTTTTCCTTTGTAGCTCCTCCCACAGTAAGAAGTAATTCTCTGTGCACTTGTTAATTGATGTTCTCCTCCCAAGCCCTCATCTCTGAGGAAGGAGCTATGCCATGCTCCTCATGGCTGCGTCCTCGGGGCCCGCAACAGAGCCTGGCTGAGGGCAGGCCTCCAGTAAATATGCGTTGCCGCTGGATTGTGTACTTTTAATGGGGAAGTTTGTGGTGTGTGAATTACGTCTCAACAAAGCTATTAAAAAAAGACATTACCATTAAAACAAGTAAACTCATTAAACACTAAAGAGAATTACCATAGGGTGGCATTTAATGTAGTTAGAAAAAGAGTTTGAGTTGCATGTCTATTGACATGGGAAAATATTCAAGAAACACCATGCAAAAGAGTTTTGCTAAAGCAGTTTATTTATACAATATGACCCCGGTGTTTTTTGTTTGTTTGCTTTTTGGGGTTTTTTTTGCTTAACAAAAGGATATATCCACATGTTTAACCAGTATTTTTGAATGCCCATATTTGTGGGCACAGTTATAAGTGTTTGTGACCCATCAGTGAATAAAGACACTTGTTATCACGGGGCTTATATTCTAGCACGGGAGGTTTACCACAAATAATAAGCACAATAAACAAGTACATCATACAGCCTATTAGATGGGACAACGGGCCATGGGGGGTCACCTGGCAGAGAGGGTTGGGGTGCTGGAGAGGTGCAGCCTGAAATTAAGATGCTAGCCTGGTCCTTGAGAAGGTGAGCAAAGACTCAAGTGGGCATTAGCCAAGCGGGTGTCTGAGGGAGCAGCAAGACCCCTGGTTTGAGCCTCTTCGGTTCAGGGGACAGCCAGGGGACCAGTGTGGCGGCAGCAGAGCAAACAAGAGGGACCCACTGGGAGAGGAGGGTGGGGTGGCCGGAGCATCTTGTTGCCGAGGTGAAGACGGTGGCTTTCACTCTCCGAGGGGCAGAACCATGGTGGGATTTCGGCCACAAGACAGAGGGGACCTCCAGTCTGAGTGGGTGGCTCTGGCTGCAGAATTGAGGGCAACAGGCAGGGAGGCCTTTCCAAAGGCTACTACAGTAACCCAGGCCCGGGAGGATGGCAGCTCGGACCCAGCAGAGGGCAGACAGCACGGGCTCTAGGCGCGTGGGCTTCAGTAGTTGTGGTAGGTGGGCTCAGTAGTTGTGGCTCGCGGGCTCTAGAGCGCAGGCTCAGTAGTTGTGGAGCACAGGCTTAGTTGCTCCGTGGCATGTGGGATCTGCCCGGACCAGGGCTCGAATACTCACATTGTCTTCAGGACAGTATACTGCGGGAGCCTGAGGGAGCTGGCGGGAGGACCCTGACACCTAGTGGCTTCCAGTGTGTGCTTGCTGCAGGTGAAACAGAGTGACAGCTTGGCTGACTGTCCCTCCCCGAGGCCTTCTCACCATTGTCTCAAGTCCCAATCCCTTGAACAAACTCTATGTACTCAGAACGCAGAGAGCACCGTCTCCTTTCCTGACAGAACACCCAGATGGAGGCACGGAGGAGGTGGCTGGAAGTGTCCACCTGGAGTCTGGAGAGACGTTGGGGCTGGAGGTGAGACTTGGGTTACCCAATCAGGTCCGGCTGCTTACCACTCAAACATCAACACTCGAGAGAGAGAAATGTTGCTAGAAAGGAGAGTTCCTTTAATCAGGATGCTGGCAACGTCGGGAGATGGTGGACTCCACGTCACCCCAAAACCACCTCTGAGATTCTGCTCGGCCATGGAAGTTGTAAAGGGAAGGAGGGGAGTAATCTCAGTTAATCACTGAGATGGGGGTCAGGGTCACCGCCGTCCCCCACTGTGTGCAGGCTCGTGGACTCCTCGTCATCTTCCTCTAGATGTTCTCTTGTTCACAAGTTTGGTCACACAGTTCACTCAGGAGATTACTGGAGGGGACGCTAGGGAGGAGATCCGGCCACCTATTAATTACTGATTCTTCATTTCTACATCGTTGATCTACAGAAAGAACGGACAACTTTAGGCAAAGTATTGTGTGATGAGAAGACCTGAAAAGTGTGCTTGGGCCGGAGATGAGTAGAGCATGGGGTGCCTGGTGAAAAGTCACAATACAGCTCTGCTAAAGTGACAAGGAAAGGGGCTTCCTGCTGAGGGCGGTTTCCTACAAAGAGCTGCTTACAGTGGGAGCCGTCAGCCAATGGCAGCATCTAAACAACCTTGAACTTGAATGACTACCAGATAGAGAGGAAAGATAGGAACTGAGCCTGGGGAAGCCAACACAGACAGCTGCAGTGAGGGGGCGACCAAGTCAGATCAGGAGGAGTAATGAGGCAAAGATCCAGGCCAGTGTGCGCTCTGGAGGCCAGAGGACAAAGGGCAGAGGTCAGGAGAGAACACCCGCTGGGCCCAGCACTGCTGAGGTCAGGTGGCGCCGCGGCCGAGGACCGACCCATGGATCATGCAGGGCAGGGTCCCTGGTGACCTGGACAAAAGCAGCTCCATGGCGTAGAGGTGGCGTGAAAAGCTGATTGGAGGGGGCTTGGGACAGAATGGGAGGGAAAGACTCCACACAGCTGTGTTCACTGTAAACACCTGGCGACGTGCAGGAAAACGTGAGCAGGCAGTGTGCCCTTGTCAGGAGGTTCCAGGTGAGGTCCCATCCCCTGCATCTCTTTACTGGGGAGCTAAAATTATCATGCAAATCCGTCTATAATAAGTGAAAATACAATGATCAACATGCCCCTCTACATGTTTCAACCACCAGCAGCCCGCGCTGGCCTGAGTCCCGGGGGCTCAGGTCTGAGCCTTAGAAAGTGTAGGTCAAATTCAACGGTACATAAGACAGTCCAGTACATAACAGTTCAACTGTTGCAAAGTAACAGTCCCCAGGCGGTGCCCACCTTCTCCTGATTCCCAAGACGACCAGACGACGCACATCCGGTCTACTGTTCCCTAACTCCAGTGATGGAACACTGTGAAATTAATGAGGCCCCTGACAACTTGAAGATTCTTTTCAGTAACTCAAACAGACGTTTATAGAACCCTTTCCATGCGGCAAGAACGCGCTAAACGCCACATTTAAGGAGATGAACGGGGTCGCCGAATGCTTACTCTACACTGTGGCCACGTTTACCCAGGATGAGCACGGCGCCAGCCACACCCACGCCCGTCAGCGCCACTGAGAAGCAGGCAAAGCAGAAATTTAAGGCACTTGAAGCTCGGAAGACCTAAAAAGGTAAAAAACCTGGGGAAATCCAACTGTAACACAACACATCAAACAGCCGCAGAAGGGACCTTATTACTGGGGTTGACACAGTCAGGGGACTTTGTCGTAGGGCTCTGGACAGGGTCCTGTCCTGACCTCGTGCTCCCAGCACCTCCCCCGGTCACTGTGTATGGCTATCACTTAATTAACACTTATTGCACTAATTATCTCCCTTGCTCTCTTTCCAGAGTCATAACAATTACCCCTCTTTCTAGCAAATACAAAGTCAGGTTTAATGAGTGCAGACGAATCAACAGCCAAATCAACATGGAGAAGCTTCAGATGCTCGCAGGACCCACCGACGGCTCTCTCCAGCCTCAAGGCGGTTTCTGTGCTGCTCATGGTGAGGCCCTAAACATCCAGTCCCTGGGACTGCAGTCTGCCTCCCACGAAGCGGGTCTTCAAAGTACAACAGGGAAGAAAAAGAGGACTAAAAGCCGGGTTGGGTGACACAGATGAGGTGAAAAGTCACAGGGCATATCTTGGTGAGTCTTTGAACCTGCTGATGATGGACACGCACAGGAGAGTCTTACAGTCAGGAGGCTAAGTGTGTTCCCACATTACCTGACTTAATGCTCAAGGCAACCCGGAGGAGTCATCGGCCCTACTTCACAGATGAAGAAGCTGAGGTTCTGGGACACCTGGGGGATGGACGACCCTGGGCTGGGCTCAGGGCCAGACAGAGGAGTAGGGGAAGTCCGGCTGGGGTCCTCCACGGGGACACGGCGGCTGCACCAGTGTGTGTGTGCAATGTGGTCAGGAAAGAAGAGGCAGAGGAGTGAGACTCTGCCGGAGGGTTGGCCGCATTTACGGGCCGACTTGGCATACAACTGCTCAAAAGAAAGAAGCCTGATTGGAACTTGGACTGTGTCAAAGGCCCAGAAACATACAGACCTAGATTTATCATCAATGGTCATCAGAAGGGAAGAATAAACATGAAAGGCTTGTGGGAATGACAATGGTTAGGATGTTCAAGCTTCAATAATTCATGACAGCCTGGGAAATCTCAGAAGTCCATATGTAGGATTGCTTCAAATTGTATCACATTCTTTTTTTTCTTATATTTATTTATTTTTGGCTGCGTTGGGTCTTCGTTGAGCTGTGCGGGCTTCTCATTGCCGTGCCTTCTCTTGTTGCGGAGCACGGGCTCTAGGCGCGTGGGCTTCAGTAGTTGTGGCACGTGGGCTCAGTAGTTGTGGCTCACAGGCTCTAGAGTGCAGGCTCAGTAGTTGTGGCGCACAGGCTTAGTTGCTCTGTGGCATGTGGGATCTTCCTGGACCAGGGCTCGAACCCATGTCTCCTGCATTGGCAGGCAGATTCTTAACCACTGCGCCACCAGGTAAGTCCCACATTACATTCTTTGGCTGTAGTGAAAAATGCCCAGGTTATTTGAAATGTAGATTGAAGTAACAAGCCTTGACCAGCAGGTGGCAGGTTTGTCTCATGATGACTTCAAAAGCTCACAGAAAGGATGACAGTAAATTTTTGATTCTGAGTGATACCATCACAAAAATCCAAATGTATCTCATATTTAGCAGGAATTATGAATGCAGCATTGTTTAATCATATATGGCCTTGAGTTTCATGAATAATGTCTGAATCTGTTCATTCAATTAACTGTAAGAATACAAGATAATACATGTAGGCATTAAATGAATTAATTGTCAAGACATTTCTGTACACTCCATGTAATACATAATGTCTAGGCCATTCTAAGTCATAGCGGGGGGAAGTAATATATTTAAACATTGATTTTCCCATTAAGATATTTAACATATTTTGTCTTCCTATGTGAGGCCTGTCACTAATTGTATATTGCATACTCCTGGGTCTCATTTAATTAAAAAAAAGTTCAAGTTTTCATCAAAAAGTTCAAGTTTTCATTCATTGTAGAGAAATAACAAAATATACTTTTAACTTTTTAGAAAGATTAATATGTGGCTGTGATTTTTATAATATTTAAAAGTATATTTCATATAGTACTCAAAATTAAAATGGTAAACCTTGTAGGATAATCATGGTAAGTATATGTTTACTCTCAAAATATTTGCCGAGTCTAGTCCAGTAAGAGAACACATTTTCCTCTGTTGACCTTATTTACATTAAGTCAACCTCTGGCTTCCCTAGCTGGTATGACAGGTCAACAAGCATGGCCCTGCCCCAGCAGGAAGTTGGCATGAAGCAGGAAAGAGAAGGTTCCCGCCTTCAAGGAGCCCATAGCTTTGTTATAGAGATGAGACCATCAGAGTCTTATGTCCCTGGGAGCTTTCTAAAGCTCTCAAAGATATGATTGCACCTACAGTCCCAACAAAAGACTTAACATCACCAAGGTGCAGAATGTCAGCGAGTTTCACATTTAGGTAAAGAAAGGCCAGCCAGGCACTCATTACCTGGGTCACCCATTACCACCCACTCCACAGCCCAGCCCCACACGTCCACTCTTCAAAATCCAGGTGATTAAAACCTGTATTTCAGGGCTTCCCTGGTGGCGCAGTGGTTAAGAATCTGCCTGCCAATGCAGGGGACACGGGTTCGAGCCCTGGTCTGGGAGGATCCCACATGCCGCGGAGCAACTAAGCCCGTGAGCCACAACTACTGAGCCTGCGTGTCTGGAGCCTATGCTCCACAACGAGAGAGGCCGCGATAGTGAGAGGCCCGTGCACCGCGATGAAGAGTGGCCCCCACTTGCCGCAACTAGAGAAAGCCCTCGCACAACACAGCCAAAAATAAATAAATTAATTAATTAATTAATTAAAAAAAAAAAAACCTGTATTTCAGGGCAATTGCTTCCCTGGCAATCTAGTGGTTAGGACTCCACACTTCCACTGCAGGGGGCCCAGGTTCAATCTCTGGTCTGGGAACTAAGATCCCGCCTGCTGCATGGCATGGTCAAAAACCGAAACAAAACAAAACAAAACAAAACAACCCAACTTGTATTTCAGAAAAATTTTACATGCCTATGTATCAGACTTCCTTTTAATAATGGAACCAGAAATCTTTCCATCAACAAATGCCAGGAGACTAATAAATGCATGGCATGATTAAAACATAAGATGGTGTGTACATTTCAAATTTCAGTGAATAAAAATCAGGAGACAAAAGGGACCAAGTTACTAAAGGCTGGTGGTACAGAGTTGGGCCGTCTGCTGGTGAGAACAGCTAGGGAAGGTTTCCTGGTAGTGATGGAGGTGGACTGGAGCCAGGAGGATGGGCAGAGTCGGAGAAAGAAGAGAAGGACCACCGGGGCTGGAGAGACACATGGGCAAACAAAGGAGCTTTAATTATTCTGCAGCATTTGAAGGACCCTTTACCTGATTTAATTTTTAAAATAATACAATCTTTACTGCCCACTGATCTCACGTGCAAAATAATCAGGTTGCATCCAATAATCTCCCAGGGCCCTACTGGGTCTACGCCTCCATAAGCTGATTATCTTCATGCCGATCACACTGTTGTGTACTGAACTGTGTCCCCCAAAATTCATATACTGAAGTCCTGACGCATCCTTCCCCAGAGGGACAACGGCCCTACTGACACCGTGATCTTGGATTTCTAGCCTCCAGAACTAAGAAACAAGTTTCCCTTTAAGCCACTCAGTTTGTGGTACGTAGTAACAAACTACTTGTTAGCAAACTACTAACACACATCAACCAAAATTTACCACCTTCATCTCAATATTTGGTATGTATAAACATACACGGTGAAATCCAACATAAGTATTCAGATGGAGTCAGCCATTAGAATTACAGATCAGGGGGTAAAAAACTGTTTCCTGCAGAGGCTGGCTAAATTCAAAGAGTCTGGGTGAAGCCTCTTTTGCTGCCTTAAAAATCAAGCATGGCTGCTGGTGGCAGCCAGTGAAATAGCCAAGGGGCCGATGAGGCCACCCTGTGAGCTCCACACCACGTGGAGGGCCGCTCACACCTCTGCTCTGCCCGTCATCGGCTTGTTTGGAGCATCAGGGTATTCACACTGCTCTCCTTGAGAAGTTCTTCTTGCTCTTGGTCAAGCAGGGCATCTGCTGGCATAGGGAGGGACCACCTCGTGTGGCAGAGCTGGGCTTTCAGCTCCAATGCCAACCTGAAAGATGGCCCAGGATGCCGCGACCCTGACTCTGACCCTCACACCCTCTGTCCGGTGGCAGTACCATACCGATTCTGAAAACACTGGCCACGACTCTTTGTGTCTTGGGTGACTTACTAATAGACACCCCTATTTCCAAAAAGGACTTGAGGTAACTTAAAAAAAACACCTGGCCAACACGTACATTATAAACTGTTACATGTTTTATAAGGTCTGCTCTTATGGGGTTGTAAGGTCTTCTCAGATACCCCCTGGAAATGTCTGTCTGTGCTCCTAGATCAACACGTGTTTCAAACTCTGAAATAAGTTTTATCGGCCAGGACATCATCCTCTACACATAGCAGATAATCACAGGTAAACCAATCAGTGTCCATGGCAGAGAAAGGGGGGAGAAGTTCTCACTCATTCTTATGATCTGCTAATCATGTTGCCCTATAACAGGCTCCATAACACAATATAATTCCTTATATTGCAAGAAAACTTACTTCGTGGAAAAAAATTTTTTTTTACGTTTCTAACTTATTCTTGTGTATACTCAATGGTGATCAAACTTTTTTAAAAAACTAAAGATAGAAAAAACTATGGTAAGAGCCAAATATATAACAGGAAAACAAGGAGTGCAAAAAAAAAATAGGAAAAATGGAAATGAATGGAGTGAGTCCATTTTTCTGGAGAAATAACCATTCAAGCACTACAATTCCTGACAAGTTTTTTGTACAGAGAAAAGCAATTCAAGAAAAGAGGCAGGAGTGGGGAATAACTTAGAAAAGTTTACATTTTTAACAAATTAATTTTTAAGAAAATTTTCAAAGAAAAAAATCAGAATCCAAGAGTTTCAGTGTGAACACATAAATCATAGGCTTTTTCTGTAGGAGATCTTTTGAATTATCCTAAAGGATCTCAAAACAAGCAAAACCCAGAACCATCTCTTCAAAAGCTGTATCCCCCGTACTTGCACTGGAATCACAGTCCCATAAACACCACGTACAAACGACCCCACGGCAGTACCGCGTGCTCTACTCCGAAAGCTTCATTCAGTGCATCCTCACAAAAAGGAAGCTTCTCTGCCCCCTCCCAGCAGCACCTGCACTCAGCTGACACGAACGCTGCTGCCCCCCCTTAGACGGTCTCCCCATGGCCCTGCTGTCAGCTGATGGCTCCCCTGGGAGACAGGAGTCTGGGAAAGACAAATGTTTTCTGGAAACATACTGTCTTAGTCAGCCCAGGCTGCTGTAACAAAACTCCCCAGGCTGGGGGCTTAAACAGCAGATGTTATTATCGCAGTTTGGAGGCAGGGAGTCCGCAGCCAGGGCCGGCTTCCCGGAAAGCCCCCCTCTGCCTGCATGGCTGCCTCTGCCGTGTCCCCATGTGGGGGAAGGTCCTCTCCGGCTCTGCTCCCAGGGGCACTAGCCCAGCAGGAGGGCTCTCCCTTCACCACCCGATTACCTCCCCGCCATCCTAAGTCCATCCCACTGGGGGTTAGGCTTCCACATGGGACCTCTGGGCGGACAGGACTCCGTCCACAGCACAGAGAAGGATGGACCCAGCCCGCCCACCTTTGCGGTCCTGCCCACGGACATCACTCCTTGGCGCGCGGTTGGTACAAGCCCAGCAGGACTCACCCGCAGTGGGCTTGGGGTCTGCCCCCTCCCAGGTGCTGGGACGTGGGGACGTCCACGCATAGGGCCCTGCAGGGCACACACTCGCGCACAATGTCACGGCACGTCGGGGAAGGACCAGGTGCCCTGGTAAATGCAGGGCAGCTCAGATGGCAGGAGTGCTCGGGTGGGGGAGAGACGCCCCTCGGCAGGACGGCCAGGGGCCGCCGGCGGGACGAGCGGGATGCAGAGCCTCTGGCTTCTGAGGAGCTCAGCACGCGGACGTCCAGCCGCTCGGCCACCGAGGGACGCCAGGCCGCCGGGAAGGGGTCGTTGTTGGGAATGTGAAACTTAATTACTATTAAATTATTACATTAAATATAATTACTATTAATAAAAATTAAATGTAATTAATAAAAATGAGAAGACACCAAACTCACGGCGCTTATGGAATCCACACCCTCCACACGCAGTTCCTACTCGGCTGCCTGTACCTGGCGCCCTCTGTGGCACTGTCAGTACGCATCTCGCTGGAAGATAAGCCGTTGTGGGCCCTGGTACTTAAGCCGAAACTTAAGCAGCATCCCTGGCATTTAAACCATCAGGTCGTTTGAGAGTAAATCTCGCACTGGCTTTGATCACCCAGGTTCCTGAGCAGGTTACAAACAGGACCCTGATGGCACTTAGATTAGCAAGGTCATCGTTAAAGGAAAGGCCGAGAAACACACAGGGCACTCGTACCAGTGGAGCAGAAATACTGCACCCCCGGTCCAAAGACAGTACTAATGATGAACTTCAGACATAAAGTCAACTTCCAGCTGCCCACCCGATCTTCCCGGTTTTCTAATATCGGTGACAAGCCACACCCATCCGCTCTTGCCTCATATGCAACCCCCCGTGACCATCTTAAAACCACAACAAAGTGAGGTTAAATGCCAAACATAAATGACACCCTGGCTTTACTGTCACGCTGATGTGTCCTGTGACCTGAGAGCGGTAACCAACCAAACAGGCCTTTCTTGAATAGTTCAAGCTGGATCAAAACAGCGACCGTGCAGAGCCCAGCTCCAGAAGGGCTGCCTCTCACATAACATAACTCAGTCAAAGAACTGCCACGACTTCCAGGCTCCTTCACATCACAGAAACCCTACTTTCAGCACAAAAGGCAATGCGGTCTCTGACCCCGCATCCGACCCTTCCCTACGTGGGATGCAGAAAATGCAACTCCTTACGTTTAATCCTCATAGTGAAATATACTAAAGAATAAAGGTCTACTATTAGGGCAGAACGAGTAGAGAGATTCCTTCAAGACCATGGATCGGACTGCCCAGACATTCGTACAGAGACGCTCCTCTCATTCTCCCATTGGAGAGAGATTATATACTCAAACAGGAATGTTAAGCTTTATGGTCAAGGCAAGGGCTTTTCTAGAGTAATTTTTACTACATACTAATCTCAGAGATTAGCCATACATGAAAAGCCACCTCCCCAAATACCAATCTGCTTCTGATCAAATCATCATTCAGGTTTTTTAGGTAAACAACTATTCAAAAGGAAGTCACTGCCTTTCTTTCATGTACGTTTCCTCATAAAGACTAGCTCACTTAAAACCATTGTATGTAAAATGGATAACTAATAAGGACCTACTGTATAGCACAGGGAACTCCACTCAACACTGTGTCATGACCTATATATATGGGAAAGAATCTAAAAAAAAGTGGATATATGTGTATGTCCACTCACTTTGACTCACTTTGCTGCCCACCTGAAACTAACACATCATCGTAAACCAGCTATACTCCAAAAAAAATTAATTAAAAAAAAACCCAAAAACTGTTTAAGTCACTCTTAAGTTCAGGTTCTACCCAGCAGATGCTGAGCCAGTACCAACCACGTGTAGGATAACACCCTGGATGCAGAGGCTGCACGGACAGGAGACGTGGCCTCCGTCCTCAAGGAGTTTCAACTAGTTTGGGGGGATGGGCAATGTGTGTTCAATGCCGTTTGCGTGATAAAACAATTTTAATGTTGTGCCAGATAAAAATAAGATTCCTTAATTTGCTGTGTAGTAAAATTTTTTAGCCTGATTAAAAATGTGGCATTCGTTATTATTTGTTCTTGCTGTAACCCTGTCACAGCAAATGCATTCATCATGCTTAATGTTTTTATTAATCTTCCTACATAAATAACTCATGGGACAAGAATCACTCTCCAATTTGTTTTATGGCTTAAAAAAAAAGGCACCCTAGTTCTTTCGTAAATGAACTGTCACTATAAGTTATGCAATGTTCCTAAATTGTTAGACAAATCTGGCATATTAATTTCATAATAAATTAAAATGTATGTATGAGACTCAATTTTCCCACTTATGTGCAGTATTAGTCTCACTGGCCCAAAATATTGCACCTAATGCATTCTGAAAGTCACAGATTCTATGGCTAATTTCTTGCGCCGACGTTAAGAGTAAATTGTTGTGACGATTGTACAACACTGCCCCTTTAACACTTCACGTGGGTACCATCACCTTAATGTTTAGGAGGATGCAGCTTGACTGTTAATGCAGCAACTGAAAAATATTCTCACTCTAAAACGATCAGTATGTGTTTATAGATATTAAAGATACTGATTCTAAAACGATCAGTATGTGTTTATAGATATTAAAGATACTGATTCCATGAAGACATTGCACTCACCTGACAAGAGGATGAAGTGCGGACATACATCCCCTCTTAAGCTCCTGTTTCCTGTCTCTCCATGGTCCACCTCAAGGAACCCACGGCTCTCACTAAGACTCGGGATTGAGCTGCAGCTCAAAGAGGCTGCTGGCTTTGAGGGGCTCGAGGAAAGCCCAGGGGGACCCACAGGACGCTGGGAGAGGCTGCTGGCTTTGAGGGGCTCGAGGAAAGCCCAGGGGGACCCACAGGATGCTGGGAATCCTCAACAGGGCTGGGTCAGGGTAACAGAGTCTAGCCCCAGAAACCAGCAGGTTATCAGCCTGTGCTCAGGGGAAGCAGAGGTGACAGGAGGGCAGCGGGAGAGTCATCCAGGCCCAATGCCAGGCCTCAACCTCGTGCCGCCACGAGGCGGGGGAGACTGGGGGTGGTTGAAGGCAAAGGACCCGCACCCTCCTCCATCACCCCCGACCCTGAGGACAGGGACGGGAGAGGAAGCAGAACAGGGTAACCGCGAGCCCCCGGAAGGTCGCATCACCCTGCGCTTTCAGCCTTCAGCCTCCTGGCCCCCCAGGCCCTGCCCGCAGAGAGGCCCACTCAGACCACGGCCTTCTCCCACAGGAAGTGAGGCCCCGGAGGACCCAGCGACAGGGGGCACTTTCGGAGAAGCTGGGGCGGCCATCCTGCTCTCTTAACTGGTTCCTGACAATCAAATGCAGTAGATCTCACAGACACCAGAAAGGTGTATTTCATGTGGGTCTAAAAGCTAGCAATGCTAGAATGATGTAATTCTATGCTCCTAACTTGCCTGTCAGATCATATTTTGAATACTTTAAGTTAATAACAACTACCATTTGAAGGAAACCTGAGCCAGAATCTCGTAAGAAATAAATCAATTCAACCCTCTCCACGTGCGGTCTTGGGAGTCGTCCTGGACGCGAGGTCAGCGGGACCAGCCTGGCTTGACCCCGGGGGTCTCAGCACTGACTTGACCCCGGGGGTCTCAGCACTGACTTGGTTCCTCCTTTCCCTGGTAGTTTTCTCATGACTCTCCCCATGACACTACGAAAGGAAAGGAAATAACGCTCTCAAGAAGAAGTCGTGTGAGAGTCAAAAAAGCGAAAATAAGGGAGAGACAGAAAACCAGATTCAGCCTTCAGAACCAAGGCCCCCAGGTAGTGGAAGGCGGTCACGGGAACCTGACAATGCAAACTCCAGGCCGCAGCGGGAATGTGTTCTCCCCACAGGACTAGCTTGGTGCTCAGCTAGCACTGACACCTTCAGAGCTGTCCCCGGCTCTCCTGCTTCTCTGGTGCCCTCAGGACTCGGGGCCCAGCACCAGGTGAATTATAGGTTGGTGAGTGCCTAACAGATGATGAGGTACTACCCGCTGTGTCTCTTACGGGGAATAAGCAATGGCGGACTTTTAATGTAATTAAATGTAATATTCATGTACCAGCCAGAGATTCCTGAAGCTGCGCTGGTTAGCTCAGTCCGTTTGCAGTCATTAGTACCACAGGCCAAAGCACAGACACGCAATTATAAATCACTGAAATCAGCCACGTGGAGACAGCCGGGCAAAGCCCTCTCCTACTCCACTCTGATTGCTGCCGACATCACCAGCCAATGTCACTGGGCATCTCAGCAATTCCTAGCTGCACTTCTCACCTGACCCTACACCCGACACTGTGGGCAGCAAATCGCAATTTCCATTCAACTTAAGCAAACTGGCTCGTTTAGTTCATACATACGATTACAACATTCCTCAAGTTTTAGGGATGGTTGATTCCAAGACACTTTTAGATTTCCTATTAAAGCAAAAGGAAAGGCTCATTGAAATTAATAGCAGAAATGCTGACCTATTACAGTAGAGAGCCACTGAACCACGATGCTAAAAAAAACAGCCACTTAGTAACCTTCTCCTGCAAACATTTTCATGAACTCAGCCATACACTCATCCAGGATGTATTTGCAGCTCTGCTTTTTTGCCAGCTGACCCAAATCAGCGAGGAACAGTCTGGTAACCGACCTGAAACACTTCATCAGAAAGAAAAGCCGAATCAAGATGACACAGACTGAGGCCAGAGTCTGGATGGCGTTTCCCACTAACCAGCTGAATGACAGATTTTGTATTTTTACACGCCTGCCTCCGAGATACTCCGACCTGTAGTTCTAACACCAATTTCAACACGTGATTCAACAAAATCGATGGGCATCTATTATGTACCAGAACCTACACGAGATGAGACTGAAAAGATTACTAAAGAGAAGCTGCAGAGTTTGTGTCCGCCTGACACGCAGGCGTGGTCCAGGAGGAGAGCCCTGTGCCCTCAGCCGGACAGTTCGGCTGTACCAACCCCCACGCGGGCCAGAAGCAAAGAAAAACTATTCACAAGCACACTCGCCACGATGGAGAACACACCACACAGCCGTTCCTGTAGTGACAGGTGGAAACTGTACTCATTATCAGGCAGACGGGGGCAGGGATCTGAGTGAAGGCCGGCACGCTTGGGCTGTGTCTCTTGTGCCGGGAGGGAAGTTCCAGTCTGTTGGGAAACTTCATCCCCAGGCGGGGCTCAAGCCGCAGTTGTAACAGCATCAAAAGTAAGTTTCAGGCCCCGTGTCAGCCCCGGCCCGTGGTGACGCATCACGTGTGGATGTCCAGTGCCTCCACGCTGCCCGCTGAGGAGCCCCATCCCCAGGCAGGTCCTGGGCTTGGGCCGCCGGCTCCCTGGACCCTAACCTCGGCCGGCAGACGGGAGGGCTCCAGAGGAAGACGGTACCCACGTAAAAGCAAGGCCTCCCACCTCCCAGTCCTTCAAATCTCCTATGAAAACCAGCTCTTTCCACCTTCTGTGGGGCGAGCATCTCACACTCCCCATTCCTGCCTCGGGAGGGCCCCTTCCCCCGGCCCCTCCCACCCACCACGTGGCCTCGTACCCCGGTGTCAGCCGCCTTGGCCTCTGCCCGCCCAGCTCGGCTCAGCTCAGCCGCCCCTCGGGGCTCCCCGCCCCCCGCCTTCATCCCGGCTGGAGCCCCTGTGTCCACTTTTTATCACGTGTATCCACGGACGGAATTTCCTTTCTTTCCCTCTTAATTCTAGCAAATGACTGCTGAGAAAAGAGCGAGGCGTGGAATCGCCAGCACAGAAATCACACCTCGACTCTCCGAGCTCACCTTGGAGTCCTCATCGTGCAGGGGTCCCGGTCACTCCTACGCAGGTCAGAAAGGCTGCGGACACTCCCCTGGGCGGAGCCCCGGGCTTCGAGCCGCACCTGACCTGGGCGCGGGGTCTCCCGAGCTGCTGTGCTCCTGGAGAACATCTCGGCATCCCTGGGTGTCTCTCTCCCATGTGCTGACCAGCGATGTGTTTGTTCGTTTCATTACACGGGTCACCCAACTTTGACCCGTGCTGGGAAAGTGGATCCTTGGCCTTCCCTCCGTCCCGAGGAAATTATAAACTCAAAGACCAGGACACCAAGCTACGCGCAAGACCTAACTTCCTCAGAATCCGAGGGAAACCGCTGTGAAGTCCGTTTTCACAACGCCCCTGGCCGTGGACCTGCCCCACCTCCGAGGCAGCCTCTCCCGGCTCTTCACGGAGAGGTTCCCGCCTCTGACTTTCCCACCGCCTATCAGGAAGGCCCTGCACACAGAGGGGACCCCCGGATCCATCCCTTCTCCTGCCAATAACCCGTGTCCCGAGATCCAAGTCACCGTCAGAGTGAAACCCAAAGGGGGCAGCAGGCTCAGCTGGAAGGTGACCAGGGCCTTGTTGTGGCCTCAGAAAACGATCAGGGAGGGCAGGACCCCCAGCTGGGTCACCGGCCCTACTCAGGCTGCAGGCAGCCCTTTGCTCTGCGGTTCCTGGCTAACTGGTTAGACAGCACACGTGCACACACCCCTCAAAGGACCAACATCAGGGCTCCGTCTA
Source organism: Eschrichtius robustus (assembly GCF_028021215.1). Lineage (NCBI taxonomy): Eukaryota > Metazoa > Chordata > Mammalia > Artiodactyla > Eschrichtiidae > Eschrichtius > Eschrichtius robustus. The sequence goes on from NC_090833.1 coordinate 116,659,918, forward strand.
CACCCAGACGAGGAAGGGAGTATTTCCCTAACCCTGACTCAGACTTTTCAAGAAGCTTCGCCCTCCTCAGCCAGCAAGTCACAGGGTTGTGGAGAGAAAGGCTTGCTTCCTTCCATTCCTCCCCCGCCCCCTCCTTACTGGCCTGGTCAGGCTCCCAGGAACAAGGACGCTGCCTAATGAGAGTCCCACAGCTCTCCTGGCCTCTTCCAGGAAGGGGTCGGGTCAGAGCCTCCACGGCCCGCTCACCCCCGCCAAGGGGGCTGCCCTGAGGACACAGGTGCTGGGGAATCACACGTGGCCTAAGAGGCCACCAAGTAAGGCCCGAGCGGCTCAACACACCGATAAGCAAGCAGCTGCCTTACCTCGTGCTGCTCTAGATCCCCAGCCTCCCCAACACAAGCCCCCGCTGGTTAACACGTACAAACACGGGCAATGCTTCTGAAACGGGCCAACTCTCTTCCCACCCACGTGCATCTCTCCACCAGGGAAAACCAGTACTCGAAGTTCTGGACTAATACTTTGTTTTTTTCCTTTTATCCATATGACTTACAACTGTGTTTCTCAAATGTATCCAGAATCACCTGGAGGGCTTGTTAAACTCGCCGGCCCCCAGTCCACTCTGCTCAGGAGGTCTGGGTGGGTTAAGCCTCCCCGGTGAATCTGAAGCAGGTGGCCAGTCACCCCACAATCAGCTGGAAGTGCTCTTGGAAGGCAATACAAGCTGGCGGAACTGCAAGAAGCGTGTTCCTTCCTAAATGGTTAATCTGCCCTCTCTGTGTGCCACACTCTCATCAGAAAAAAAATCAAGCACAATCTATTCTAAGGAGTAACCTGTAATTAGAAGCTTATGACTACACTGTAGAAGGAAACAAGGAGAGAGAACAATGCAGTCTGTAGATTAATAAGCAATACAACACGGAACTCTGTGCAGCCACAGACTGATAAACAAGGACCTCAGACATGCCCTGATCTCTGAAGCTGAAGAAAATCCACTGGGTTGAAAGTCAAATCTGAGGTCTCACTTACATCACTCAAAGGAGTACAACCATTTGGCAACAGCATAAGATGTGACTTTGTTCTAGTATTTTTTTCTGTGCACTCCACTTACAATTCTTGGGAAGAATTTTTTAAATTGATGAACTTTAAACATTAGATGGGTACATATACCTATCATTCATTTATTAAGTAAAAATCTTACTGAGGATTGACAGCGAAGACACAGAGAGGCTGACAGGAGCCCTTGTGGTCACGCTGCCTCAGTGCAGCGGAGATGAAGGAAAATAAATCAAGGTCAGGTATGTCAGATGGAGACAAAGCACATGGCCCAGGTGACGTACCCAGGAGAAACCCCTGGGGAGGTCAGAGGAGATCCAGCCTGAACTGGGTGTTGAAGATGTAACCGTTTGCCAAGGGGTGAGCAAGGCAAAAGGAGGGACAAGAGAACTACAGGAACACAGAGGTGTGACTTTTGGGGTCAGCTAGGATGGGGGACACGCGGGGACACTGGCTGGAGGCCAATCAGGAGAGGGAGACAGGGGCCAGTTTATGCTTAAAAACTTGGACTTTCTCCCGAAGGCAGTAGGAACCCGTGTAAGGATTTTTTGCAGATATACTGAAATATAATTTGCTGAGAAAGAAAAGTGTGTGGAGGCACAGAGGACGGATCGGAAGCACAGAGGGAGGATCCTTCTGGAAGGTCGTTGCTCTGTGGTTGATGGGGAAGCTGACACGGTCCGAAAAGGGTGGTGCAGGCGGAGGGTCCGCATCCAGCGAGGTCTAAGGGCAGCGTGGACAGGCCAGTGACCAGCTTGATGACGGGGGAAAGCAAATGAGCGAATCTGGGATAACAAACATCCAGATCTGTGCTGCGCATAGATAGCTAAGAAGAAGCGGGTACCGGTCACCAAACTAGGACATGCAAGGGAGGAGCAACTACAGCTCGTGACTTCTGCTGGCGACACACCGGGTTCAAATTCTCACCCATCCTCCGCCAGGCTAGACGCTTCACGGTGTGGACCTCCAAGGGGCCTGGGCAAGCTCAAGGGCAGGGCTCAGGAGGCACGGGCAATGATGGCGCCTCACAGTTCGCGAGAGGGAGGCGGGGGGCCTCAGCACAAGGTAGGGCTCTGGGGAGCACCAGAGTAAGCCCCCCAGGAAATTGTTCCCCAGAGGGGCCTACACTACAGGTGGTGTCCCCAAGCACGCTGGCGCTGAACTGGGGCTGGACTAGGGGAGAGGGAAGCCGCCCTCGGAGGGAATCCCAATGAAACCGTGTAACTCAGATTGGCACTTGAACCCATGGTGTTTTAACTGAGATCACACACCTGGTCTCAGGACTTAATGAAGCTCAGGTTCTTGACGTCTCAACACAGAAAGAATTCAGTGAGAGAAAAAGTGATAGATAAGAAGTGGATTTATTTAGAGAAACACTCCACAGACAGAGTGTGGGCCATCTCAGAAGGCAAGACCGGGACCAGGATATGGGGGTTGTCAGTTTTTATAGGGGTGGGTAATTTCACAGGCTAATGAGTGGGAGTAGTCGTCCAGCTATTTGGGGGGAGGGTGGGGATTCCCAGGAATTGGGCCACCGCCTACTTTTTGACCTTTAGGGTCAGCCTTGGAACTGTCATGGCACCTGTGGGTGTATCATTTAGCTGATGTGTTACAATGAGCCTATACTGAGGCTCAAGGTCTAGTGGATGCTGGCTAGTCCGCCATCTTGGACCTAGCTGGTTGTAACCAGTTTATGTCATGTCCTCGGGATATGTCTTCTTTTAAAGGTTGTGCCCTGCCCCCTTCCCTCATATTCGACCACCATGGCACCAAGCTTGGTGCGGCAGCGTCCCCCCTCCCCGGACAGGAAACCCGCAAGACCCCACTCACCTGAAAGTATCTCTCTGGGTTCCTGAGTTTACTCCTCTCCTGCCTGTAGCCTCCCTTCCCTGGAAGCTCTCCATTCCCCTCTTCTCCTCCGAAACCGAAGGCTAGCAGCAAGTTCCCACGCCCACCCAAGTGCATCCAAGGCGGCGCGAGCGCGCTCTGCAGGGTCCTGGAGAACGTGGAGTCTCAGAGGAAGGAAGAACTGAAGAAAAAATGGACTCTGACGCCGCGCAATGATCTGAGAATGAGGACAAGGCCTTCATCTTCGAAAAAGCAGGTGAAAACTTCGTGTCCTCATGCAATTGTCAAGGATGCCTATTAAATACGAGAAGAGAATGAAAGATTTGGGTTGCCTGAAAAACAAACCAGCTGAAAGTTCTTGAGGTAATGAAACTAATGTTGAAATAGGATTTCTAATTCAACTCACTTGTGACCCAGACCCCCCCCAGCCCCCCCCCCCACTCCGGCCCGCGGCCCGGCCAGGTACCACGCACCTGCTCCCGGACCGCGCACCGGCGCCGCCCCCGCGCGGCCCGACCGGAGGCCCGGCTGGGTCCACCTGGGCGCCCGACGCGGCCGCGAGCCGGCGAGCATGCTCAGTCGGATCCTGACCCATTTTTGCGGCCGGGCCCGCGGCGGGGGTCGCAGCGCTCCCCCGCGAGGCTCGCCGGGGACGGGGAAAGAGGGGGAGAGCGGAGCTGCGTCACCCCGCCCCCGGCAGCGCTCCCGCCCGGCGACTACCGGCGACTACCGGCTCCTGGGCGCCGTGGGAAATCTGCCGCTCCGGGTTTACGCCGCAGCCGAGGGGGCGAGGCTCGGGGCGGGGAGGGGCGGGGCCGACAGGGGCGGGGGCAGCCCGAGGAGGAGCCGGGGGCCGGCCTGGCACCAAGCGGTCCCCCCGTATGGAAAAGGGCAGCTTGCACTGCGGGGACGGGCCGCTCAACTTCTGCAGGCGCCTTAGAAAACCCGTCTTTCCTCACTGACAAAACACCACAGTGGTCACTAGAGAAAACTTAGAAACTCCAGATAGTCACAAAGGAGGAGACTAGAATCCCAAGCCCGCCGCTCAGAAGCCGCCGGTGGACGTCCCGCTCCTGCGGCTCCGCGCGCGGCGGGGGCGCTGCCGCGGCGGGCACCGCGGCCGCACGGGGACCCTGCTCGGGGTAGGTCCGGGGTCACGGGCCCAGGGCGGGTCCCGAGCCCCGCGTGCGGGAACCCGGGACCCACGCCGAGACGGCCGAGGCTGCAGCACAGCCGCGCGGGGCGGGCGCCGGCCGGAGACAGCTGGGCGCGGGGTCTCGTCGCGGGGCTTCGGGGACCGAGGGGCCGCCCCCCGGCCCTGGCCCCTCCCCCGCGGGCCGGCCCGCTGCCCCGCCCCGCCCCGCCCCGCCGCGCTGCCGCGAAGACCCGGCGGCGCCGCGCGCACTGGGCATGCTCCGCCCGGCCGCTCGGCCCCGCTGCGCTCCGGGAGGCTCCGCGCTCCCGCAGACCGCATCCTGCGCCGCCGCCAGCGCGGGGGCAGAGGCGGCCGCCGGGAGACTGCGGGCGTCGGCGCAGCTCCCGGGCTGGCCATGGCTAGGGGCGCGCGGCGGCCGCTGGGGTGGCGAGGCGGCGTCAGGTTATCCAGGTTAGCCGGGCGCTGGCGGGCGGGGGCGCGGGGCGCGGGCGGCGGGGAGCCCCGCACCGCGTGGTGGCCGAGTCGCCGCCGCCGGCAACGCGGCCGCGCAACTTTGGGGCTTTCGGGCTGGAGGGGCCCGCGGCCGGGGCTGCGCGCCGGGAGGCGCCCGGGTCCCCGCGGCGGGCTCCTGGGTCTCAGGATGCTGCGGGATCCGGGAGCGGCGGGTCGGGGACACGGCGTCCCAGGCTCGTGCCATAGCCCTCCCACGGCTATAGGAGCGTGGTGTCCACAGCGCGCTGCCCAGGAGCCTCCCGGCCTCTGGGGAAAGGGGGCGCCAAGCCGCGGCGGGGCCTTCGCCGACTCCAGGTCGCCCGGGTCACCGGGCCTCAGTATCCCCGGGACGGGGGGTGGCGGTGGTGCACTGTCCCGGGCCCGGCAGGCCCTGAGCGCGGGCTGCGCGTCCTGGTGCCGCAGGGGTGCGGGGATCTGTGGGCTCCGCCAGCCGCCGCCTCCACTGGAGCTATCGGAGTTTGTCGCATTTGACTCCATAGCAAGTTGACATCGGATTGCTTTATGGCGTGGAATGGGTAAACGTGTTTCATCGGCTTAAAGAACGAAGTAATTGCAGAGCCGATTTATTTTAAGCTCGACCATTAACCGGCCTTCCCCTCCAAAAAACTTGAGCTTGCAAGTTGCAAGATTTTTAAAGCAAGCTAGCCAAAAAGAAAAAAATGTTTGCGGGTCCATTACCCGCTCACATTGTAGAAAATAATGTATTGTGGTTGAATGGTCATTGTTTTTAAGCATACTTGTTGCAGAAAAGTTGGGTTACTGTAGCCATCTATATTGTGCGTTATTTTGGCTTTATTTTAAGAACTTGGAAGCGTAGCGTCGCAGAAGCGCAATTTTTTTTTTGTAAAGTTCTCTCACTTTTGTTTCTAAAAGAAACACATTTTTTTCTCAGTTGCTACTATGCTGAACATAGTAAAATTGTTCAAGATGAAATGCAAGATGCAAGAAAATTATTTTCGGAAGGGATTAAGTTAGAACAATGTAATTCTACCGGGCGTTTTACTTTTATGGAAAACGAAACGTGTAGGTCCCACCACCGTTTCTGTTGGTTCTTAAAACATTTAGTACCATTATCACCCTTAGCATGGCTGGATTTTAGGAGCAAGGCAAACAATCCTTTTCCTAGTGGGAACTAGTTCCACTTCTAACTAAAGCTCTAACTCTCAAGCCAGTTTCCATAAGTACCACTTAGTGGGTTCAGTTGTTTTATATATTAAGGTATTACAAAACATCTGGTTTGCGTTCTTCATAGACCTAGACTTTTGAGGTGCATTTGCTTTTCACTGGGTTGTGAATAGCTTTTAATGTTTGTTCTTTCTTGAGATGGCTCCAGCTCTCATTCCAGATACTCCAGACCATTTCCGCAAGTGGGGTCTGTGTCGTGCCTGTAGGTGACCGAGATGTAATAACAGGAGTGAAGTGTCCAGACAGTAAGAGCGGCAACATGATGACTCTTTCTGCAAATTAGGCCTGCAGTCCTCCATTTTAGCCAAAGAGTTTGGTTGGTGGTGTTCATTGCCCTAGATGTTTTTCTTAATATATTTATAGAAGAATTTAGAAGTTTGAAAAAAGCCCAACACAAATACTGAGAAATTGTGCTTCCCTTTTCTATAAAAATGCATCCAGTTCACAATCTGCCGTGTGTACTACACGTATGTACAGCTTATCCGTTACGGCAGGGCCCGTGTTCTCAGGCTCCATTCCTCAGTGGGTGTTCGGACCATCTCCCCTCACCCTTGGCTTTTTGCTGACCTGGAGGAAGCAGCTAGGCCTGAGTTTCTGCTTTGTGAATGTGAGGTTTGATACAGATATATAGGCCCCCCCTTGTGGATCTGAAAATCCTACCTATTTTATCAGTGTTTTATCAGATACATAGGCACCCCCCCCTTGTGGATCTGAAAATCCTACCTATTTTATCAGTGTTAGGAAAGACAATGAAATTTAACAGAAGGCACATTTAAACACCACTCTTGGCTTTGGGAACTCCACATTCTGCTAACCTGAAACTAACAAAACCAACAGGAGTTAGGTTGAAGAGAGGTTTTATTACTGCTAATGAAGAAAAAATAGCAGAGTAGACTTTGTATTCAAATTCGGAAACAGGTGATAATCTCTCCTCTTTTGTACCTAACTATTGGGTTCTTGCAGCTCAACTGCTGGGCACATAGATTTTACTTTTAATTCCATGTCTTTAGGTTTCTATAGTGCATAGTCCTATTAGTCACATTGGATATTCCTGGCAAACTATTGCCTTTAAAAGTACAGCTTTGCCCATTCACGAGACCGAAATTTATTCAATTCCTTGTTTGCCTTGCAATTTAAAGATTTGAGGCCATTTAAACTTTGCTTAATTTGAACTTTTTGTTCTATGCAAGAACTTCCAGATACTGAAATATCAAACAAATATTGTGGCAAAGTTGCTTTTAACCCCCAACAAAGTGCAGTCAGATTTGTTAGACGAGAATCATTTTCTTGGAATTCAGAAATAGTGCAAATAAGGTCACTTCCCTAATTCAGCATCTAACCAAGCATTTGGGATGTGGCTCGCCCTTTTCTAGCCAAGCCGAGGAGGACACTTGACAACACTTTGTGATCTATGGCAAATCACTTTAAAGTCAGAAACAGCCTTAGATGCAAATGGTTGATTTTAAGTTTTCAGGAAGACCTCCCTGGAATCGTTAAAGGATTAAGGGGCTTGGTTGATTATGTGATAAGAACCAGTTAAGAGCTGTCAGAACTAGTTTCTAAGTTATACTCAGAAGTCCTGTGTGTTTACTGGTCTTGCCTCTGGCTGAGGCCTTTACTCATTAAAATATTCATTTTTCTTCCCCACAGTCTTTTATAGTTAGGCCCCTAAGGCTGCAAAAATGAGTAAGACACAGTGATTCACCGTCTAGTCAGAGAGACAGGCTTGAGCACAAATAAACTGGAGTACAAAGTCAGTGCTGCCAGAGACGTGTCCTGGGTTGTAAGGGGAGGGGCCTCGTGAAAATATTGACATTTCCGTAGGATCCTAAGGAATGCCTAAGGAATTGGATAGGAGTCTTCTACCGGGGAAGTCCAGGCAGACAGACCACCATGATGGTAGTTAGGGTAATGCCCCCTCAACCCAAGATGTCCACTTCGGGACTGTGCAGATGTGGTTAAATGGAGGATCTTGGAGGTGGAGAGATTATTCTGGATTATCCAGTGGGCCCCATGTAATCGCAAGAGGGAAGCAGAGGTCAGGTCAGATGCATGTGAGGAAGACTGGCTGGCCATTGCTAGCCTTGAAGATGAAGGGGCCAAGGAACGGGGGCAGCCTCTGGAAGCTGGTAAAGGCCAGGACACAGATTGCCGCCCCCCGAGCTTACAGAAGGAGCACAGGCCTGCCAGCTCCTTGATTAGCCCATCCTGACCCATGTGGAACTTTTCACCCGCAGAACTGAAAGATAACAAATGTGTGTATAAGTCAATAAACGACTTGGTGCCTTAGAAAGGAGCCATAGAAAGGTCATCCAACCATATACAAAGAAAGATTTGGTATAATGGAATCAGGGGCCGGGGCAAAGGAGTTTGGATTTCATCCTATTATAGATAAATGATGGGAAATCAACTGAGGATTTTTAAACAGGAGCATGTGGTGGACAAACCGCTGCCAGTTTTATCTTCCTGAAAAAGCAGTATACAGCTAAACCCCAGGTTTCACAGGGCAGTTCGACAAAGGGTGTGTAACTAGAGGTGGTCAGTGGCAGATGGGAATCTGGAACCAGCGTGTCATATAATTCAGTTCTCCATTGATCTGAAATGACATTAGTATGCATGTGTGGAATTAAGAGCTTAAGAAGACTTGTGTTCACAACTAGTAATGCAGGAAGGACGTAGGAAGTAAAGCAGAAGGGCGGGTCACATTTGGACTACTTTGTTTCTGTTCATTGCCCTCTTAACAGAGGGCAGCTGCTCTGCTGAATACACACCCGTGCAGACCAGATGTGGGCAGGGACCTGCGGGAAAGCCAGGTTTAACATAGTTACCTTGAGAACGAAGCCACGTCACCTGGGCCAACTCTGACCAGTTGGTAGGAGCTGCTTGCCATGTCGTGGGCTTGTACAGGCTTGGCTGGGAAATTCCGACAACCCATCAGCAGTGTTTGCTGTGGGCTCCATATTTGCCGGGGGATGGGCAACAGCTACACTACCAGATGCCCTAACCTATGGGTTTAAATATAAGAATTTCAGTCATTCTCTCCAAACATATTATTCAGTCTCTTTTACATACAAGGGCTTAATAGCGTATAAAAATGTATGGTCTGGTTGAATTGACATCTCTGTGTGTCTGGAAAACCTCATCTGAAGAAATCTTCTACCTTAGTGTTGCAGGAGTGGCTCCAAGTTGAAACCGAACTATATGTAGAAAAATTAGTAAGAGAGAACAGATTTTTCAGACAACATGGTGCAGGAAGCCCTATGTTGGCAAAATCTGATCCTGGGAACAATAGTAAGACTTGATGAAAACTTATCTTAATGAAAATGAAACTGTGGATCTATATTGTTTAGCTTCCGTTTTCATAACTTTGTAAGATTTTTACCGATACTTCCTTATATAGTAATGCAATAATTATTGTTTTCCACTGTACAGGACAAGCTCAGTGTAAACCGTTCTATCTATCTTGAATCTCCTCTCCCTTGGGCTCTGGGATACGGGCCCCTCGTTCTCTGAGGGTCTGTCCTCCCTGGGTTCTAACCTTAGTCCTCTCATTATGTGGCCCACTGTGTTCCTTATGGGTGATTTATTTTTCCTCATGACTGCATCAGTCACCCACATGCCGATGTCCCCAAATCTGTACCTTCAGATAAGCCTCTCTAATTCATTCACTGATTCATTCAGCAAATGTTGATAACCTGAGAGCTTATAACCTAGCGGAGGGATGGATGTGCACAAAGATGATTACAGTGAAAATATGAAGTTCTGGGTGAAGGTTGGTGAGAAAAGGAGTGTCTGGGGCTACCTGGTCAGTCCTGGTTGGCTTTGAACTTGAAGGCTGAGTAGGGGTTTGCCAGATGTGTGAGGATATGGAAGGAAGCACGGTGCAGAGGTGCCAAGGGAGCTCCAGGGATGAGGTTACAGAGGCAGGCGGGAGTCAGAGCATGAAGGATCACGTGTGTCCTGCCATGGACTTCAGTTGTACGCTGGTGGCGGGATGAGGACCTGGAATACGTCTGAATCAGATCTCTCAGAGTCAGCCCACTTCAGCAGCCACATGGTGTGTGGATTGCAGGCAGGCGGGACTCGAGGCAGGTCAGCCAGGACGGGGTCCATCAGAGTGATGTTAGTCAGAGGGGATGAGGAGCACTTAAACCAGGGACAGACCTGGACGTGGCAGCCATGTGGGCAGGGAGGGAAAGCAGGCATCGTAACGCCCATGTAGTTGGAGCATCTGTCAGGTGTGTGACGACACCTTCTGGAGGGATTGCGGACAGAGAGACTGACTCTATCTACCTCAGGTGCTTAACCAGGGGGACCTGAGGCTGGAGAAGCAGGAAAGCCCGCACGCGGGCCTGGTACGCGGGGCTGTAGACGGAACTGCATTGCCGCAGGGCACAGACTTTGTGAGAAAGGCGTGGGAGAAAGAAAGAAGGGATTAATTCCCCGGTGGTTGTCCAGCTTCTGGACAGAAGCCTCTGGGGCTTGCCAATGAGACTGAGAGGAAGTCGGTGTGGGTGGACTTCCTAGTTCTGGATTTAGAAGGTACCTCTTTTAGAAGCTGGGCTGAAGTTGACTTTGTCATCAGTGGGAAAGAAGAAGCTTGCTGAGCAGATATTTAGATATCATCCCAACCCTTTCCTTCCATTGAGGATTTGAGTTGGCTGAGGGCTCAAGGAAGAGTGTAAGGGAAGAGATTGCTCCTTAAAAAAAAAAATCAGTGGATCGGAGTAGTTACCCATTGACAGCGCTGGAGGTGGCAGGCTGGATTCATTAAGGCAGTAGGTCTCCTAGACAAGACGGAATGTGCCTGTTCCCACGTCTGTACCTTTCTGTACCCTCTTGAAACTAGCGAGAGCTCTGGGATATTGGTGGCAGTGGGGACCATCCCAAGTTGGCCAGCTAACCCCTTTCTCGCCTGCAAAGGGGTAGGTAGGTGTACAGCCACTGTGCTTTCTTAAAGGTGCAGAGCCCACTTTCTCTGGTCCTCGGCAGGAGAAGGTATTGGAGTGAAGACTGACTGCGTTAGTGTTTGGCTCCCACCCAGTTCTTCCTCCTGGGTCTTCACACCCTGGGATGGCCGTGGGGTGGCTTAAACTTCCAGCAGCCGTGGAGCCTGCTTGCTTCTCAGATGCTGTTGTTAGTTTCATTTTGTAGATTTCTGCTGCGATGCTGAAGCCGGGGCTGGGCTGGGCTGCCCTGTTACTGGATGTGCTGGAGGGAAGGGTTTTGTCCTTCAGGGTTTGGACAGCCCTAGATGACTTGGTCTCTGGGTGAGTCTAGGTCTTGTTGGACTCCCCAAAGGTAACGTGGCTTTCTCCATTTTAAAACACTTTTGAGGAACTTGAAATTAATTTCCAGAAAATATCTGAGTATTACCAGTCCTTTACCTTACTGGGGGCTGGGCATTTCTCCCTGTACATCTGACCCCAGGACCTATAGTGGACTTGATTCCCTCCTGCCTTTGTAGGGCATCCATCCCTTCCTCCAGATTTTGGCTGTCTCCCCTTCTTCTTTCACTGGGGGAATGGATCTCTGTCCCAAAGTCCTCTTTATCGTTGCTCCTAAGAAGCCCTGGAGGCCCTCTTATTAAGTAGAACTTCTAGAGGAATGCCCTGATGTGCCAGCATGCTTGAGATGAGCGCACACAGCAGATCCACTGCATGAGTCCTGCTGAAACATACTGTAATGAAGATTTTTGTTTTTAATTGGGAGGCCTTGCTTATTTCCTCCCCTACTTGCTAAACTAAGCCGTTAACTCCTGCTGGGGAAACTGTCCTGTCTCCTTTACTCACCCTTCAAGGCTTGGCCAATCCCAGTGAACATTCTTTGACCTTTCCAGCTGGCCCTCCTCTGAATTTCTGTGGTATGTACCCAGTAGTGCTTAATTATGTATCATTTTGTATACAGGTATCACCAAGATTGTAAGCACCTTTAGGGTAAAGACCTGGTCTTAAAAGTTTTTTTAAGCCCCACAGCAATTGGAACCGAAGTGATAATAGTGGTCTCTTAAATACTTGGAGTTCCACTTAGTTGGGATGACGATGACTGAGTCCTGATTGTTTTTATTACTCAGCTGAATCTGCCCCACTGAGAAATTCTTGAGAATACCCAGAGTGTGCTCAGCCTAGCAAGGCCTTCTCCCGTCAGAGCTGAGAGAAAAGCAAAGCTTCCTTCAGAGATTCTGCATGGAAACCACTGAATCCACATTTTCAGCTTTCTTCTGGTGTTTCTGTTAAGATAATTTTCCATAGTGCCACAGTGAAACCCACTTAACTTTGGGGGAGGATTGACCTTAGGATATATGCATTGAACTCAGCTAGAAGATTATTACGGTCCAACTGAATTTTGAAGAGTATTGCTCTATGCACAAAATTTTAAAATAATAATAATTCTTTAAATAATACATAATCACAATATTTTTAAATTATCATTTTAAAATAACAGTTATGACAGTTTGGATGTTAGTGGCATTTAGCCAGTTTGCCGCGGCTGTGGTGTCCACTCCCAGGTCACCGTGGGCAGGCGACAGGAGCCCTGGGGTGATGTGGTCCTGGAGGGGCTTCCATGCCCAGGTTGGCGGCTTGGCCTCTGCCTCTTCGGCTGTCATTGTAGACAGATCTATGTGGTCCTTCCCCACGTCATAGGCTCGTGGCAAGGCGAGGCTGGGTAACGTCCTCGGGTGTGTCTTGTAAACCATAAATGCTAGGTGAGTATAAGGGATGTTGTCTTCTTGCTGTTAATAAGAATGAAATCAAGCAGAGTGTGAATTCAGGATCTCTTCTGATCTGTTTTTCCTGACATCCAGTTCTCAGAGAGAGTCTAGTGAGAACACTCGTGTGATTTGGAAACACGTTGGTCGTACAATCACACTTTGTGAAAATGGGCTGGTAAAGGAGGGAGAAAGAAAAGAATTTTAACTACTCTCTGCAGTTACTGAGCATATTTTCTCAAATAGATGAGATTTTATCCTGATGAAAGAAGAAACCCTGGGTGATCCAGTTCCTCTGCGGTGACTCTGAATGGCCTTAATAGACACCGGCAAGACAAGGAATGAGGGATGGTTTTGACGCTGTGAAATACAAATTCCAGTTCAGCAGTCATAGGAATGTACATTTCAGGTGTAGAAGAGAGTCCCGTAAACCTCACTCACCTCGCAGGCCCGAGTCCTCCGACGGCGGATCCCGGGGCCCCCATGGTCCCCGCCCAGGTCCTGGGCCTCTGCTCCCAGGTCCACGTGGGAGCACCTACCTCTCCTGCAAGGGAAGGATGTGCTGTGAAGACTGAGCTCTGGGGAAACCTTGGTTTATGTTTTAAAGTTAGATTTGTGGTAAAGAATGGACACAGTTACCTAGAATTCTTAAGAAATGGGTGGAATTTGGAGGAAAGCAGGGCCAATGTGGATGCCCAGTGAGTTAGTCAGCTGTTTAAAGGAAAGGACCCAGAGCGGTTTAAGCTCACCCAGTGGGTAGCCAGGTGCTTGCCCTGAGGGGGGCGGCAACCCGCGTGACCACGAACCGCCCTCGGCAGGGACAGAAGCCCAGCCCCCGGGGAGAGGGAGGGGGGAGCACACGACTCCCATCACACAGGGGGGAGGGTGCTGACGAGGTGACATCTGAGAGTCAGAACGGGGGTGTGCAGGAGCCTTGCCGGCATCCCAGGGGCTCGGACCAGAGGAAGGAATGGCGCGGGCGGCTTCCCGCGAGCCTGGCGTCTTCCGGGGTTAGCGGAGCCCAAGTGGCTGGCGGGGAGCGAGAGGGGCAAAAAGGTCAGAAATTGAGTCTGGGAGGCAGCCAGTGAGCAGATACTGTAGTGGCCATGGGAAGGCCCTCTGGCTTTGTTTTTTTCTTTTTATAAATTTATTTATTTGTTTATTTTTGGCTGTGTTGGGTCTTTGTTGCTGCGCGTGAGCTTTCTCTAGTTGCGGCGAGCGGGGGCTACTCTTCGTTGCAGTGCGCGGGCTTCTCATTGCGGTGGCTTCTCTTGTGGAGCCCGGGCTCTAGGCGCGCGGGCTTCAGTAGTTGTGACGCACGGGCTCAGTAGTTGTGGCTGGCGGGCTCTAGAGCGCAGGCTCAGTAGTTGTGGTGCACAGGCTTAGTTGCTCCATGGCATGTGGGATCTTCCCGGACCAGGGCTCCAACCCGTGTCCCCTGCATTGGCAGGCGGATTCTTAACCACTGCGCCACCCGGGAAGTCCCGGCCCTCCGGCTTTTACCCTTCAGTGAGGAGCCCTGGGAAGTGTGCATTGTGCTAACTAAAGAGTGTTCCTGGTGTGTTTTCCTTGAGGCCTCCCCATGCACAGGCTGCTACCAGACATTTACGAAAGTACGTAACGAACGCCTGGTGCCCAGGATGGCAGCAGGTATTTGAGCACCAACCACACCTTTCTGTAGTTCACATAGAATTTATAGAGAATTTGTCCGGTCACAGCGTCGCCAGGATAACAGTGATACCCCCAGGTCGCAAGAGCAGTTGCAGGGCCTCTCTGTCGGGTATTAGCAAGCGAAGTGGAGCTGTCAGGGCCCGGGCAGGGGCACAGCAGGGGCCAACTCCGTGGTGGGCCTTGGTCTGAAGAGGGGGCGGTCGGTGGTGCGGCCACGGCACCCGGGTCCTCACCGCCATCCACGCGAGCAGCGAGGCTCCGTGGTGGCGCTGAGCTCGCCGGGGGTGGGGCCGAGGGAGAGCCCTGCCCCTGCCGCGCGGGAGGAGGGTCCCTCCCCGCAGCCCCCAGCCACCCCATCCCGCCTGCGCGTACAGGCGCCGCTAGGGACCCGAGCTGCTTCCTCTCTGTGTTGAGGTGAGGCATCTGGAGGGTGTGGATGGAGGTCTAAAGGCTTCGGGAGCTCGCACCCTGTTTTACAGGATGGAGGGGACACTCAGGAAGGTGCATCCCTGGCAAAGGACAAGTCCCCACGTGCTGTGTGGTACCCAGGCCACTTCCTGGCCATCCACCGAGTCCCGGACGGCTGGCAACCTGGCGCTCTGCCCTGACTGTTCCCTGCAGGGGGACCTTGGTCTGGACACAGACACCTCCCTGTTCCCTCCCTCCTCAGCTCAGCTACACCCCTGCTCGTTGTGGTCACAGGATGGTGGATTCGGAGGAGAAATAATCAGTCATCCCTTAGGGATGGCTTCTCTGGAAAAGGGCCCCCCTCAGTCCACACAATGCCTCACCCTTGGCAGTTGGGAGGTGGTCTGTGTACAGGCAGATGGGGTTGAGAAAGGGGCTTTCACTGCCACGGCCTTAAGTGTTTACGGCGTGTGCCAGAATCCGCGAGAAAATCTAAACTCGCCATTGCTTCGGGCCTAAACATCATATTTAGGAAGAAGGTTAAGAATATTGGTCTCTGATTTTGGCAGTCGGCCGGGAGGGCGGATTGCCCCTCTGTCCGGGCAGAACGCTGGCCTTGCGGGCAGGCAGCCGGGGGTCAGCGTGTCCATCAAACATCGCCCCAAGACGTCGAATCCTCTGGCCACTTTTCCAGGCTGGCCTGTTGATGCGTCCAGGCTCCCATATGCCCACCAGCTCCTGTCTGGCTTCACTCTGGACAGAGGAGCTTATGCATGAACTACATCAAGAGCGTCTCGGGAAACGGGCTTGCAATGAAATTAAAACAAGAAGAATTGAAGGTTGGCTGAAGTTGTGCTGTAGGTCAGCCCGTAAGAGAAATTAACTGCACTAGGATGAAAATATGTATCTCCCTATAGGTACGTTCCAAAGAGTAGGGAGGATGTTTGGGAAGGACCCGGTTTTTTTAAGTGGTGGTGGGAGATGCTGGACAAAATATCTAGTGGTAGAGACAGGCAGAGAAAGACAAGCAGCTCCAGGTGCTTCTGGACCAGCGTTAGGTCCCGTATAGGATCTGATCATCAGAGTTGCAAAGGGAAAAGAAGAGAAAAATGCCAACACAGCATCCTCACCTTTTTTTTTTTTGTTTTTTTAACATCTTTATTGGAGTATAATTGCTTTACGATAGTGTGTTAGTTTCTGCTTTATCACAAAGTGAATCCGTTATACACATACATATGTTCCCATATCTCTTCCCTCTTGCGTCTCCCTCCCACCCTCCCTATCCCACCCCTCTAGGTGGTCACAAAGCACCGAGCTGATCTCCCTGTGCTATGCGGCTGCTTCCCACTAGCTATCTGTTTTACGTTTGGTAGTGTGTATATGTCCATGCCACTCTCTCACGCTGTCACATCTTACCCTTCCCCCTCCCCATATCCTCAAGTCCATTCTCTAGTAGGTCTGTGTCTTTATTCCTGTCTTACCACTAGGTTCTTCATGACCTTTTTTTTTTCCCTTAGATTCCATATATATGTGTTAGCATACTGTATTTGTTTTTCTCTTTCTGACTTACTTCACTCTGTATGACAGACTCTAACTCCATCCACCTCACTACAAATAACTCCATTTCGTTTCTTTTTATGGCTGAGTAATATTCCATTGTATATATGTGCCACATCTTCTTTATCCATTCATCCGATGATGGACACTTAGGTTGCTTCCATGTCCTGGCTATTGTAAATAGAGCTGCAATGAACATTTTGGTACATGACTCTTTTCGAATTATGGTTTTCTCAGGGTATACGCCCAGTAATGGTGTGGAGAAAAGGAAACCCTCTTGCACTGTTGGTGGGAATGTAAATTGATACAGCCACTATGGAGAACAGTATGGAGGTTCCTTAAAAAACTAAAAATAGAACTACCATACGACCCAGCCATCCCACTACTGGGCATCCTCACCTTTTATCTGCATCGTGATGTGTTTCAGGAACAGGTTTGGTAGCACAAAGGCACCATCCACCAATGTATGTGTCCCATCTGTATTCAGTTCCCAGGTTTGGCTTATTCCCTGGACCGTCAGATTCCTGAGGAAGTATCTCTCTGATCAATTAAGAATTTGCATTAATTGGGCCCAAAAGTGTTTTAGCCTATTCATTTAGAATGACAATTAGAAGACGCTAAATACACCCTAAAACATCAATAAGCCCTTCTAAAAGATACGCTTGTGATTAGAATAGTCCTCTTTGCCTGTCTCAACTGCTAGAACAATGAAAAATCGCCTTTATGGAGCCGAGAGGTTTTCATGTGATATCAGGCCTGACATGGGCGTGACGTTTTATCCTGGTTTGAAGCCAATAAATTGTGTGACCCTAGGCAGTTGCTTACCTGCTGTGGTCTCCGTTTCTCATCTTGTGTAAAAAAAAACGCCTCTGAGAAGAGACACCCAGGTTCTTCCAGATCTACTGCTCTTGTTCTGTGAACAAACCCATGCGATGGGACCATTTGTATCTCACCTGACGATAGTCATTGTCTGCAGAGGGAAGCCTTTAATACTCTTCTTTTTCTCTTTCTCCTTTTCTAACCATTATATTTATGAGAGCTTTATTTTATGTGATTCTTACTTTTAACCAAAAAAACGTACCCTGTGGAAAAAATGTGATGAAGATCCAAGAAGGGTTTCTTCATACGATGCACCCATAAAAAATAACATATTACATAGATGGCATTTCTGGGCCTGTCATTCATTGTTAGGTTTGAAAAACAGTGATTTAAAACAGATCCGTTTTTGAAAAGTAGGTGCCTTTTGTGTATCAGAAAAATAGAGGCCTGAACATCAGTGCAGTTGATAAAGTAGGAATGAGGCCTTTTGTTCTAGCTCCTTCTGAATTGTTCAGTGAGCTTGCCGGCCTTGTCTGGGGGTCACTCCCCCCGTTACCTGTGGGCACGCCCCATCCTTGGTGTTACAGGGCCCCCCCCTTGTTATCCAGGCACTCTGCCTTTCCAGCCCCCCGTCTTGTGCACGTCACCAGTGATGCCTAATGCATACCTTTCCCCGAGTGTGTTGGGTCCTCTCTAATCACCGTTTCCTCTTATAGGGTCAGCTTCCGGCCCCTGGCCCCCTTGGTGAACCCCTTTGTAATTAAACCGCAGGGTCACTTCTTGT
Source organism: Eschrichtius robustus (assembly GCF_028021215.1). NCBI lineage: Eukaryota > Metazoa > Chordata > Mammalia > Artiodactyla > Eschrichtiidae > Eschrichtius > Eschrichtius robustus. Next base: position 116,677,621 of record NC_090833.1, read on the forward strand.
AAGCAAGTTCTTCCTGGACCCTCTACCACTTGGGTCTCCTGTCCTGTACCATGTGGATCCTTGACCCCTCTCTGATGGGGCAGTTGCCACACTGCCCTGTAATTATTGATTTACTTTGTCCTCCTCCTCGACTCTTGGGTGACAGGGGTAAGGACCGTGTCTTTCCTGTGTGCTCCACACCCCGGCAGTGTGCCTCGCACGGGGAATCTTCTCAGTTAAAGTGTAGTGATTTGGAGTGATGCTGGGTGCTTCTGAAAGTCACCTAAACAGGATGCTCTTCATCCTTTCATGTAACGATCACCATCTGAGTCAGGAGTTACCTTTGTGTGGTTAGAGACATCAGGATTCCCTGCACAGACGGATTCTAGGACACATGTCGGGAAGAAAGAAGGACCACATGAACCTCTTTCTGTAGCGTGACTTTGGACATTGAGATAGAACTTAGCTGATTTAGAGCTTAAATGATGTGATGCTGGGCTACAGTCGCCGTGGCAGGAACGTGCTTGTTCCACAGAGCTCTTCATCTTTGACTTTGGATTCCCGTAGCCCATGTTCAGACATCACCTTAACTACCTAAAAACTCAAGTTAGGGGAGAAAGAATGGGCTGGTAGAATTTTGTCATTTTTCTTTAAAATTGCAAAAGAAGATCTTTTTTAATTTTATTTATTTATTTATTTATTTATTGCTGTGTTGGGTCTTCGTTTCTGTGCGAGGGCTTTCTCTAGTTGCGGCAAGCGGGGGCCACTCTTCACCGCGGTGCATGGGCCACTCACTATCGCGGCCTCTCGTTGCGGAGCACAGGCTCCAGACGCGCAGGCTCAGTAATTGTGGCTCACGGGGCCCAGTTGCTCCGCAGCATGTGGGATCTTCCCAGACCAGGGCTCGAACCCGTGTCCCCTGCATTGGCAGGCAGATTCTCAACCACTGCGCCACCAGGGAAGCCCAGAAAATCTTTTTTAAACCATGTTCGTAAAACAGGTTAGCATAGGTATTTTTCATTGATTATGACACATGGGAAAGGAAGTTGCAGAAAGATATCTGTAACTAGGGTGGCCGCAGCTGGCTACCGGTTTTGAACATTAGCACCTACGATGTAATGAGCACGTCAGGCCTTGTCCATTCCACCGGAAGTTGAGATTTCCCACCTCGCCTGATGAGTAGGGACCTATCAACATTGTGTCCTATCTAAAAGGTGGCCTCTGTGCCCGTCACGTCGTTTATGCACAAATGAAAAATGGTGATAACTCTTCGTATATTTTTGTGACAAAACCCCGTTCTGTGAAGTATAAAATTATTCATCACAGTTGATGGGGAAATGCCAGCATGAACACTGCCAAGAAAAAACAATCCTGTACATTCATGTAGTTCAAAACACCCTGAAACAAGAGGCACTTTTCCTTCCAACTCCAGAAATTCATGGTCAATAGTCATGTTTTATTATAGGTGCAGAGATAGCAAATAAGCCTCCACAAAGCATTTTATTAAAATGCTTTTAGATAAGATGCAATTGTTGGAAAGTAAGAAAGGGGTCACGTTAAAGAAAGGACATTTGATATTTGCTAAGCGTTTTCTCTTTTGTTTCATTCATTTAAAAAAAAAAAAGTCAAGTATTCTGTGAACGTTTTCCCAAAGGCCCTGAGCAAACATGTGAACCTTAACAATTTGTCCATTGTGTCTGTCGCTAAGCCCCGGTTTGGGAATCTGTGGCCTTCGTTGTTGTATTTTGAAGGACTGCGTTTTAAGCTGCCGGATTACAGTCCTCGTGGTTAATTCTACAGTGGCTGAAATGTCTTTCCCAGCGTGACAGTGTTATCAACTGAACTTGTCACGATGCTGTCTGCAGAGTCCGACAAGCTGAACAAAGTACGTTTGTGGAACGTTTCCCCAGCATCCAGAGGGATGCGATGTCTTTATGTTCTTCTGGCACCTCCCTCCTCTTGAGCAGGTGCCGGTGGATCCCACCCCGGTGTGGCCACAGGGCAGGTGTGGAGGGAAGCAGGACCATGGGCGGCCGAGATGGAGGGAACTCTGCAGAACTGCACCGAGTTCCTGCCCTCCACGCATTCTCCTTGTTACTCAGAACTGAGAAAAGGCAAGGGCCTGGGTGGGAGGGGTGCCAGGAGGCTGGCACAAGCTGCATCTGCCCCGGGACGATTAGGACTGGGATGGGTGAGCGGTGGGACTCCTGGAGGTGGGGAGGGGAGCTGGGGTGGCCCTGGATGCTGCAGGGGAGGCCAGTGGCAAACAGCCACTCCCAGTGTCACCCGCCAGCCACCCCCAGTCTCCCAACACCTGCACAGCACATTGAATTTACCTGTCTCTCTCCACAGGGGATTGTAAGAGGACACGGCCTATGGCTTGTTGAGTTCGTAGCGCTCCCAACGCCCCCTGCCGCCCCCAAGCCCCTGGCGGTGTGCCCAACACATAATAAATACTTTTTTGAAAATCTAAACTGAAAGGGCATGGCATGAGATATGGTGAATTCTTACCAAAACCTGTTAATTTCGTTAGTGCGCATTTTCAGAAATGAGTGCTTTCTTTTCAAAAATGAGTGTTCACAGAGAGTTGTAGAGTACAAACGCTTGGCTTCCCAACAGCGCATAGGTGACGCACTCTGTTTTCGAAGCACCTCAGTGACTTTTCAGATGGGAAGGGAGGGGAGGGATGAGTCAGCGTGCCTGCAGCAGAGGGGAGCCTCTCCCCCTACCTGGTCAGACCTCATAGCGAGCTCGAGCCCTTGCAGAGCGGTCGCCGTGTGCCCAGCCCAGAGCACCCACTGACGTGATTAAAAGAGGACAGAACAGCCGTCTCCCCTTCCCTTTGTCCTGGCTGGCGCAGTGTGTTGGGAAGTACAAACCATGTGGCCAGCCTTTGTTTGAAAGCAGCTCTGATTTACGCACCTTAAAACCCATTGTGATCTCCCATTTGCTGCATTGTCCCTAGTTGTGGGGGAAAAGGTCACAGTGTGTTTACTGCACATATTTATGAGAACCTGTCTCCCTCGCCGACTTGTTTCTGATCCTCCCTGAGGTCCTGGGTTGGCGTCTGCCCTGGCCTCGTGCCAGGGAGGGAGTGTCCCCAGGCGCTCGCTGCCCGTGGCGCTCATGCTTCTCAGACCTGAGTCCCACCAAAGGACCCAGCGCCGGAAACCATTTGTCATGACTTCTGGTGGTGGGATGGTAGTCATAATGTATTCAACAAAACCAAAAACAAGGTGTGATAACACCTGAAAGAAGAATGAACTTGAGAAGCGTAATTTCAGTAAAGGATGCTTTATATGCTGCATTAGTAACTTTTATTTTCAAGCTGAGCAATGCATGCTTGATGTATATTTGATCATGAATCCTTGTAACAGTCCTTACTCGGTAAGTCCTGGGCCGGAAACACCCAGGCCGTCAGGGTGGTTGGATCCAGGTGGGACCCCAGTCACTCTCAAACCTGAGGCCATGCTCTTAAGCGTTCTGTATGGAGCGGGTCAGCTTTCCTGCTAAAAGGAAACCACAAGATGAGCCCAAGTATAGAAAACCATTGACAGAGTCACGGCAGGGTGTCTGTCACGCTCTTCGGCCCTACGATTCCTACTGGGAAGTCGCGTGTGGGCCACCCTGGGCAGGAAGGCACCCGGCCCCGTGGGGTGTGTGTGTGGAAGGCTGTAGCTCTAAGAAACGCGTGTCTTTCCGACTGAAGAAATCTGTGGTCCGAGGCTGCTTTATCACACCTGGTACCTCTTCAGTGTTACCGTCCACACAATTGGAGTGATAATTTCTGCTTTCTGCTTTTGCAGACAGATTCATTCATTCAGCAATCCGTTGGGCAAGTAAAGTGTCAGGGACAATTTCAGACTCTGTAGATACCAAGAAAGATGAGGCAGACAGTACGGTCAGGCTGACATGGGCCTCGGGGCAGGCATTGGCGCTAGTGGAACAGAAGGAAGAGTTTAGAAATAGACTCATTGTGTTTGAGACACAATCCACTGAGAAAGGATGGTCTTTTCTACAGGTGGTGCAGAAAGGGCTGGATGTCCGTGTGGGGAAGAAATGAACCTCAGTCCCTCCCTCACGCCGTAAACAAAAGTAACATGGCAAAACTAAAACTGGGAAGGGACACAAGGGAACTTTTGGTCGTGATGGAAACATTCTATGTATTGTTTATTGTGGTGGTTTTGTGAGTGTATAAATCTCTCAAAGCCTATTAAAATGCATACGTAAAATGGGCACTTTTTTAATTTGTAAATTATGCCACAGTAAAGTTGATCTTAAAAAAGACAAATCATATCCTGTCCCTCCCCTGCTTAACATTTTTCAATGAACGTCAGCTAAAATCCAGATTCCTTACTCTGTCCTCCAAAGCCCTAGGTGACCTGGGCCCATCTCGTAGCGCCCCGTTTGCTTTGGTTGTTGGCTCTTCCTGGAATGCTCTTCTCTGGGGTCTAGGCATGCTTGATTCCCAAAGAGCCCTCAGCTCCGGGGCCACCTCCTCAGTGAAGTTCTCCTGGATTGCCAGCTGTCACAGAGGGCCTGGCTGGGGCTGGCAACCGTCCCCTTATTTTTGCGGTCACGTCATGGGTGTAGGATGCCCTCCCAGTCCTGCTCCGGCCTCCGGGGAGTAGGAGCTGGGACGACAAGCGATGGGTGGATCGCGGCTGGGCGCTGGCAGAGGGATTGTGGCGGGAGGGTGAGGGCTGAGGGTGCGGGGGGCGCAGTCCGTGTGCCCGGGTGCAAGCGGGGGCAGAAAGGAAGTGAGCCAGCTGGGTGGGAGGGAGGACCTGAGGAGAGTAGGACGGCCAGGAAACCCAGTGAGGGGACTGAGAAGGTGGGGTGCAGGGAAAGACGGGTATTGAGAACTCCAGAATGACCTGGAACTCCAGAATTCAGAATTTGGAGAGAAGAAGGGTCCAGGGTGTGGCCGTGTGATTAGTGGACGAAATGGAGAGTAGAGGTGTAGGTGAAGGTTAGATCCTTGGGTGAAGAAGTGCAGCCACCTGTCATGTCACCCCCTGCATCCAGGGAGGCAGGTGAAGATGGAAAGCAAGGCATTCAGTGAGTGATGAGGGTCGCCCGGAAGCTCCAGGAGCCGGGGCAGTTGCCTGAAAGGGGAAGGGGGTGTCCTGGTGGGGGTAAGGGGGACACTGCACTGGTTCGGGGGGGCCCTTCCGATGTGGCAGAGCCCAGGTGCACACTGCAGGAGCTGGAATTCATTTCAGCCAGCAGAGAGAAGTTAGTTAGGAGGACCCAGGTGCACCACCGGGGTCCACGACGGGGACAGGTGAGGGATGGGAGGAGGCCTCGAGGTGCGGGATGAAAGAAGCAGGGGTCAGCTTTTGAGCCCCATGAAGTCGTGTGGTACAAAGTTAACGTGTTCTTGCTAAGAGTCATATGTTTCAGTAGCAAAAATAACAGACGTGTATCATCACGATTTCCATGAATATTTGGAACATCTTCTGAATTTGTGTGCTATTTAAAAATTACACAGATGTGTACTTTAGCAGGGTTTCTAACATTTTATAAATAATCCTTTTAAAGTATGGGTGCTAACATTTACATGTTTTTTTTGTTCGTTTTTTTTCTTTACAGAGGTTCTTAATCCAGAGCCAACTCCATGGACCCAGGCCGGGTTTGGCCCTTGGCCTGCTGTGAGCCGGGTGTTGTCTGCTAGAAGACTCCCCTGGCCGACCGGCTCTGTTGCCTTACAGAGCAAACGAAGAAGATGGACGGAGTGGCGCGCCCTCTGCCTGGGTGCTTTCTGCCTTCTGTGCCCTTGTTAATCCTAGTGTCCACTCTGGCGACTGCTAAGAGTGTGGCCAACAGCACTTTAAATGGCACTGACATGGTCGTGGGCTCAGTGCCCGTGGTCATTGCCAGAACCGACCATATCATCGTCAAGGAAGGGAACAGTGCCTTGATCAACTGTAGTGTTTATGGCCTCCCTGAGCCCCAGCTCAAGTGGTATAACTCCGTGGGCAAGCTGCTGCATGAGGACACCGAGAACCGAGGGGCAGGTAGGCTGTCCAGTTGTGTCCCGTGTCAGAAAATACGGGGAGGGCCTTGGGGGCCGGCACCCTCAATGTCCGTTGTTCTTATGCAGATCATTTCAGCATCTCCTTTTGTCTTGTTTTTCTAAGGCAAGAGAGAGATATCCAAGAAGTGAATATCCTTAAGGATTCAAAGCAGTAATGAATTCATTCTTTCACTCTTGACTCAGAAGACAAAACTCAAACAGCTTCTCCCCTCTAATGAAAGTATTACAGTAACGAAAATATTGTATGTATGTTTGAGTCTTTTAAAAGGCCTCTTGGAATGTTGCAATATAATGCGTACAGAATATTGTAGGGGTGGATGTAAAGTGGATTTTCCTTAAGCATATGTTCTGTTTATATGGGAGTTTTAATTTGTTTCAAGGAACATAGCAGTTGTCTATCATTAAAGGTCAGTTTAATTCGTGGACTGTGGGTTTAAAGGCCACGTCTTTTGAGAGCGGTCTCTGTGCAGCTTCTCACCAGCAGCCAGAGGTCATGTGTGCTCCCGGGGACCTGGCTGAAGTTTCTAGACTGTTGGCCAGGGGGGAGAAATAACCCGTGGCATAGGGGGAGTGCTTGGCTTCTCATAAATGAGTTTCTGGCCAAAAGGTGCAAATCCCCTTCCCACGTACCAGCTCACGTCAGGAAGGACTGAGGCCGGAGGGGGCACCGTGGGTCCTCAGGAGTCTACATGCTTCCTATCTCAGGTGTGAGAACCAAGCCTGATTGATTGACCTGAAGGCCCGGGAGGTACTTTCTGAGCATCTCCGGTGATGACCTGGCGGGTGGGGGTGAGGGTGAAATGACCACGGATCTGACTTAGCAGCTGCTCCGTTTCTGCCGCCCTTTCCCTCGTGTACCTCCCAGCCCACAGCCCTCTAACCCCCAGAAGAGTCTCTGCCCCAGGAAGGCCTGCATTGCTAATCTCTTTTCCTCATTTTATCTTAATCGCTCTGAAAAGGAACAGAGGCTGGGACTTCCCTGGTGGTCCAGTGGTTAAGACTTCGCCTTCCAATGCAGGGGGTGAGGGTTTGATCCCTGGTCGGGGAGCTAAGATCCCACATCCTGTGCGGCCAAAAAGTAAAAACACAGAGCAGAAGCAACATTGTAACAAGTTCAATAAAGACTTTAAAAATGGTCCACATCAAAAAAATCTTAAAAAAAAAAAGACCAGAGGCTAACACTCTGTCTCCTTAGGTGCCAGGTGATGGGGTGTCTGACAAGTCCAGGCTTCTCCCAGTCATGCCCCCGACATTCACTGCCTGTACTGCCCCTTACACGGCCGTTCAAGGCCAGGCAGCGTCATGCAGCTTCTCCCCTCTAGTGAAAGTATCATGGTCACGAAAACACCATGTGTGTGTTTGCATGCTTCACCTGGTAGAGGGGAACTCCCTCCCCACCAAGTAAAACGATGGGACCACAGAACTTTCCCATTGGAAGGGACCCTGGAGACAGTGCAGTCCGAACCCCTCTTTTACGGGACTTTTCCCCGGTCCTGTGGTCATTAAGTGGCTGTGACCGGACCTTCCGTGCTGACAGTGGGCAGATGGGACGGCACCGCCCCTTCCTCCTGCTGCAGGTCAGGAGGAAGTGACGTCACCTGCGCAGGGGCGGTAACCATGGCAACGTGTGCACACACAGGTCCCTGGACCCCACGGGGTCTTTCTGCTGGGCTGGGCCTCGGGGAGGATTCTCGGGGGACCAGGGACTGCAGACCAAGCGTGCGGCTCCCTTGGGCCCGGAGCAGAGGTGGTCCCGGGTATAAAGAGCCAGGGTGGGGCTCTGAGCCCTGTATCCGGGAGAGGAGGGAAGCGTGGGAACAGAGTGGGGCTGGGGCCTGGACCTCAGCCGTGGCTTTGTGAGGGCTGCCTTGGAGTCGTAGTGGCCCCGCCAGGGAGATTGTGCGAAGTCTTGACGGTGTGGGTCCAGTCTTGGCAAGTGACCCCTGTATGTCGTTTCTCTCATTGGGAGGTTGGTGGAGCCGGGGTCCCCCAGGCTCACTTCTGTTCCGTCCACTGGCGCCGGGAGAGGAAGGAGCGGCCACCAGTGCCTCGGAGACAGAGACTGGGCGCAAGGCGGGGCATCAAAACCCTCTGGTCGTGTTTGTAGCCGGTGGCCGTGCCGAGAAATCAGTTGGCTGTTCTAAAACCTCGGAAGGAAGACACACTGTGGAGTTTTTAAAAGAACTCGTGATCCTGGCACTTGATGTTCCAGCTCAGCTTTGGTAGTTACCGTGCATAGTAACAGTCATTTCAGGGCACAAGTAACACGGGGCAACATTCAGAACAACCAGGCAAGACAGAGGAAATTGCAGAACATTTATCCTCATCGTAAAATACGCGCATGGTGGTGCCACTCGAGGACCCATGGTCTAAGTCTCCATTTCTGACAGGAAGGTGCCCACGTGCTAACCAGGATGTAGATTTCAGTTTCTGGGCTGATTGGCCAGGAGTTTAAATGCAGCAGTGTTAATAACTCAACAAGGAGGTGATGGATACAGCGTGGAAAATGGTGCTCCTGGAATGTTACCTATGTACACGGTAGACCACTGCTGAAACCAAACAAAATGAGTGTAATTCCCATGAGCAACCACTTGCGTTGACTAAGCCCTTGTACCACGTTGCACACCTTGTTTCTGGTCCTTCCAGTGAGTGTGAGGGTTTGGTGGCCTTGGTGCTCACCCATCCAGATGAGAAGCAGGTGCGTGGTGCCCACCGTGCCCACCAGCACCTCCTCATCCTCCAGGTGTTGGCAGGCGAGGGGTGGTGAGAGCCTCTGACCAGACGGAGTGGATGAGAGGCTGGATGGTCCCTGCACCAGCCCCGTCACCGTCACAAAGAAGCAGGGTTAGGACCCCGCCATGACCTGCGTACGAGGCGTGCACACACCCAGGTGTGTCCAGAGCCGTCTGGCGAGTTGCCCACCACGTGTGCTTTGCGGTTCCAGGAGGAGTTCCGTTTCTTGTTGGTGCTGAGAAAGTGAGACGGCTGTTCCTGGCGCCAGCCCCGCGGGTCCTAGAAGGGACGGGCTATTTCCTGTCGCTGGCAGGAGTGGCGGCTGCTTCGCTTTGTGTCCCTCGTGTTGTCACTTCATTCCCACAGGTCAGGAGAGGCTAATGTGTGAGCTATTTCTGGAGGAAGACTTTTTTTGGAGTTCACCAAAGGACACGTTCGGGGTGGTCCACCAACCATGTTACAGAAATAACCCACAAGTCCAATAACACGAGGAACCACAAATGGCCACAAAATGTCCTGTTTTCAATTTTCCTTTTGCAAGAGGTAACTAGGAGTATATAGGTGCCAGAAAGTGGTTCCCTGTTATTTCAGGTACCAATTATCCAGTGTATTTTTGCTGTAGCTTCATACTCTGACTTTAAACCATTCAAATGCACATTGGCACCTTTATCAGATGAATAAATAAGAAGCATTTCAAGAAAGTCAGCTTTACAGAAATAGAGACCCAGATGTAGAGGGCAAACTTATGGTTACCAAGGGGAGAGGGGAGGGTAGGATGAATTGGGAGATTGGAATGGACATATACACACTACTACGTATAAAATAGATAACTAATGAAAATCTACTGTTTAGCACAGGGAACTCTACTCAGTGCTCTGTGGTGACCTAAATGGGAAGGAAATCTAAAAAAGGGGATGTATGTATGTATACGTATAGCTGATTCACTTTCCTGTACAGCAGAAACTAACACAACATTGTAAAGCAACTAGACTCCAATAAAAATTAAAAAAAAAAAAAAGTCAGCTTTGGAAAAGGCATAGGCCTTTGGAAACATGCCTGGTTCGTTAGCGATTAACTTGGAAATTCTTCCTTCAGGTGAGGTTTTAGACTTTCCTGTGGATTTGTTTTCCATTCCCCTGTAGCATTCTGCCACCAAAAATAACTAAGAATTATCTCTGAAAATAAACATGCACAGCGTAAGTAAGCTGAGCTGAATTGTACAAAGTTCACAGTTGTCTCACAGCTACTTGACCTTTGTGGAATTCATTGTTATAAATTTTGCTTTAGTTTACACGGCTCTTGTGTTTGTATCCTCTGCTTTGCAAATGTTTTTAGTAGCCCGTGAGATGCTTTCAACTCCTTCTGCCAGGGGGCCTCAACAAACTGTGCCAGCCACGTCTTGAGGCCGGAGTGTATCACCCCCTGCAACATATCCAGGAGGGGGTCAGCGCCCACAGCACTAAATTTACATCATCCTTTGCCTCTCAGATGAAGCGTGGAGTAGTGCATTAACCTATGGAAGTGTTATACTGAATTTCTCTTAAATATGTTACATATTTGAGATTTAAAAAATCAACTCCTCAAAAGGCGTTAGACAAAATTTATGTAACTATAAATGTATTACTGCAAATTCAGCAGAACAGCACAATGGCATCTCTTTCAGCAAGTTCCTCAACTTTTCGGAGCCAGTTTTCCTATGTGTAAAGCAGAGATAATCCTATTTTACCACCAGGCAGGGCTGTGCAATTTGTGTCGTGTATGAAATGTCAGTCCTGTGCTGTCACAGTCAAGATCCCAAGTGCGTCTGTCTCTGCTTCATAGTACGGTGTGTTTTGTAAAGAAAGGAAATAGTTTTCTGGGCAATTTCTTATTCGCTCTCTCAAGTTCTCAACCTTTTAAAAAAACATTCAGTAAAGACCAAAAACATTTATATCCCTTAAGTGTTGTTTAGAAGCTCGAGTTAACGCTGTGACGGATGTGATGGCGAGAGTGGCTCTCCCCCCTCCACCAGCAACATCCCCTCCCTGACACATCCCCCCTCCGCGTGCAAGGGGCCCGCTGCCCTCCAACGCGCCCAGGCCTCGGAGCAGTGAGTGTGGATGTTACGGAGTATATTACGCACAGGATGAACTTTCCCTTTGCCTAACCCACTGGTTCTCTCACCCAAAGGACACCGGCCAAGTCTGGAGGTGTTTTTGGTTGTCATAGCCGGGGCAGGAGGGGAAGGACCGGGGAGATGTGCTGCTGGCATCTAGAGGGTGGAAGCCAGGGATGCTCTCAATATCCTGCAATGCACAGACAGCCCCCTACAAAGAATTATCTGATGCAAAATGCCAGCCCAAGAGAAGAAACCCTGGTTTCAACTGAAGAAGCATCCTCAGCCAGCTAAAGAATCATTCCAAAGTCGGTTAAGTCACTTGCGTGAACCCAAAATGTATTTTTCCATGAAAGTGGTACTTCGGTTCATTTTCCAAATTGAGTCACGTCGAGGGCCAGCCTGGTAATGAACCACCATTTATAGTGGGTTTTTTTTAATGAGTTGTGCTGCCCCTTTGGGGTGTGAGCCCAGACTGCGTTAGTCTTAGCAGTGGGACGACCCTTCCCCATCCCTCTCAGATGAGGATGTGAGGGCTGAGATGCTATTTCCATCCACCCAAGGCAGCGTGCTCTTAGAAGACCACCTATGCCCACTCTCAGAAGAGACTCTTGCCAGCCTGCATGGAGTGACGTGCTTGGCACTTTTTTAAAAATGGAGATTATCAGGCCGAATGAGCCGGAGGGTCATATGTTTCCTTTGCCAGGAAATGAAAAGACGGGTTCTCTTCAGATATTATTTATGCCTTGAAGCAAAGCACAACTGCAGGCTGTGAACAGCCCGCCCTCCCCCCAACCTTCCTGAGCTGAGAGCTGAGCTAATCCCTGATGATCCCAGGCCACCTCTGTCCCACATGACGTAGGAAGCAGCTTGGTAGAGCTGCCCCAGGACCATCCGAAGAGCCCGCTTGGGAGGCTGGGGGTGGTGTCGCAGGAGCCCTTGCGGCTTGCAGTGTTTCTAACCTGGGTCTCTGCAGTGGCTTCGGGGAGCTATCGTCTCATGCAGAAGCCCCGTAACAGGTGCAGCCATGCGGAGCTCCATTTGTTCTCAATTCTGTTTTGTAAAAAGGCTTGGGTCCTTTCCTCTCAATAGCTTCTATTTCACATGTTGGAAAATAGACCCCATGCTTATAGACACATGCGCATGTTTCGTTCTTATTTGAAGAGTGTGGATTCAGTGCGGTGTCATTCAAGTGAGTGTTGCACTTCCTTTCTGTTTGCATAAACGTATATTGGAACTCTCACCACCTGAAAAGTTTTAAGTTGGTTTCAGGAAAACAACCTCCTTGTTTTAGCAGACCGAACTCTCCTCCTTGAAAAGTTTAAGAGCCTCAGTGTCTAAATGGCATTGTGAACAGAGGCTTAATGTTCTCATACCACCTATCGGGAATGTAGATGAACCACACATCAGCTTGTTGACGCTTTCACAGAAAGACATCTCCAAGGAAAAAGAGAAATCCTTTTCTTCTAATAAATAATTTGAGGGAAATTCTAAGAGCTTTTCATTGGGGCATGGTGTTAATTTTTAATGCTGAGCGATCCTCAGGACTGCTGGAAAGATTGGGGATTTCGGCAGAGATGGGTTTGGAGGGAAGTTGTAGTTACAGCATCTTTGTGGGTGTGCTGTCACCTTTCTCGTGATGCTTCGGTTCCGGGAGGAAGGAGATGGTGCTGCTGTTTCTGTCCAGCGGTCATTTGGTCGGAAGGTGTTGGCACCAGCGTTCGTCCTGATCTGTCATGTAAGTCACAGTAACCCGTGTGCCGTGGCCTTTCTTGGTGGCACGGGTTTTAACTGTCGCCACGCAACGCTGCTGACCTGCTTCTCTAGTTGCTGGATGGTCCCCTGACCCAGTTTTGTCGACATGACCTCGTGCCGCCCTCAGTGACTCCCCCTCCACGTGCCTGGGCCCCGCAGTGACACAGTGATACGAGGTCAGCCGCCTTTCTGGCCTGCGACCCCGGTGACGGCTTCATCCAGAAGATGTAGGCCATGAGGAAGTCTCTAGAACTGTGTCCCTGGGGAGAAAGATGCTGACAAGGAGATTTTTTTCACTACCTTGATTTTCTTACACTCATTAATATTTTCCCAGTCAATCTAGGCCTGCCTGATTTGAAGCGTTTCAAGAGTTCTAGAAGTGGGTCACAGGCTCCATTCATCTTGCACTTCGGTCGATGCCAAAACCCAGCCTTGCAATCTGCCTTCCCATCCTCCCAGCAACACACTATATAATCAGGGCCCCCCTTCCTCTGGCGCTCTGCAAGGTGGAAAAGTCATCTGTTTTTAAAAATTACTTCAGTCTCTTTAAATTTAATTATGATTTAACCACGAGTGATTTTGTGCACTTAGACACTACCTGCATTCCTTTTTTCTGTGACTTCTCCGTCCGTCTCCTTTCCCATTTTTTTTTTCCTTTTGGGTTCTTTGTCTTGATTTATAGGAGTTCTTTATGTTTTGTGGTTATTAAGCCTTTGTCAAATATTCCAGAATTTTCTCCCACTCTTTCATTTGCTCTCAACTTTAGTGTAACAGATGTTACAGTGTAAAACTTTTAATTTGGGAGAAATCCGATCCGTCAGGGTTCTCTGTTAGAGTTTCTGGGATTCTTTTTTTTTTTTTTAATTTTTATTTATTTATTTATTTATTATTTATGGCTGTGTTGGGTCTTCGTTTCTGTGTGAGGGCTTTCTCCAGTTGCGGCAAGCGGGGACCACTCTTCATCGTGGTGCGCGGGCCTCTCTATCGCGGCCTCTCTTGTTGCGGAGCACAGGCTCCAGACGCGCAGGCTCAGTAGTGGCTCATGGGCCCAGTTGCTCCACGGCATGTGGGATCCTCCCAGACCAGGGCTCAAACCCATGTCTCCTGCATTAGCAGGCAGACTCTCAACCACTGCGCCACCAGGGAAGCCCCTGGGATTCTTGAAATGTTGAAAAAAGCTTTCCGGTCCCAAGGTTAGAAAAATGTTTTCATATCGTTTATTAACTTTATACTTTTCATTTTATGTTTAGAGTACTTGGAATTTATTTTTAGGTATCACATAAACTAGGAATTTAACTTCATTTTCTTTCAAATGAGTAGTCAGTTATCCCAGTATTCTTCCCCCCGATTGGAAATGACCTTTTCCTTCATTTAAAATTCCCACGCTTGCCGGCGTCTTCGTCTGGACTTGGAGGTTTCCTCTGCTGGCTGAACCAGGGGTCAGAGCAGGGGGTGTGCAGGTGGCGCATCCCCTCTTGGTGTGTGCGACGTCTGTGAGCTGCAGCAGTGCACACGGGCGCCCCTCTTTTGCTCACCAGCCCTGCTGCCCCCTGTGGCCTTGGGAGTGCTTCCTCTTCCTCTGCTGCTCTGCCTGCGCCCGCATCCCGCTCGGGGCCGCACCCCCGCTGAGCAGCACCCTTGCCGTCCCCGCCACCCGCACAGGGCACGCGCCACAGGCCCCGGCTTGGCTGGGGGTCTGCAGCCCTCTCGGGGCCCGCTGGTTTCTGCAGCCGGGGGTCATGTCTCACTCATCTTTGTAGCTGCATCTTCTGGCAGGGAGCCTGGTGACAGACAATGGATTCAGTAATGTTTGTTGACCGAATGCATGAACAAGATAAAAAATACCGCTGTCCTTCTAAAGACGTCAGCTTCGTCACACAGCGCAGCACTCGGCGTGGTTCAGCTACAAGCGAACCTCTGTTAGCGTTTGTCTTTGCAAAGGCGATGCCCCAGTTCACATGGGGGAGATTTCCACATGGGCCTCTCGTGCCTGGAGTATCCGGGGAGACCGTGAAGGATACCCGAGAGCCGCACGGCCCGTCTCCTGGGGTGTCAGCCTCCAGCCGTGCATCAGGACAGAGCGGGAGGATGGGATGGGGAAGGCCATCCCGAGGGGCAGAGGGGGAGCTCCCATCCGAGCACAGGACGGGAACCGGGGACTGCCCTCCCGAGTGTCAAGGAGGCGGTTTGTTGTTGTTTTTAATTTTCTTTTTTATACAGCAGGTTCTTACTAGTTATCTATTTTAAACATATTAGTGTATATATGTCAATCCCAATCTCCCAATTCATCCCACCACCACCACCCTCCCCCCACTTTCCCCCCTTGGTGTCCATACGTTTGTTCTCTGCATCTGTGTCTCTATTTCTGCCCTGCAAACCAGTTCATCTGTACCGTTTTTCTAGGTTCCACATATATGCGTTAATATACGATATTTGTTTTCCTCTTTCTGACTTACTTCACTCTGTATGACAGTCTCTAGGTCCATCCACGGCTCTACAAATGACCCAATTTCGTTCCTTTCTATGGCTGAGTAATATTCCATTGTATATATGTACCACATCTTTATCCGTTTGTCTGTCAGTGGGCAATTAGGTTGCTTCCATGTCCTGGCTACTGTAAATAGTGCTGCAGTGAACACTGGGGTGCATGTGTCTCTTTCAGTTATGGTGTTCTCTGGGTATATTATGCCCAGTAGTGGGATTGCTGCGTCATATGGTAATTCTATTTTTAGTTTTTTAAGGAACCTCCATACTGTTCTCCATAGTGGCTGTATCAATTTACATTCCCACCAACAGTGCAGGAGGGTTCCCTTTTCTCCACACCCTCTCCAGCATTTGTTATTTGTAGATTTTCTGATGATGCCCATTCTAACCACTGTGAGGTGATACCTCATTGTAGTTTTGATTTGAATTCCTCTAATAATTAGTGATGTTGAGCAGCTTTTCATGTGCCTCTTGGCCATCTGTATGTCTTCTTTGGAGAAATGTCTAGGTCTTCTGCCCATTTTGTGATTGGGTTGTTTGTTCTTTTAATATTGAGCTGCATGAGCTGTTTATATATTTTGGAGATTAATCCTTTGTATGTTGATTCGTTTGCAAATATTTTCTCCCATTCTCAGGGTTGTTTTTTCATCTTGTTTATGGTTTCCTTTGCTGTCCAAAAGCTTTTAAGTCTCATTAGGTCCCATTTGTTTACTTTTGTTTTTATTTCCATTACTCTAGGAGGTGGATCAAAAAAGATCTTGCTGTGATTTATGTCAAAGAGTGTTCTTCCTATGTTTTCCTCCAAGAGTTTTATAGTGTCCAGTCTTACACTTAGGTCTCTAATCTATTTTGAGTTTATTTTTGTGTACGGTGTTAGGGAGTGTTGTAATTTCATTCTTTTACATGTAGCTGTCCAGTTTTCCCAGCACCACTTATTGAAGAGGCTGTCTTTTCTCCATTGTATAGTCTTGCCTCCTTTATCAAAGATAAGGTGACCATAGGTGCATGGGTTTATCTCTGGGCTTTCTGTCCTGTTCCATTGATCTATATTTCTGTTTTTGTGCCAGTACCACACTGTCTTGATGACTGTAGCTTGTAGTATAGTCTGAAATCCGGGAGCCTGATTCCTCCAGCTCCATTTTTTTCCCTCAAGATTGCTTTGGCTATTCGGGGTCTTTTGTGTCTCCATACAAATTTTAAGATATTTTGTTCTACTTCTGTAAAAAATGCCATTGGTAATTTGATAGGGATTGCATTGAATCTGTAGATTGCTTTGGGTAGTATAGTCATTTTCACAATATTGATTCTTCCAATCCAAGAACATGGTATATCCCTCCATCTGTTTGTGTCATCTTTGATTTGTTTCTTCAGTGTCTTATAGTTTTCTCAGTACAGGTCTTTTACCTCCTTAGGTAGGTTTATTCCTAGGTATTTTATTCTTTTTGTTGCAGTGGTGAAGGGGATTGTTTCCTTAATTTCTCTTTCTGACCTTTCGTCGTTAGTGTATAGGAATGCAAAAGATTTCTGTGCATTAATTTTGTATCCTGCACCTTTACCAAATCCATTGATTAGTTCTAGGAGTTTTCTGGTGGCATCTTTAGGATTCTCTGTGTATAGTATCATGTCATCTGCAAACAGTGACAGTTTTACTTCTTTTTTTCCAATTTGTATTCCTTCTATTTCTTTTTCTTCTCTGATTGCCGTGGCTAGGAATTCTAAACTGTGTTGAATAATAGTGACGAGAGTGGACATCCTTGTCTTGTTCTTGATCTTAGAGGAAATGCTTTCAGCTTTTCACTATTGAGAATGATGTTGGCTGTGGGTTTGTCCTATATGGCCTTTATTATGTTGAGGTAGGTTCCCTCTGTCCCCACTTTCTGGAGAGTTTTTATCATAAATGGGTGTTGAATTCTGTCAAAAGCTTTTTCTGCATCTATTGAGATGATCATATGGTTTTTATTCTTCAATTTGTTAATATGGTGTGTCACATTGATTGATTTACTCATATTGAAGAATCCTTGCATCCCTGGGATAAATCCCACTTGATCTTGGTGTATGATCCTTTTAATTTGTTGTTGGATTCTGTTTGCTAGTATTTTGTTGAGGATTTTTGCATCTATATTCATCAGTGATACTGGTCTGTGGTTTTCTTTTTTTGTAGTATCTTTGTCTGGTTTTGGTATCAGGGTGATGGTGGCCTCATAGAATGAGTTTGGGTGTGTTCCCTCCTCTGCAATTTTTTGGAAGAGTTTGAGAAGGATGGGTGTTAGCTCTTCTCTAAATGTTTGATAGAATTCCCCTGTGAAGCCATCTGGTTCTGGACTTTTGTTTGTTGGAAGATTTTTAATCACAGTTTCAATTTCATTACTTGTGATTGGTCTGTTCATATTTTCTATTTCTTCCTGGTTCAGTCTTGGAAGGTTATACCTTTCTAAGAATTTGTCCATTTCTTCCAGGTTGTCCATTTTATTGGCATAGAGTTGCTTGTAGTAGTCTCTTAGGATGCTTTGTATTTCTGCGTTGTCTATTGTAACTTCTCCTTTTTCATTTCTAATTTTATTGATTTGAGTCCTCTCCCTCTTTTTCTTGATGAGTCTGGCTAATGGCTCATCAATTTTGTTTATCTTCTCAAAGAACCAGCTTTCAGTTGTATTGATCTTTGCTATTGTTTTCTTTGTTTCTGTTTCATTTACTTCTGCTCTGATCTTTATGATTTCTTTCCTTCTACTAACTTTGGGTTTTGTTTGTCCTTCTTTCTCTAGTTCCTTTAAGTGTAAGTTAGATTGTTTATTTGAGATGTTTGTTGTTTGTTGAGGTAGGCTTGTATTGCTATAAACTTCCCTCTTAGAACTGCTTTTGCTGCATCCCATACGTTTTGGATCATCCTGTTTTCATTGTCGTTTGTCTCTAGGTATTTTTTGATTTCCTCTTTGATTTCTTCAGTGATCTCTTGGTTATTTAGTAACGTATTGTTTAGCCTCCGTGTGTTTGTGTTTTTTATGTTTTTTTTCCCTGTAACTGATATCTAGTCTCATGGCGTTGTGGTCAGAAAAGATGCTTGATATGATTTCAATTTTCTCAACTTTACTGAGGCTTGATTTGTGACCCAAGATGTGATCTATCCTGGAGAATGTTCCGTGCACACTTGAGAAGAAAGTGTAATCTGCTGTTTTTGGATGGAATGTCCTATAAATATCAATTAAATCTATCTGGTCTATTGTGTCATTTAAAGCTTGTGTTTCCTTATTAATTTTCTCTCTGGATGATCTGTCCTTTGGTGTAAGTGAGGTGTTAAAGTCCCCCACTATTATTGTGTTACTGTCGATTTCCTCTTTTATAGCTTTCAGCAGTTGCCTTATGTATTGAGGTGCTCCTATGTTGGGTGCATATATGTTTATAATTGTTATATCTTCTTCTTGGATTGATCCCTTGATCATTATGTAGTGTCCTCCTTGTGTCTTGTAACATTCTTTATTTTAAAGTCTATTTTATCTGATATCAGTATTGCTACTCCAGCTTTCTTTTGATTCCCACTTGCGTGGAATATCTTTTTCTCTCCCCTCACTTTCAGTCTGTATGTGTCCCTAGGTCTGAAGTGGGTCTCTTGTAGGCAGCATATATATGGGTCTTGTTTTTGTATCCATTCAGCAAGCCTGTGTCTTTTGGTTGGAGCATTTAATCCATCCACATTTAAGGTAATTATCAACATGTATGTTCCTATTACCATTCTCTTAATTGTTTTGGGTTTGTTTTTGTAGTTCCTTTTCTTCTCGTGTGTTTCCCACTTAGAGAAGTTCCTTTAGCATTTGTTGTAGAGCTGGTTTGGTGGTGCTGAATTCTCTTAGCTTTTGTTTGTCTGTAAAGGTTTTGATTTCTCCGTTGAATCTGAATGAGACGCTTGCTGGGTAGAGTAATCTTGGTTGTAGTTTCTTCCCTTTCATCACTTTAAATATATCGTGCCACTCCATTCTGGCTTATAGAGTTTCAGCTGAGAAATCAGCTGTTAACCTTATGGTAGTTCCCTTGTATATTATTTGTCATTTTTCCTCTGTTGCTTTTAATAATTTTGCTTTGTGTTTAATTTTTGCCAATTTGATAACTATGCGTGTCGGCGTGTTTCTCCTTGGGTTTACCCTGTATGGGACTCTCTGCACTTCCTGGACTTGGATGGCTATTTCCTTTCCCATGTTAGGGAAGTTTTCAACTGTAATCTCTTCAAATACTTTCTTGGGTCCTTTCCCTCTCTCTTCTCCTTCTGGGACCCCTATAATGCAAATGTTGGTGCATTTAATGTTGTCCCAGAGGTCTCTTAGGCTGTCTTCATTTCTTTTCATTCTTTTTTCTTTAATATGTTCCACGGCAGTGAATTCCACCATTCTGTCTTCCAGGTCACTTATCTGTTCTTCTGCCTCAGTTATTCTGCTATTGATTCCTTCTAGTGTATTTTTCATTTCAGTTATTGTAATGTTCATCTCTGTTTGTTTGTTCTTTAATTCTTCTAGGTCTTTGTTAAACATTTCTTGCATCTTCTTGGTCTTTGCCTCCGTTCTTTTTCCGAGGTCCTGGATCATCTTCACTATCATTATTCTGAATTCTTTTTCTGGAAGGTTGCCTATCTCCACTTCCTTTCATTGTTTTTCTAGGGTTTTATCTTGTTCCTTCATCTGGTACATAGTCCTCTGCCTTTTCATCTTGTCTGTCTTTCTGTGAATGTGGTTTTCGTTCCACAGGCTGTAGGGTTGTAGTTCTTCTTGCCTCTGCTGTCTGCCCTCTGGTGGGTGAGGCTATCTAAGAGGCTTGTGCAAGTTTCCTGATGGGAGGGACTGGTGGTGGGTAGAGCTGGGTGTTGCTCTGGTGGGCAGAGCTCAGTAAAACTTTAATCTGCTTGTCTGCTGATGAGTGGGGCTGGGTTCCCTCCCTGTTGTTTGTTTGGCCTGAGGCAACCCAACACTGGAGCCTACCCGGGCTCTTTGGTGGGGCTAATGGCAGACTCCAGGAGGGCTCACGCCAAGGAGTACTTCCCAGGACTTCTGCTGCCAGTGTCCTTGTCGTCATGGTGAGCCAGAGCCACCCCCCGCCTCTGCAGGAAACCCTCCGACACTAGCAGGTAGGTCTGGTTCAGTCTCCTATGGGGTAACTGCTCCTTCCCCTGTGTCCCCATGCACACACTACTTTGTGTGTGCCCTCCAGGAGTGGAGTCTCTGTTTCCTCCAGTCCTGTCGAAGTCCTGCAATCAAATCCCACTAGGTTTCAAAGTCTGATTCTCTAGGAATTCCTCCTCCCGTTGCCGGACCCCCACGTTGGGAAGCCTGACCCCCAGGTTGGGAAGCCTGAACGTGGGGCTCAGAACCTTCACTTCAGTGGGTGGACTTCTGTGGTATAAGTGTTCTCCAGTCTGTGAGTCACCCACCCAACAGTTACGGGATTTGATTTTACTGTGATTGCGCCCCTCCTACCATCTCATTGCGACTTCTCCTTTGTCTTTGGATGTGGGGTATCTTTTCTGGTGAGTTCCAGTGTCCTGTCGATGATTGTTCAGCAGTTAGTTGTGATTCCATTGCTCTCGCAAGAGGGAGTGAGCACACGTCCTTCTAGTTGGCCATCTTGAACCAATCTGTCAGGGAAACGTTTGACACAGAATCTTTGGTATTAGAATCAGAAAGTGATGGCTCAACATCTGCCTTTAAAAAAAAAAAAAATTTTTTTATTCACTTATTTGGCTGCCCCGGGTCTTAGTTGTGGCATGTGGGATCTTCGTTGGGACATGCAGGATCTCTTAGTTGCGGCATGCAAGATCTTTTAGTTGTGCATTTCCTCCAAAACCATTGCCTGTTGAAGTGACTCAGCATCAGCGGCTCACATTTTAGGTGTTTACTTGTGCTGAAGTGATGCAGCTTAGTGAGAATTCAGCACGTGGTTGTGACATCCCTGCTCAACTCCAGTTTAAAATCATCTCTGGAGCTGCAGCACCGAGCGTCCCT
Source organism: Eschrichtius robustus (assembly GCF_028021215.1). NCBI lineage: Eukaryota > Metazoa > Chordata > Mammalia > Artiodactyla > Eschrichtiidae > Eschrichtius > Eschrichtius robustus. Next base: position 116,698,688 of record NC_090833.1, read on the forward strand.
GCCCCAGGTGGCTGGTTCTGCGGGTCCGTGTGACAGTCACTGTGGCCCTTTTTATTCCCTCGACCTCCTGATGGCTGAAGTCAGACCTTCCAGGCTGGGTCTCAGGACAAGGTATTTACAGACTAAGGAGAAAGGCAACACGTGGCCCAGGAATGTTCTCGAGACGATCCTAGTGGGGCGGCTGCCAGTGATTCTCCATGAGCCTGGGCCCCTGCTGATGTGGGAGGACCCCCAGGGTGGGGTTCATAGTGTTCGGGGCTGCATACAGCAGGAGAACATGCAGAAATCTTTATTTCTCGCTAATCCAAGGTCATGCTGAGGCTGAGAGGAAGTATTTAGAGTCTTAGTTCCTAGGAAGGAAAGAATGTATCAGCCTTTAAATAGGACGTGACACGGACATACATCACCTTTGAGGTCAGAATCTTCTGTCATCAGAATGAGTGTGTGTGTGTGTGTGTGTGTGTGCTGGCTTCCCAAGACTCGCTTTGAGATCTGGCAAAAGAATGTTTAGTCCAGGTCACACATTCACTTTACCTCGTTGTACCTGAGAAGCCTAAGCAGCATTAATATTACCTTAATCCATAAAGTAAATGTGATATGTGTTTTGTTTCAAGAGAAATATAGTGAAGGACTGAACCCTGAAGAGAGGGATGTCTTGATGTCCTTGTCATGGACCCGAAACAGGGACTTGCTGGCAGAGAGATGGGTCTCAGTTATTTAACTACAGTGTCACAGCTCCTATTAGGGGTAATACCTGCCTGTTTCAGGATAATCATATGTGATTCATTGTTGTGGTTTATCGTTAGGCAAATATAGTCACTTCGCAGATTCATGGCTGGGCTTCGGGCTTCCGGAACAAACGAGGTTAATTATTGGATAAGGTATATGATAGATGTTTGTCCAAGGACCCAGTGCCCTGGGCTAAGAAGCAGAATACGTGCCAAACTAATAATTTATGCACTCTACGTCTCACCGGTTTCCCCAGAACCAGAACGAACAACAAGTGTCACCTAATTGTGTTTGATTCCGGCCTGTGCCTGTTTTGACCGTGCGACAGGGAACTTCTGGAGTGTCTGAGTCGGTATCTGCTTTGAATCGCTTGGGTCCAGGATAGATAAATATACATCAATAGACGATTAAAAACATGCCTAAAGATAACTATAAAATCCAAGTTCAGAAACCCTTTGAATAGTCGGTAGAGGAAACTGTTGGTATCTTGTAACTGGTGTGCATTTCTGCACTTCACTTTTCTATCACAATTAGGTGCAGTTGTCCCTGAGCGCCTTGCCTAGGTGTGGGGAGAGAGCTTGTTTATGTTACCGTCAGGTGCCAGCCTTTTGAGTTCAGTACTCTTTTCTGCTCTTCCTCCACACCCTGGGTCCCCCTACCCTGTCCTTGAATTTGTAGATAATAATTCCTCCACAGAGGGAGCGAGGGTGGGAGGTTAGGAGGTGGACACATTGGTCCTAACTGTCCCTCATACAAATAACCTCATCTTCTCACCCTCTCCCTTCCTATTTCCTGTTGTTTTCCAACAATCAGTATGAGAAACTCCTATAGGTAGAGTCTGTAATTCTCTGGAACCCAGTACCTTCCACATCTATAATAAGCTTTCAAGCAACCAGAGTTGTTATTTTTTTCTATGCCTGCTGTAGTGTGGTTTGATAAAACATGCACATTTTAAGAAAACAAGTTGATCATTTCCCTTGCTCAAATTATTCTCTATTTGGATAAATCTGCCACTGAAGTATCAAGTCTCATGTTCGGGAACGAACGGACAGGGTGGGAGGCTTGCCTGTGCCCATCTGGACGAGAGAAGATTTCACAGGCCGGGCTCTAGGTTGGTCTGTTCATACACGTTCACGAGAGACGGAAATTCGCTAGATTTCCCAAACCAGTGTTTCCTACTCTCGGGAAAGTACACTGGCCGAATTATTAGACGCAGGGTACTTGGGGACACCAGGAACCACTCTTCACAGATGTTCCTTCAGAAAGCAGAGGAATGTGACAGCATCTACAAGAGGCTTCCTGCCAGGCTCCCCAGGCCAGCGGGAGGAGGGGCTGCAGGTCCCCGATGGCCCCCACGGCTCCGGCCAGCCTCCCGAAGGATGGTCCTTGGAGCAGAGGACCTGGAATAACGGGAGCGTCTGCTGTCTCATCCCACAGTCCCTGGAGACCCTGGTCACGTTGGTGCTCACAAATTTCTTCTTTTTTTAAAAAACCATTGCTTGTTGCTTTGGGGAAATATCAGACTTTAATTAGAATTAAGTTACTGCCAGAAGGGGATGAAACAAGCAAAAATACAAAGCGATAATACACCCTTAAAAGGAAACTACACGCTAAGTTGCCGCATCTCTCAGGAGAGGCCTCTGGCTTGCCTGGGGACGCGAGTGCTTTTACGCAGAAAGATCTTCCTGCTCCTCAGAACTCCCCCGAGGCCGGACCGGGACCCTTCTCTCTCTACAGGACAGTCTAGGGAGGTGGAGGGTTTTCAGAAAGGCTCAGACCCAAGACCTGGAAGGCAAAGCTAGGATCACGTTTCCCGGGGTCCTCTGACCTGCGGGTACACAGGCAGACTAAGGATTAATCCCTAGCAAAGATTAATTCAGATTAAGAACCTCATTCCCAGTGCAACGATCCTTTCCAGGCCAGAGAGCGGTAGAATTCTTATCTATTACAATGCTTTTCAACGTGCATTCTCCATTATGTGAGGCCTGGTTTTAACCTGATGGGTCTATGATTTATTTGCAAAGCGAAACCAAATTGTTGCTTATTCACACCCAGCCTCTGAATCTCCACAGCGTTAGCTTGTAACTGTAAGTGACATAGTTCATTGTAGCTTCTCAAAATTAATTATTTATGTTTCCATCAACCGAGGTCATACGAGGACTACTTCAATCTCAAATATGAGAAACCCAGGTGAACCATTACAATTTAATTGATTTACTCCAGTTTTTATGTTGATCCTAAAGTACTTTATCTTCTGAAAAGTATTAAAACTCTCCAATGAACATATATATTCTGTAGAGCCATGCTCACAGGCAGGCTAGAAAATCAGATGCTACATTAAGGAATTCTCTAGTAAGAGCAAGTATTTTCCATACTGTTTATTTTTCTAATTTTTCTCTAGGATGTGGAATCACACAGTATGATTTGGTGTTAAGAGGACAGCCTCTTGGGCTCAAGTTCACGTCTAGCTCAACTGCTTCCAAACTGGCGCCCTGGGGAGGTGGCTTAGTGGACTTGTGCCTCAGTTTCTCCATACTGTAAAATGGGCTGGTGCTGGTAGCTCCTCCCCGAGTTGTGCGGATTAGGCGAGCTAACACTGTCACCGTCCGGCGAGGTCGGCGTTCGCCGTGGGCGCCGTCGGCAATGGCAGACACGGTGGTGGGAGATGCACGCAGCGACGTGCGGGGCAGTGGCTGCAGGGAGCGGAGGGCCCGGCTGACTCTGTCCTCTTCCTCCTGCAGGAAAGTGGCAGATGCACGACGGCCTCCTGAACATCACCAAGGTGTCCTTCACGGACCGAGGTCGGTACACATGTGTGGCCGCCAACATCCACGGCACCGTGAACAACACGGTGACGCTGAGGGTGGTCTTCACGTCGGGGGACATGGGCGTGTACTACATGGTGGTGTGCCTGGTGGCCTTCGCCGTGGTGCTGGTCCTCAACATCACCCGCCTCTGCATGATGAGCAGCCACCTGAAGAAGACCGAGAAGGCCATCAATGAGTTCTTCCGCACGGAGGGCGCCGAGAAGCTGCAGAAGGCCTTCGAGATCGCCAAGCGCATCCCCATCATCACCTCGGCCAAGACGCTGGAGCTGGCCAAGGTCACACAGTTCAAGACCATGGAGTTCGCCCGCTACATCGAGGAGCTGGCCCGCAGCGTGCCGCTGCCCCCGCTCATCATGAACTGCAGGACCATCGTGGAGGAGCTCATGGAGGTGGTGGGGCTGGAGGAGCAGGGCCAGAACTTCGTGCGCCCGGCGCCTGAGGGCCAGGAGGCCGCCACCGGGGACGAGGTCTACACCATCCCCGCCACCCTGCAGCGGAGCGAGTCCCCCGCCGCTGACTCGGACGCCTCGTCGCTGCACGAGCAGCCCCAGCAGATCGCCATCGAGGTGTCCGTGCACCCCCAGGCCCAGAGGGAGCCCACGGATGACCGGGACGGGGGGCCCCTCGAGGCCAGAGACGAGGACACCGAGCCGTCGGCCGAGCGCTCCCCCGAGTCCGCGGCGCCGTCCACCGAGGTCACATCCGCGGCGCTGACCTCCGAGGAGCCCACGCCCGTCGAGGTGCCGGACCGTGTCCTGCCCCCAGGTCTCCTGGAAGCCGCAGAGCCGGCCGGGGCGCGCGACAGGAACGCCCGCGTCGTCTGTGAAAGCCATGTCTAACAGCCCCCCCCCCCCGAGAAGCTATGCACACCCCGAGAATCAGGGCCGCCCCCCCCCAGGGCCAGACGCGGTCCGCCCTCGCCGCTAAGCCTTACCGGAGACGCCTGTCCCGTAGGTAGGAGCCAGGCCCCTTCAGAAGGGAGCGCCTGTGTGCATGCTGTGTGCCCGGACCGCGCCCCGCGACAGAGGATGCCAGCAGCGGCAGGGTGCAGAGCCGGTGACCTTGGGCAGGTGTCTGTGCGCACGGCACGAATCTCAGAGGCTCTTCTCTGCCAGATACCTTAATCGCTGATGCCCTTTTGGTGTGAGAGACTCTGAGGTCAAGAGCCCTGTCCAATGCACACTGCAGCGCTTTTCCTTTAAAAAATTACAGGTCTGCTACGAGAGCAACTGCACGGCCGTGGGTCTGTTGCACTTTCTTCTCAGTTTTAACCCCCTTCCCTGTTCCCCTATAACCGAGTCGTTGTGATACGAATGCTAATCGTTCCTTCTGGTTTCGTCCCCTTTGCCACTTTGTCCTTATTTCTCTCCACCCCCCGCCAAACTTTTACCTCAGAGGCTTTGGTGTCAGGGCTGATACCCACAAGTCATCTGTAATGTTCCAAAGCAGTTACCAGCGTCGTGATTTTTGTCATTTCCCAGGCCTGTCTCCATCCATCGCTTTTTTTTGTTTGTTTCCAATGAAGCTGCTGTTGTGAAACTGAGAAAAAAAAAAACCTTGCCCAGGATAGCACTTTAATAGCCAAATAAAAATGTGTTGCCTGTCCGATTCTGAGAGCCTTTGGGTGAGCTCAGCTGAGGTTGCAGGGAGACTGTAAACTTGAATTTGCCCAAACTGTCCATGAAAAGTGCTGTTTTTACGTTTAAGTAACGTCATCCTCCAAACACGGCTGCTGCTTGATCTGGAACGCGTGTTGCTTCCAGAGACAGAGGCATCTGAGGAATCCGTGTAGGTGTAGAATGTGGGCCTCCCTCGAGGGCCGCCAGGGGCCGTCCGGGGACCCAGACGCTTGGTTTGGGGCAGCGAGTGTGAGGGTCCGTGGGGTCGCCTAGCCAGGCCCACTTCTCTGAACTGCAGGGCTAGCTCGTCCGTCCTTGAAGGGGAGAGCGAAAGGTTAGGGTGATGGCATCAGATTTCACACCAGAATTCTTGAATTAATTTTGTCCCACAAGAAAGCAGTTGTATGTGCGGCAGAATGATGTTATAGAAACGACAAAATTAGTCACCCAAAGGCTAGCGTCTCGTCTGACGGTGCCAGTAACCACCACAGGCTTTGGGCAGGTGGGGCCTCCATTCCTTCCCTGGCAGAGGGACAGACCGGACGGGCTCGAGCTCCATCTAGATGGTCCCCTCTCCCGCAGAATCACCTGGCCCTCCTCCACAGTTACTCGAAAGATTTTTCACTTTCCTCTCTGGTTCCTCTAATCTTCTTTATGCTGAAAGTTAGTACTAATGCAAATCAAGAGGATCAGTTTCAAAAACTCAAATCCCAAAATCATTAGGGCAGCGTCTGCAGTTTAGATGTCATCGTGGGAAGAATGAGAGGTATTGGTTCATTTCCATGTATGAGCAGGGGAGCCATAACCTTGGAGTCGTCTTGAGGGTCACGGCCACATCATGGTTTCCATGGAGGTTCCCTGGGCCACACGGATGTGAGAGCAGATCTGATGTTTAGTCCTCACTCTCTAGCTATCTGGATAAGTGACCTTCGACACCCCCCTGGGTTTAATCTTTCTCATCTGACAAACACGGATGTGGTACTTGATGGGTCCCCAGATCCCATGCGGCTCAGACATTTAGAGTTTTATGGAAAGTGTGTGATGGCCCCCCTTGCAGGAGACAAGCAGTCTTGAGAGCAGAAATGGGCACGTGAGGCTAGATGCTCTTGCTGCCAACCTTCACAGCAAAAGCATCTGAATCCGTAGCTGAGGGCAGAGATTTGGCTTCAGGGGTTTCTCTATGTATAGATAACCGGTGTGACAGGTGGTCTGACAAGACTCAGAGTTGGATCAGAGTCCTCTTGGCCTCAAGTGACCCATTGCCATCAGTTAGGAGTGTCTTGGGTGGTCACATAAAAAGTGAGTAGTGAACAATCGAGAGAAACCTTGACCTCCCACTTGCACTCTCTGGACAAGGGTTTTCTGTATTTGGTTGCAGAAGAGTTTTATCTCCACCTCTTAGAATTTTCCACTTGTCATGGAGGTCAGCGGATTCTTACCATGGATCTGTACACCCAAAGCGACAACAGGGGCCAACACTCATTTTGTGACACTGCATGAACCTTTTCCCATTCTGTCCAGTTCTCCCTCCACCGAAACCCATGTGCACATTTCCACGTGGAAATTACAGGAAAAGGCATCTCTCCCATCTAGACACTGATTAGGGATAGAAAGTTAAAAACGGGCAGATTTTTTATGAAGCAGGAGCAGAAATGTGTGACCAAAGAATGTTTTCAGGTTGGTTTTAGCTTCTTTAGACTGGCGAGATTATATAGACTTTTCAAAACCTTTCCCCTCTTTAAGGCATCAGAAAGCTCTTGATAGAATAACAGCCAACCAAAGAGGAGGCTGGCTTACAACGAAGATTTCTCTGTCCAGAAAGGCCACACTCTTCCTGTTCATCCTGTAGCTTCTTTACAGAATAGAAAAGCTCTCCTGCTAGAATATGGAACAGAGATGATCTCGTGACTTTTGGCTGATTTTTCAAAGATAAACTGTTGAGCTTCATAGAAATTCATAAAAGTATGGCTGCATGTGAGCGTGTGTGTGTGTGTGTGTGTGTGTATGCACACATGCATACGTCAGACTCTTTTGGGCAGTTTTAACAGCACTAAATCCCAAGCCATGTCCTTTGGGTCTTAGGTCATTATTCTCAAAAGCAAGCAGTTTCTGGTTTCTGAGTCATCTGGTCATATCTCTAGCGATTTCTTTTCTTGAAGTTCTGAAAATGATTCAGATATGTGTGCATATTTAATTCACATAGATGATCTGTAAACTTGGATGGTATTTATTCTAAATGGGAAAAAATTTTATACTGCAAATCTATGTAATTTATAATGGTTTTGTTTTATATATTATATTTTCATATTTTTAGGGCACATCTATTCTCTTTTTGTATATCATACTTGACAAAAAGAAATAGTAATACTTGACTAAATCTCTAGGAACCAAATGTGACATCTATAATGTATAGAAATCGCTCTGAAAATAACTGAATGTCCTTACCCATCCTGAGCATTATTGTGCTGTGTCATTACACCCAGAATGATTGCTGGTGAGCGTTTTCTTTTTTCAAAACCAAGCCAAAAGGCCTGGCCTCCCACACAGTGGAGTCTGGAATCCTTCCCTTCTTTATCTTTTTCATTGTGTGTTTCATTTTTAATTGTAGACATCCCGTGTTGTTCAGACCTCTTTGAAGGGCAAATGTGAGATAAGAAAGCAACGTGATGGAAAGACTTGGCTTGAAGGATGGCTGTGTAACTTATTCTCTGGGCTGGTAACATTTCTCATCTAATGTTTGGATTGTTCTCTATTGGTGGTCTCAGAGCTGTTCAGCTGTTTAGCTCGTGAAGAAAATGTTAGGCAGAAAGAATGTTTGCAGGATTTGGACAGACAGCCTCTAAATGTAGTGCAGCCAACACAAACTAACTCAACCACAGAAACCCCAATCCCAGCCCGCGGACGAGCCATTTCAAAAGGCAGATCAGACTCCTGTGTGTGCAGGTTGAATTTCAGTGTTGTACCAGTGCTAAAACTCTTGAAGGGCAGCCCCTGTGGTTCTGTGAACAGGGGTTTCCTCCCAGTGTTTCACTGGGTAAGAAAATGGAGCATTTACCTTATCTTTCAGATCCTCTACTTTATACCCAGCGCAGTTCAGCGACTTCCCTGTACCTGTCTTCACGTACCCTTTTGGCAGTCCCTTTAGATCATAATCCTGGTTTCTGTTCTTGCTTTTTAAACTAATTCGTTGGTACTCTTTAAATAGCCAGCAAATCTCGTTGTATATTCACACACGTGTTTTGAGCACCTGTTACCTTCACGGTATTAGTCATTTTTACATTCACCTATTCATTTAAAAATCCTTTAGTAGATAACAAAGTTCATCTTCCTAATGACTCTTAGGGTTAAACCAGTGATTAACAAGGTTTGAATTAAACAAATCAGTGGTGGGGAAAAAAATCGAAAAAAACAATTGCTTATTCTGCTTCCTGAAGGACTGAGTGTCTGTTATACAAGAAAATGTTGTATGAGGGTGATAATGATTTTTAACTGAGATTTTTTAGAGGTGTCATTTTTAAGGGGACTAATGCTTAGAATATCACAGTCGAAACTGAAGCTCATAGAGAATGTAAAAACAGAAAGCAAATAGTTCTAAGAATATTCTGGCATAAATTATTTTTATTTAACGAGGAATTAAAACCTTCAGTGTATCTCTCAGACACCCCAGCAGTGCTCACGGAAGATGCTGGCACCTAACGTTTGATGTGCTATTCCTCTGGTTCTGGAATTTCTTTGTTAAAGCCAGGAAATAAGATGGAAAAATGTATCTGGGCGGAAATGTCAAACTGTTGATTTGTGAGCTATAAATGTTCACCTTTTAAGAATAATTTAAAGGTATAAACAAATGACTAATATTTAAATTGATATAGCAGCAAAAAAGCAAAAAAAACATGTGAGCCATCCTGTATTTTGGTTGTTGCTTTAATAAAGGATTTGCACAGGTGTGCCAAGCGTGTTGTGTCCCAGCTCAAGGCTGTGTGAGTGTGGCCTGATTTACTCTTTCCAATGGTAAGAAATCCGTAGTCAGTCCTCATCCCTACCTTTTGCATCTGTGGCATATCTTGGGGAAAAGGGAAAAATGAGGTAATTGTTATGTGAATCTGCAAACTTTATCCAAATTCAAAAATCCTAACTCTGTCCTGACAAACTTGATAGCCATTTATTTTTTTATAAATGACTATCTACATGAAGAAATAATTTTTAACATGTAACATCAAGCTTATTGTAGAAAATCCACGAAGACCAGGAAACTCACCTACCCAGAACATTCCACGGGAGAAGACATTAGTCATAGATCCAACACAAAACACCTAGACAGAACCCAGTCCAGTCCAAATCCAAGAATATGCTAAGGAGGTGCCCCTTGAAAGCTTTGAAAGCTGGATTCCTCTCATATAGGATGAGGTCGTGTAAACAAAACAAGAAAGGATAACACCAAATGGGAAAGAAAGTCAGTGTTTTGCTATAGATCTGGAGAAGCCAACAAAATTATTGAATGGGTTACCGGATAAACTGTGCATATAACTTAAGATCCAGAGGTTCTGTCAAAAAAAGGTTTAAGAGAACTGTGGTAGCATTCATGGAAAAATTAACAATTGTGCCACCAGGGAAGAGAAAATAGGAAAGTTTTGTCCTAACTGCGTAATTTTAACTGGTACATATTTTCAGACCCAGAACAAACAGCTGCTAATTTTTTTTTTTTTTACAGGTTTTGGAATAGTGCATTCTTCATGGGCCTTAATCAGAGGAGCCTAGGTAAGGCTTAATATTAATCTGAGTGATTTTCAAAGCGTGTAGTCACAGAGCTGGAAAATAAGTGTCAGGTTTTCTGATTTCCCTGTCTTTTCGGCAGAGTCCCTGACACACAGGGGTTCAGCTCTGCTTGAACATCTCTGGTGTAGCAGAGCCCGTGACCACGTTTAGGACATGCTCCGGTGTTGGTAGGTTTTAAGCGCTGAGTCAGAAATCTTAAAAATGGTCCCACACTGGTCCTTGTTGAGCATCTGGAGCTGAAAGCGTGAGTTTGTCCTGCCACAATAAAATTTTCCTTTACTGTCAACCCAAAATGAAAATTATAAGTGTATTCATGTCAAAGAGAGGATTACCAAAAAAACATGGGTGCTCCTGGCACCACTACATGAATTACACGCCATGTGGCACAGACCCTTTTGAGTTTAAATGGTTTCTGCCAATGGTGTTGGAGGCAGAAGTAGGCGACTCAGGTGCTCCCCCAACCACGGAGATGCCCTGACGCTACAACTCATTAAGTAAAGGATGGTTCAACTGCCAGAAAAATGAAAGAACCAGCAGATGAAGTGCCTCAGTAGATCAGTGTGTTTTGAAAGGACCATTAGAGATGACACACCGAAAGAAGTGTATGTATGTGTTAAGTGGCTTATTGAGGTATTTTTAAATAATAAGTGAATCAGGGCCAGCACCAATTGCATTTAACTGTTAGGTAAAATGAAGGCACCAAGAGTAAACTAAGAATTTTCCTAAGGTATTAACTCATATTAACTAAGCTAAAAAATATGAATGAAGGTTGTTGCATAGCAATATGAATTTTTCAAGAAGCAAATTTCTCACTACCAATGGAGTGGGTTTTCTTATAATGGACTCATGTTTTAAAGCTCATTATGGAATGGGAATTCACATGAATCATGCAAAAAAAAATCACCTGCGCATAGAACTCTAGCTAGATTGAGGGTCTTTCTGTTGTTCAGTTTTCATGCTGTACAGCATCTGTTTGCTGAAAGTTTTCAGGATTCGTATGAAACTCACATGCATTGGAGACCCTGACGTGATCGGCGTCTCTGATTTTTAGGTCTGATGGATTATTACTTCTACTGTGGCATACTTATTCCACCCAGCCATTTGATGAGGTGAATAAAGTTGTCCCAAAACTTTAAAAATATTCCTAGTTCTAAACCTCAAGGTTTTTACGTGAAGTGGGAAAGAAATGACAAATTTGTCTGAAGAGGTAAACTTCTTCCATACCAGCTGTGCAGATAGCCCTCACTGTCAGATGATGTCTCCTGTCTTTCCTGCTAGCATTACCTCACCTGTTGGGCCAGTGGACCAAGCTATTAACACACGAAGTAAGATGCTTGATTACAGTTAGAGACTGAGAAAATTCATCCACCATGTAGCAGACACTTGAGCATACAAGAGGTAAATTTTAATATTGGCTTCACTTGAGATTATTTTAAAGCTGAAACATTACAAAAATTAAGACCTGGCACCATATTTGTAGAAATGTCTTCATCTAATGAAGAAATTTTGAAAGTGTTAAGACCTCAGAAATTATAGAAAATTTAAATACGTTTGTAGGAAAAAAAAAGAAAGATGACAGCTCATATGGGAAGTCTGGGATCAGTTTTTTTGTGTGTCCAGAATACAACTTTCCTAACGTTTTGTCATTATAGTAGTTATTGAGATACATTAGTGATATTTCTGAAAACCTGCCAGATCCTGAAAAAAAAAAACAAAAAAACCAAGTTTTTAAAAAATACATGCAGATAAATAGTTAGATATCATCTAACTATTTTATGTTACCTTCTCCCATCCCATAATGGATTTGAGGTGATTGAGTTAAATATATTTTACTCTCTGTGCATCCTTTGACATTAGTAATTGCTGTGTTTCGTACAAGTTCACTAACTCAATAACCAGACTATTAATCAGACATTTTATTCCCAATCATTTTGAATCCATGAGAGATTTTCAGTATGACTATACAAGCAGAACAGCTGGATGATCTAGAAATGCTTTTCTTTATCTGTAGCTAAAAATGGAAGGTTTTCCGCTGTAACACAAGAATAAGATGATTATGGCATACTCACAGACTGAATGTTTGTGTCCCCTCAAAAACCGTATGTTGAAATCCTAAACCCCAATGTGATGGTATTTGGTGGTGGGGCCTCTGGAAGGTAATGAGGTCATAAGGGTGGAGCCCTTATGAATGGGATTAGTGTCCTTATAAAAGAGGCCCAGAGCGCTCCAAAGACACAGCGAGAAGATAGCCATCTCTGAACCAGGAAGCCGGCCTCACCAGGCATTGAATCTTCCAGAGCCTTGGTTATGGACTTCCCAGCCTCCAGAACTGTGAGAAATAAATGCTTTTTTTAAGATGCCAGTCTATGGTAATTAGACTTTTTATTTTGAGAGTTCTAGATTCCCACGTGGTTGTAAGAAATAGTACAGAGAGATCCCACGTACACTTGACCAGTTCCCCCAGTGGATATCTCTCACAAAAGCATTGCACACCATCGCAATCAGGGCATCAATACTGATACAGTTCTCCAGTCTTAACCAGGTCACCCCAGTTTTCCACACACTCATTTGTGTGTGAGCATTTAGTTCTGTGAAATTTTACCGCACATGTAGGTCTGTGCATCCACCACCACCAGCGAGATGCAGAACATTCCATGAGTACAAGGACCCCTGAGTTGCCCTTTCACAACCACACCTCCCTCCCTCCCACCCCAGAACACATTTTTTTTTTACATCAGTAAACTTAACTAGATAACTGAAGCTTCTCTGGAACCAACTGTAATAAGTATGTTTTACCAATAGAAATATATGGACATTTATCAGTTTCTTGATGTCTGAATTCCTGTTGCTTTAAAAGGACTTGTACAATGAAGACAGACAGGTGTGGTTTCTGAAACACAAAGGAAAGACAGCCAGACACTTGAAATTCTAGAAAACCCTTGAGAAGGAGGAACGTGAGGCAGGTGTCTTGGTGGAGGAGCTCTGGGATGCCCACTTCATGCCTTGCACTCTAGAGCAGCCAGAAGATGCAGAGCACGGAACAAAGGCGTGGTTGCTACATGCCTTTAAAAGTCTCAAAGAGAAAGTACTCCCTCCCAAATGTAAAATGTCTAGGTACACTCCAGAAGTTCCAAAACTAAGGCACAGAGTGGTAACAAGTCATGGGTAAAGGCTCAGACAACCTCTGTGATGCTGGAGATCTCGATAGCCTTGTTTTCCGCTCCCTTGGGTAAGACGGGATGGGCAGGTAAGTGCCAGCCCCTAGGCCGTGATGAGGTACCTGTCACTTCTGATGTTATATTAAGAAAGCATCTCTAGGGCTTCCCTGGTGGCGCAGTGGTTGAGAATCTGCCTGCCAATGCAGGGGACACGGGTTCGAGCCCTGGTCTGGGAAGATCCCACATGCCACGGAGCAACTAAGCCCGTGAGTCACAACTACTGAGCTTGCGCGTCTGGAGCCTGTGCTCCGCAATGGGAGAGACCGCGACGGTGAGAGGCCCGCGCACCGCGATGAAGAGTGGCCCCCACTCGCCGCAACTGGAGAAAGCCCTCGCACAGAAACAAAGACCCAACACAGCCAAAAATAAATAAACTAAAAAAAAAAAAAAAAAAGAAAGCATCTCAAGTGTTGAACTTAAGACAGCCGGCCACAGTGTTGAGGAAAAGATTCTCTGCCCAACTCAGGAAGGCACAGGAGGCAGATTCCAGAACAGGGGCATCTGAGGAGTCTGGAAGAGTCCTCATTCGAAGCCACTGGAAAGGCGCCATGAAAGAATCCTTCCAAGTAACGTTGTTCTCTTACTGTGCAAATGCCCTGGACTCGTAAGCACATTTGGCTTCCATCAGGCATTACGGGTACGGAGTGTGGGTTGGTTTGCTCCTATGACTCTAACAACCAGCTGAAATCTGAGTGCCCCGGACCCAGGAGTGTTGAGGAGGGTACGGGACTTCCAGGAGGCCAGCCCTGGCCGGAGGTCCTGAGCAGCCTGAAGCTGGACGCTGACCTCTTGGAAGCAGGAGAGGAGCAGCCTAAGGAAAGCAGGAGAAAACTGAAAAAACAACTCTCCTTCATACTGTTAGCCAGGGGCAGCTGTGCCCAGATAAAAGTGAATTTTTTAAGTATGGAAAATGGTAAATGCATTAGCTTGTGTGAATCAGTCGTAAAAATTACAGAAAATTATACTCGTTACCTAATTTCCAGCCAAGAAACCCCTCCGGTTTGGGTCCTGGTTGTCTCCTCGGTGACATGAACCTCAACGACTGAAGCATTTTGTGCTAAGCTAATCAGTAGAGTCCTGTTACAAAACTCAAGTTATTAAACCATTACTAAGAAATGATTCCCAGTGATAGTGGAGGGCGGACTTTCCGTTAAGCAGCAACATTGAAGCCTCTTTCAAATATTTATTTTGAGTGTGCTACATTAGGATACTTTGTCTCCATCAAGTTCAAAAATGTTTTTTTCATAATTGCCACATCAGTAAAGTTGCTGTTCTGTATTTTCCACTCCAAACTCAGGACTAAGCACGAGATGTGCACACCATACACTGACCATGATCAGATTTATTCTGTACCACCTAAGTTTTGCTCTGTTTCCTCTGCATAGACAGTATTTCACAGCCTTACAAAATTGTTTATGCTCATTCATCAGCAGTGGGAGGTAACATTTCCTGTCATTTTTCATATCGGAGTATTTAGGTAAAGCTGGGTAAACCCTTAAGTCTTTTTGTTGTTGTTGTTGAATTGTAATAGTTCTTTATTATATTCTAGATACAAGTCCCCTATCAGATATATGATTGCATAAACCCTTAAGTCTTTTCTTTGGTTTCCCCTTCATAACAAGACACACCCTTCTTCTTCCCTGTCTTACCGGCAGGGTAGCCTAACAGATGATCCCATGTTCTAAACAAAAAAGTCATTTTCCCAAGACCAAAAGAGAATCTACAGCTACCAGACTGTGAGCTCTGTGCAGACAGCAATCATGTCTGTATCGCCACAGTGCTTCCTACAGAAGCGTAAAGATAACTAGCCTTTAGTAAACGTTAATTAAATGCAAACAAATCTGTCTTCTAGCTAATTAGGATTTATTGATATTGGATTAAATGTCTTCATTCATAGGGCCCAGTGAAGGGTAAAAAGTACACTTTGAAGAATCTCTTGGAACCTAAAACCATACTTGTGCAGACACTCCCACCTTCACAGGATGGGGTAGGTTTCTTTTTCAAGGAGTAGAATATAACTCTTCTCTTTCTATCGAACTTTAACCTAACATATTTTTTTATAGAGCCGTTTAAAAGTCTTCTGTCCACTCTGGTGGTGTCTTGGTGAGACAGCTTTCCACAATTAGAAAGCTGCAGTGAATTCAAGAGAAAGGAATAGTGACACTGGAATCACCTCTATGTCATTTCGTGTCGTATTCTCTGAGGGCACTTTTCAGACCCTGGAGGGTCGAGCAGAATAAAAACCGCATCCTTTCTGCAGCTCAGATGCTGGTGGGGACAGTCCATGCATCCCGGGGACAGGTCAGTGCTTAACCGCCCAGGCTGCCCTGGCCCCCTTCTAAGTTTCTTTTACCTCAAAAGAAACAACAAAATTCTAGTGGAGAATCCCCTTCCTTGAGCCCAAGCTGCCCTCTCCTTAAATCTTCACCAGGGCAGACCAGCCCCAGTGGAAAATGAACCCCCACACACAGCTGATGGGTTTAAATGTTCCTAAACAACCAGGGGTGTGTACCCCCCTGAATTGCTTTCAGGGCACAGCAGGGCAGCGCTGCCCACGGGCCTCATTGTAGGAGCAGGGAAACCGGGCTCGTTAAGTGAGGGAATTATTTCAGGATCGAGGAGGGACAGCATGTGACATAACAGGCACGTCACCCCGACGCACACGTGTGCTGCCGCTGAGCTGCGTGCTGTGGCGTCGCCCACGAGGGCTTCTTGGTGCAGCCGGTGCCCGGGGTTTGTGAAGGGAGATGAAGGCCCTCTGCGGCTGCAGCCTTGTCTCAAGGGGTCACCATCATTTCCTCCCCAGCTTCCCCTCCATCTTGGTCTTGTCTTGTCGTGGGGCCTCAGCCCCCGGCGGGCAGGGAGCACCTGTGTTTTCCTCCTGTCTTGAAGGCGGGTGCTTCCTGGGGAGGGGCTGGGCTCAGGCTCACACAGCACACCCCAGAAAGCAGCCCAGGAGGTGGAGGCTTTCACCGGCTCTCGTGTTTCCATCTTGGTGACCTCTGGTCCCCTCCAGCCACTCTTGGTCACCATGTGCCGCTACTAAGGCACATAAACACGTCCAAACATCAACTGCTTTCGATGCTGTGAGTTAACTTCCCCCGCCCCGGTACTTACCAGGCTTGTTGAAAGCTAAGCCTGCCTACTTGCTCAATTCCACCTTTCCTTCCAAACTTCACAGCGGATCAGGCCAAGTTGACCTCCACTAGGGCTGATTCCTCCTTACTGTCCTAGCCCGGGCCGCGCAAACCCGTCCTCGCCTTCCCCAGCCTCCCTCCGCTGACCAGCCCCGGCCCTGGCCCGGGCCCCGGCACCACCATCAGAGTGTCACCGTCACTGGGCACCCTTGACCTCGGGAACTGTGCAGACCCTTCTGAGAGGCCTCGGGCTGCTGGGCCCTGAACTGCTTCCCTGTATAACAAACTGCTGAGGTGCCATGAGCCCGACTTTCCCGTCATGCTGCACACGTGCTCCCACTGCACACGTGCACACACACACACACGCACACACACACACACACACACACCCCAGCAGCCCCTGCAACCAGAGGCAGGCGAGGAGGAAGAAGAGCTGCTTCCAGGGCTGTGATCCCTCCTGGTCCCTCTCAGAAACAGTAACTACGGAAGATCACGGGGATGGTCTTACAATAGCAGAACCACATCAACACATGGCACACACGCGGTCTTGCAATGGGGGGGACTGACATCTGAACTATAAGAACCCCTGTCACCCCCTCCATGGCATTCACCTGGACAGAAATGCACCTGCCGCCAGGTCAGCCAGGTCTCTGTCTTGGTCCTAACACCACCCTCTCATCCGAAAGTTGAGTAACCATCCAGAGGCAGTAACGAGGGAACATTTCCACTGGGGTCCACAGCGGCCACTCTGTCCCACTCCCCTGTGGAGCCTGGTTCCGTAATCGCTGCTGCCCAGACCGGAGAAGGGCCCAGATCCAGAGCTCTGCCCACTGCCCCGGCGTCCGGCAGGGTGACTGGGCACCTACTTGCTTATGTAACATCAGCCCTGCCCAACCTCGCTGTAAATCCTCTTTCCTGGCATCTGCAGTCACAAGAGGCTTGACTCTAGGTATTAATTATAGGGTAGAAATCCTTTTGAACCCTTTGTGACTCACTTCTCTCTAGTTTGCTGTGTGTCTCTGAGCTGCCCTTGATTTCTTTATCCCCACCCGATAAAGGACCTGTTCCATCCTGATATGGATTAAAGATGGTCCAGTTGGTTTTTACTTTTGCACGAATATTTTGCAAATAAAATCTTAATTGCTCCTATTAAATACTCAGGAATTCAGTTTTACCACTTATCAAGTGTTTACTTCATAACCTGTCAAAGTGAGTCAGAACAAATCCTACTATGGTATCTAGTTACATTATCTTCTTACCCAATAAGCAGTAAGTTCATGGAAATGAATAGGGTTTATTTACTCTACAGTTTTCTTGATCTGATAACCTCTGGGTCTACTTCTGTTTTACACTGTGTATTAAATTTAATCTAAATAGTAGGGGAAGAAACTAAGGGTAAGAAAATGTGGAGGGTAAGCCTAGATGTGTCTCAGAATTCCCCCAGCATGAGCCTGTGGTGCGTTCCTTTTCTGCAGATTAGCTGAGTAGAGGTTCCTGGGGTCCAACAGGAAGTCCTGGTGTTCACTGCTAACTAGGTGGCATGCATCTCATCATCTCATGGTGCCTACACATGAACAGTAGGGCATCACCTTGATCAGTAGAGAAGTCTGCCCAGCGAAGAAATAGGCATTTGCTTGTTTAAAAGCATCCTTCATATTGATATTGGTACACGTAATCTTTTGACTCATTGAAAAGTGGTGTTTTTCAGTAAAGCAAAACAGTCATTTTCTGTAAAGTTCAAGTGATAATCTTCAGATGAAAGGCCAAAAAGTGCTTATAAATTTGGGAGAATCATCCTGAAGTATGTATGTTATTCAAACTCGTTCAGATTAATAAGAATCTCTCTGAAATAGGAAACGAAGGTATCTATCCTGTTTTGCCGTTAATATGATTCTGAATTCATCAACCCTTAAAGAATTCTCCCTCATATAGGCGATTAGTGACCAGCTGAACCAAATAATGTCCCTTTATTTTTTTGCAAAATTTTATTTCATTTTAATTAATCAGATGACGATAAGGTTTGGACACACAAAGCAGGATTCAACAGAAAGCCAGTCCCTCTTTAGTAAGTCACCTTTCTTTTTGTTTACAAAGTGCCACTGCACACTCTCAAGTCCTGCCCTGTGAGCAAGTCCAAGGGCAAGCAGGCACTTCCTAACTGCAGAGGTACCGAGAGAAAGCAGTTCGGTCAAACTGTGTGTTTACAGACACGTATCTTTATTGGATGTTTGTAAGGGTCAAGGAAATACTAGGCTCCAAGAACATAAAAATGAACAAGACCTGGTTCCTGTCCTTAAAACTTCACCTTTTTAGAAAGTACTTGAGGTATGTAGTAAATAGCTACAATAGATGATTTTTCAAAAAGTAATAAATGTTGGAAAAAAGGTGGCACACCATCAGAGATTTTAGGGATTGAAAAGAGTAGCTCAAGATTAGATTGCAGCATCATTGTGAAGCACCTGCCTCAGGTGTTTGTCTTCTGCTACTAGTAATCACGGAGTGTGAAACCTCCAGAGCAGCACGGATCTCATTACAAGGGGAAGAACCGCCAACACCCCGTTCTTGGTAAAAACCCTTACTTAATGTTAAAGAGATGCCAGAATGAAGACAGGTTTTTGCTCTGTGGATAAAACTGATTATGTACTGTGATGCATACATCCATTTAATCCAGCTCTCAAGAAATGCCTAGAACTGTGGTCGGGCATCTAAGATACCATTCCCTCTGCCTATAAGGAAACACTATACACCTGTGGGGAAGCAAGAATTTTTATTATATTTTATTCGATCAGAATATTATAACTTGCAGGGAAAAAAATCTAGTTGGTTCAGGTTTATGTTGTATTTTGAAAGTCTGTTCTTGTTCAAACAGACATAGCTCTATAGAAGCATCAGCTCTTGTATATAATGCTCAAATTTGCACCTGACTATCAAATCCATTAAAAGTGAATCTTGTAAAAAAAAAAAAAAAAGTAATAAATGCCCTCATGGATAGAGAACTGAAATCCTAGTAAAAGTCAAGGGAGGAATGCCATACTTTTGACTGGGAGAAATCAGGAGAACTCTGAAGAAAAAGGTAATTTCAGATAATCTGTGAAGGGTAGTTGGGATTTGGGCAGGTGGAGACGGACTGGATGTGAGGTGAGGGGTGAAGGCAATAAAGGGCCCAGAGGGCCGGCTGTTGGGCTGGAGTGGGGAACGCGGGGCACAGGGGGGACGTGGGCTGAGGTCTCCTGAAGGCCAGTGTGCAGAGTGGACAGGACAGACCTCTGCTTTGGAAAGATGCGCGGGAGAGAGTGAAGCCCCCCGTGGGGATTTCAGAGGCTCTTGATGACGGTCTGGACCAGGTGAGTGGCAGGAACGGCAGGATGATCTGCCTGGACCTGAGAGATGTTTCTGAGCGCCTCGTCGGGGGCTTGGCCACAGTAGTTTCTGGAGTAAGAGGGCGGGAGGAGCAGAAATAAATTGGAGGTTTTAATCCTGGATGACTGAGAGAATCACATTGCCATCCGAGAAGTGGGGAGGAGAACGTAAGGAAAATCGAACACTTGGAACAGTTACACCCATTACTGCTGTGACTTTTGCAAGTCCTTTCCAGCTCCTTGAGATTGACAGATACGTGTCCGTAAACACGTAGTTTGACCACTGCTTTCTCTCGGTACCTTTGCAGTTAGGAAGTGCCTGCTTGTTCTTGGACTTGCTCACAGGGCAGGACTTGAGAGTGTGCAAGGGCGCTTTGTAAACTGAAAATACGATACAAACAACACTGAAAAATAGAACCAGTAATTTGTCTTCTGTTGGAAGTAGAGACTCATCTATTTGATACATTGACGTATTAATTACTAGAAAATCCTACTGTTGTTCAAAAGTCCCCAAGCCAGGGGATTATAAAGACATGTTGAGCAAACAGCTGGAGTCACATGGCTTAGTTAGGGTGCTTTGGGCTGCCAGGAAGGTAGAAAATGCAACTCAAAGTGACTGAAGCCAACATTAGGATTTTTTTTTTTTTTTTTTTTTTTTGTACTCTCACATGATAAGAGCTCTGGCGGTGGAGAGTTTCTCAGGGTGATTAAATCATCAGCGTAATTAAGTACTGAGGTTTTATCCAGCCTCCAACAGTTCCGTTTCCCCTGGACCTTCACTGGCTTCCCTCGTGGTCTCCAGGTGGAAAAGCAGGTACAGGCATCGCCCTTCACACTCGGCATTCGGAAACAGAAAATACAAAAGGGCCATTTCTTCTTCTTCTTGTTTGTTCTGTTTGTTTTAAGGAAGGGAACTCTTTCTCAGAAGTACACCCAGCTGAGCTGATCAGACATCTCTTTTTTTCCTGGACTGAGTGAAATGCCTGTCCCTAAATCAGTCCCTGGCTTACATCAAGCATGATGAACCCACCGTGGACAGGGCCAGTCTCCCCTGAAATCTAACCACGTCAACTGTGAAGAGGGGTGAGGAGGGCTGAGCAAACCAGGGTTGTATTAGAAAGGAGGGCAGTAGAGGCAGATGGAGGCTGGGAGGCCTCAGTGGCATTCGCTGTAATGCCAGTGGTAGGAGGTGGAGAGGGAGAGGATGAGCAACTAGAGGGTGGATTTTCTTGTAACATTTATATCAATGTATTGAGAAATTGAGAGCAATCTGCCCTTATTTTCTGTCACGCAGGGAAGTCTCGTAGCCATAGAAATGAGGACCCCCTTGGAATCAAGTTCTCCAGCCACAGCCATGGTTTGTCAGGGAATTCTACACCCGCAGGGAGCTGGCACTCTTCTTAGGAGGATGTGGGACTCGGGCTGCCAGGCTGGCTGGGACGGGCAGCTCTGCAACGAGCACAGTCACCCAGCCCAGGGAAAGGGCTTCAGGTTCTAAATGCCCTCTTGGGAGCAGAGAGAAGGCAGCCCGTGGGAACAGCGGACAGGCAGGCTTTGTCAGAAAAGTGGAGTCGTCGATTGTGTCACGAATGCCTAATGGTCATTATGCTGTAGTTCAGAACAGAAGTTCCGCAGCCTATCATGTTCCATTTACACTCGCTTGATACAAGCATCGCGATACATCAGGCTGTCTCGGGTTTGTTTAAACCCATCCATCTCAGACTCATGAGAGTATTTACACGTGAATCCAGCTTCCCTTTCCGTTTGTCATGCCTCCGGGACTTTTCTCACCTGATTAGGGGGTGGCTGATACATGTGTGAGGTGTGGGTAGCATGAAGATTGCGTGCACGGCTGAACTCTTGGCGTCTTCATGTCAGTCTGAAGATGTGTGCATTGGCCATCACTGGGCAATATGAAAGCCTGAAAAATGCATGCCCAACTGTCCAAATCCAACTTCCTGGACACCTATTCTTAGGAGCAGGGTAGTAGACCACCCTGTCTACACTCGCTGGGTCATAGAGAAACTACCACTACCAGGTTATCCAGGACTCCCTGGCCCACTTGCTGGCTGGACTGTTCTCCATTTCTCTAGCCACGTTCTTATAAATCAACGTGAAGAATATATATCAATATACCGAAATCAAAATACGATACTGCAGCACAAAACAACGATGGTCATGATGACCACTGTTGTTCATTTAACAAATGTTGTTACTTGCCTACTCATATGTCTGCCAAGTGCTATTCTGGGTGTTGGAAACCAGCAGTGAACAGGCAGGGTCCCCACCCTTAGTATTTTTTTTTTTTTCAGATATATACCGAGGAGTGGAATTGCTGGGTCATATGGTAGTTCTATTTTTAATGTTTTGAGAAACCTCCATACTGTTTTCCACAGTGGGTGCACCAATTTACATTCCCACCAAGAGTGTAGGGGGGTTCCCTGTTCTCCACATCCTTGACAACATTTGTTTATTTGTGTTCATTTGTTGATGGCCATTCTGACAGGTATGTGATGATATCTCATTGTGGTTTTGATTTGCATTTCCCTCATGATTAGTGATGTTGAGCATCTTTTCATGTGCCTGTTGGCCATCTGTATGTCTTCTTTGGAAAAATGTCTGTTCAGGTCTTCTGCCCATTTTTTGATTGGGTTGTTTTTTTTTGATGTTGAGTTGTGTGAGCTGTTTATATATGTTGGATACTAACCCCTTATCAGTCATATCATTTGCAAATATTTTCTCCCACGCAGTAGGTCTTTTCATTTTGTTGATAATTTCCTTTGCTGTGCAAAAGCTTTTAAGTTTCATGAGGTCCCCTTTGTTTATTTTTGCTTTTATTACCTTTGCTTTAGGAGACAGATCCAAAACAATATTGCTACAAGGTATGTCAAAGAGTTTTATGGTTTCCAGTCTTACATTTAGGTCTAATTTTTTTAATGTAGAGAGAGGGAATTTAATAAATAATGGCAGAGGGAGTATTTAGTAAGTGATGGCACCTTCCTTATACACTGACACTCTGCTGGAGTACATGGGGTGTTTATAACATTTCACTGACTTTCTACTGTACTTTATTTCCCCTTCAGTTTTATTGAGATACAGTTGACATAGTACAGTGTATTAGTTTAAGGTATGCAACATAATTATTTTGTATATGTATACATTGCAAAATGACCACTGCAGTAAGTTAACATCCATAACCTCGCCTAGTTACAAAGTTTTTTTGAGTGTGTGAGGGAACTTTTAAGATTTGTTCTCCTAGCAACTTTCAGGTATGCAGTACAGTGTTGTTAACTGTAGTCACTGTTCTGTGCGCGACATCCCCAGGACTTATTTATTTTACAACTGGGATTTTGTACACTTTGACCCGCTTCACCCATTTCCCTCACCCTCCACCCCCGCCTCTGGCAACCACCAATCTGTTCTCTGTTTCCATGAGTTTGTTTGTTTCAGATTCCACATATAAATGAGATCATACCATGTTTGTCTTTCTCTGTCTGACTTACTTCATTTAGCATAATCCCCTCAAGTTCCATCCACATTGTCACAAATGGCAAGATTTCCATCTTTCTTACGGCTGAATAACATTCCATTACACATACACACACACACACGTGTGTGTGTATATATGTATAGTGATATGTGTATAGTATGTATATATATATATGTATTACATATATATTTGTAGATGGAGATGTATAAATTTCTTTATCCATTCATTTGTCAGGGGACACTTAGGTTGTTTCTATGTCTTGGCTGCAGTGAGCATGAGTGTACATATATTTCTTCATGATCGTGATTTCATTTCCTTTGAATAAATACTCAGAAGTAGGATTGCTGGATCATATGGTAGTTTTATTTTAAAATTTTTGAGGAACCTCCATACCATTTTCCATAGTTGTTGCACCAATTTATGTTCCCACCAACAATGCACAAGGGATCCCTTTTCTCCACATCCTCACCAGCACTTGTTATTTTTAGTCATTTTGATAATGGCCATTCTGACAGGTGTGAAGCAATATCTCATTGTGGCTTTGATTTGCATTTCCCTGATGATTAGTGATGTTGAGCATCTTTTTATGTGCCTGTTGGCCATTTGTATGTCTTTTTTCGGAAGAATGTCTATTCAGGTCCTTTGCCTATTTTTAAGTCAGATTTTTTTCTATTGAGTCTTATGAATTCTTAAAATAGTTTTTGATATTAACCCCTTATCGGATATATGATTTGCCATAGTTGCCTTTTCATTTTGTTGATGGCTTTCTTTGCTGTGCAGAAGATTTTTAGTTTGAAACAGTTCCACTTGTTTATGTTTTTCTTTTGTTTCCTTTGCTTTTGGTGTCAAATTCAAAAAATCATTGCCAAGAAGAGTGTCTAGGAGCTTACTGCCTGTGTTTTCTAGGAGTTCTATGGTTTCAGGTCTTACATTCAAGTGTTTACTCCATTTTGAGTTGATTTCTGTGTGTGGCATAAGACAGTGTCCAGGTTCATTCTTTTGCATGTAGCTATCCAGTTTTCCCAAGGTTTTATATTCTTGGCTCTTTTGTTGTAAATTAACTGACCATACAGACATGGAAAAGACTTGAATTCTCTAAATCTAAAACTTTCCTATTACTGTTGTCATCCCTAAAATCGGTTCATAGACTTTGTCAACATAGACCCTTGGGCCTGTACAAATTATATCCATTTTTTTCCTTTCCTCTGATCTGGCATCTTGCTGCTAAAGAGAAAAACATTTCCAGATGTCCCAGCCAGATTTGAAAGCTCCATCCATCTTCAGTTTGTCAGCACACGGAGTTGAGCAAGCCACCTCCCTAGAGCTGTCAACAGACAATTCTTTTTCAGACTGGTAGGTCTTAGGGCACTGAAACTGGTCATCAGTTGAAACAACAGAAAAAAAGGGGGTGTCATCAGTTGAAACAACAGAAAAAAAAAAAAGGAAGGAAATTAAGAATACATGCTGTAGATTTTGACTATTCTTAAAATTTGAAAGTTGAAGTTATCATATACAAAGAGCAACATTTTGTAGGGAGACTCTGGTTTTTGAATCCCGTCTATCTATAGATGTATTATTTATGAAGAGCTTTCCACTGAGATGGCCCAAGTTTTGTCTGGAAATAGCATCTTGCCATTACCTTGTACTTCTCAGCTGTCTTAAGGATCAGTGAGCAGATATAACTGTCACACATCACAAGCTCCCCAGAGTATTGGGGTACATAATATTATCAGCCATGATTTTGACCATTAATATAAAATTCTGGGGAACATGCTTTTTTGTTTGTTTCTTTGTGTGTTTGTTTACCAGTGGAGTATAAAAATGAAATATCGGGCTTCCTTGGTGGTGCAGTGGTTAAGAATCCTCCTGCCAATGCAGGGGACACAGGTTCGAGCCCTGGTCCGGGAAGATCCCACGTGCCGCGGAGCAACTAAGCCCGTGCACCACAACTACTGAGCCTGTGCTCTAGAGCCTGCAGGCCACAACTCCTGAGCCCGTGTGCCACAACTACTGAAGCCCGTGTGCCTAGACCCCGTGCTCCACAACAAGAGAAGCCACCGCAATGAGAAGCCCGTGCACCGCAACGAAAGAGTAGCCCCCACTCGCCGCAACTAGAGAAAGCCCGCACCCAGCAACGAAGACCCAACACAGCCAAAAATAAATTTTAAAAAAAAATGAAATATCAGGGTAAAAATGTACTGATTCACCAGGTTGAAATCTCTCAGAAGCTGAGACATATTTCCAATGGTTTCCCACGTAACTATTTTAGACCAAAATATTTCTACAGATTGGACTTGTGCCTAATCATACAATCAGATTGCTTCAGCCACCCAGATGCTTATGGGCAAAAATAATAACTCCACATTAAGTTATTATTAGCTTTTTCTGTCTGAATCATGGCTAAGATCTCTTTGTCTTCAGAAGTGATATTGGCATAATCAAATTACAATCCATTTGAATATTTTCTTCCCAGCTTGTGCCCCTATTAGCAGCTGTCAGTTAGAAAGCCTCTCATAAATGAACGAAGCATCCTTCCTTAAGCTTAGTCAGTTCACCCATAAAACTTGAAACTTTCAGGAAGTCTGACCTACTGTATATGTTGTGGTAACAAGCTTTTTACTTATAAAACATTAGTATTGGATATAGCTACTGTTATTTTAGGTCTCGGGTTGTAACACTGAAGCTAATCACCCCGGAGGATGAGAGATTCTGAAACAGTGAGAATTACCTGTTACACAAGGTACTTCAGTCAGGATGGTCAGGTCATTTGTGTAAGTTGGCAGTGCCCTTTATCTAACAGGAAGCATGAAGTACAGGGACCACCGTATAAAAGTGAAGCGCGTGTGCATATTTAATTGGAGTGATCATTTGGGAAGTTTTATTTCACTTGGTTTTAAATAAGCTTCCAGTCTTAAGGTAACAATTCTAAGCCACATAAAATCCTCTCTATTAGTGGACAGAATACAGATACATTAATTTGAAATATAGTTGTTTCATTATTCAGAAGGTATGAATTGGGTCTTACTTTTAAAGGCAGAATTTGATGTTTTTGCAGACTAGCAGTTCAGGTTTAACATGAGTTACTGGCCTAATTAACTCTTTTGTGAAGTAGCTCTTTGAGGAAATTGGGCCAAATTAACGTGTTTTTGGCCGGGGTTTTGGGGGGGGGGAATCTTTGTTTTGTCGGTTTCCCTTCTTCCCCCGATTCCCCCCTACACCCCCCCCTTCCTGAAGCCCCTGCTTTCAAGAGTCCTGTCTCAGCCCCCACTTCTTCCAGGCCTTATGCTCATACAGCTATTCAGTGAATCTCCAAGTAAGTTTGAATCTGATAACTGTTTAAACAACATCAAAGAAATATCACCAGTGGTGGGATTTCAGGCAGATGATAGGCAGTTGGACCCAGGCGGCGTGCTGGGAAAGAATCTGAAATGGGGTTCATGAATCTACCTGCTGCCTCTTAGGTTCGAAGTGTCAGAGATGAAGGATGTTGAGGACACCCCATCACTCCTGTGTCTGCCGCAGACTTTTCCAGACCAACCCCCAACCAATGCCCTTAAAATAGAAAGGCCAGAACTATTGGCTCACTCTGACCTAGCATTCTTGTGTCAATAAAATATTAACAACTATAAATAACTTAAAAGGCCGTGACTGGGAAAAATGGCAAAGCACGAGTTCATTCTTCAGTGACAGAGAAAAGTAACATTTTAAATCAGACTGAAGCACTGACAGTATTTAATAAAATGTTTCTAAGCAACAAGGTAGAAGAATCAAAGAGCTTCAGTAGAGCTAACATTCATAGAATAAAAAGGAATCCAAAAATAGTCTCACTTTCTTGTAAGCAATTCAGTCTGGAAGGTAAAACAAACTCCTTCCCAAAACTCAGCCTATTGAATAATCATCTCTTTCTAAACATCCCATGTATGGTTTCAGCATGGAATAACCATGTTAGTAGCCAAGTTTTTTTGTTTGTTTTTTGTTTTTTTTAAATAAATTTATTTATTTATTTATTTTTGGCTGTGTTGGGTCTTCGTTTCTGTGCGAGGGCTTTCTCTAGTTGCGGCGAGTGGGGGCCACTCTTCATCGCAGTGCGCGGGCCTCTATCGCGGCCTCTCTTGTCGTGGAGCACAGGCTCCAGACGCGCAGGCTCAGTAGTTGTGGCTCACGGGCCCAGTTGCTCCGCGGCATGTGGGATCTTCCCAGACCAGGGCTCGAACCCGTGTCCCCTGCATTGGCAGGCAGATTCTCAACCACTGTGCCACCAGGGAAGCCCCAGTAGCCAAGTTTTAATATGCATGAAAACCTTGGAGAGTAAATACTGGGGAACAGCAATGATTTAAATGCCCTGGGCGTGAGATACACCCTCTTCAACCCTTGTTATCAAGATAACTTACAAATAAAAAGGAACACTCAGTACTCTCTCTTATGTGTACTTTAGGCCCATCTAAGTGGAAGTTTTGATATTCCATTGTTAATGACATCCTCGCTTTGTCAGCAGGAAAGACTTTCTAAAGAAAAATTTCAGTGTCTATAATAGACCCAAATAAGTACTTAGTAGATTCAAGTCTAGAAGAGAATATGAGATCTTTTCATGTCACCTTAATGCCACAAAAGCAAGAATGCTTTAATACTTGTAGAGCCATTTTCCCACCACTGTGTCTTTGAAATGACAGCTTATAAATCCACGAATATTCTCATAGCTTCCCCAAGAGACGGCTACAGTGTGTGTGAATGTCCAGTCTGTGCAGAAGGCTTGTGGCATACAAATGGGTATTCTTGGCTCACTTTTACTCTGCACCAAAAAACATGTATAATGGGCTCAAGAAAGAGAAAAAGGAGGCCGTTTTTCTGGCTGTTGGTCTGGTTGACAAACCAGTACTAGGTGCTTTGATTTCTCTGCTTCTGCTGCCACTGGAGTTTGGTACAGGAAGTCAGGTAGGGGACCACGCAGGTCATTTCACTAGAGAGAAAGGCGTTTAGTGAAATCCATCCATCCATCCCTTCATCCATCCATCCCTCCATCCATCCATCCCTCTATCCATGCAGGAAGCATAGTTTTTAGTCATTTATTTAATTAACCACTTTTTAGAAAACTCGCCAAAAATATGTGTTTTGGTTTTTTTTATTTTGTTTTGTTTTTTCCTTTTGTGATTGGTTTATTTCACTTAGCCTATGTCTTCAAGGTTCATCCATGTTGCAGCATGTATCAGAATTTTATTCCTTTTTAAGGCTGAATAATTGTGTAGACTTTTTTTTATTGAAGTATAATTGATTTACAATGTTTCAAATATACAGCAAAGTGATTCAGTTATATATATTTATTCTTTTACAGATCCTTTTCCATTATAGGTTATTACAAGATATTGAACATAGTTCCTTGTGCTATGCAGTAGGTCCTTGTTGTTTATCTATTTTATATATAGTAGTGTGTATCTGCTAAACCCAAATTCCCAATTTATCCCCCCTCTTCCCCTTTGGTAACCATAAGTTTGTTTTCCAAGTCTGTGAGTCTGTTTTTGTTTTATAAATAATTCATTCGTATTCTTTTTTTAGATTCCACATATAAGCAATATCATATATTTGTCTTTCTCTGTCTGACTTACTTCACTTAGTATGATAATCTCTAGGTTCATCCATGTTGCTGCAAATGGCATTATTTCATTCTTTTTATATGGCTGAGTAGTATTCCATTGTGTATATATGTACCACATCTTCTTTATCCGTTCATCTGTCAATGGATATTTAGGTTGTTTCCATGTCTTGGCTATTGTAAATAGTGCTGCTGTGAACATTGGGGTGCATGTGTCTTTTTGAATTAGGGTTTTCTCCAGATATATGTCCAGCAGTGGGATTTCTGGATCATATGGTAGCTCTATTTTTAGTTTTTTAAGGAACCTCCATACTGTTCTCCATAGTGGCTGCACCAATTTACATTCCCACCAACAGTGTAGGAGGGTTCCCTTTTCCCCACACCCTCTCCAGCATTTATTATTTGTAGACTTTTTGATGATGGCCATTCTGACCGGTGTGAGGTGGTACCTCATTATGGTTTTTATTTCCATTTCTCTAATAATTAGTGATGTTGAGCAGCTTTTCATGTGCCTCTTGGCCATCTGTATGTCTTCTTCGGAGAAATGGCTATTTAGACCTTCTGACCATTTTTTGATTGTGTTGTTTGTTTGTTTGTTTTGATATTGAGGTGTATAAGCCGTTTGTGTATTTTAGAAATTAATCCCTTGTCGGTCTCATCATTTGCCAATGTTTTCTCCCAGTGTATAGGTGTCTTTTCATTTTGTTTATGGTTTCGTTTGCTGTGCAGCAAAACTACATATTTTGTGTGTCCACTGAAACTCACCAGAGGTGATTCATGAGATTGAGGGCACACAGCTCTGGTCCCAGCTTGGTCCAGCCCCGTGATCACACACCTCCTGCCAAGACAAGCCTGACTTCCCTCCCAGGTCATGCCTTTAGACTCTGTACACCAATTCTAGAACTGTTGATTTGATCCTTTAAACTACCTTCAATTTCAAAATGATCCACTTCACCTGCCCTGGTCTTTTTGCATGAGTCTGCTTGGAGGACATTTTTGAGCCAAGGGCTTGATAGTTATGGTTTTTGTTGTTTTTATTATTCCTACCACTTTCTAATATATCTCAGTGAACCTGTAAAGTCATCACAAAGTAAACGGTCTAAGTTTTTTATAGAAGATGATGAGATTAGCGCAATGTCCATTTAAAAGCACTTCCCCGGAACCCGAAATTGAGCTGCCAGCTCCTCCCACCGTCTTCCTGAGGTCACAGTGTACCTCCGCCACTTTCTTAACCATTGTGCCTCTCAGGTTCTATACTAAGTACCTGAGGGATGATAATATTGTGGTGTCTTCATTCAGACCTTCTGCCCCTGTGATGCTATCTGTCCTGATGTCAGCGTGTGCATCTAAATGGCACCACACGGCACAGCAAAGCATTAGGTCCACCACAGCTCAGGGCGGTAAAAACAGTGCCGAGTTGATGGGGAAATTAAACTGCTGTAATATATTGCATTTTATCTTTGCGAGTCAAACCACAGAATATGCTTGGCCTTGTTCTAGATTAGCCTTAAAACATCCCATGTAGGTTAAGACCTCGCCTGGGAGACCCTGCCCGTGACCCCGTGGGGTAGCCCCATTGCTGGTTTCTTCAAGAGTCTAGACTCTTACATCGTCCTTGGAGAGATCAGAAGAGGTGCTGGACCAGAAGGTACTCTCTCCGGGCACACGAGCTTTAGGGAACAGTGGAGAACACTGAATAGGGAAGCAAGAGACTTGTCTTATCTGGATCAGCCGAGAACCAGCCGTGCGAGCTGTGTGCGCACAGGTTAGATCATATTCCTTGCCGTCTCAGGTGGCCCTAAACGGCTCCTGGTCTCCACACAGATCAAGTTCAAGCTTCTGGGGCAGCCTTCAGTTTCAGCCTCTGTTCTGCCCCAGCTGTCTGAGGGGTGGCACCGTGCAGGGGTCAGGTGTCCAGACTCTGTGGTCAGGCTACCTGCTTTGAATCCTAGGTGTGCCCCTGACCAGCTGAGCAGGTAACCCCACCTCTCTGGACCTCAGCTTCCCCATCTGTCAGCGAGGTAGTAACAGGAGTCGCCTTGTAGGGTGGTGGTGAGGATTGAGTGAGTGGAAACGGCCCTGTCCTTGGTGCCCACAGGGAGTACGTGCTCGGTGTCTGCTAAAGAACAGCTGTCCCTTCACTTTCAAGCCCGACTTGAAACCCACCTGCTCCACGGCACTTTCCCAAGACGATGTACCTGGTTTAAGGATCAGTGAGCAACGGTTGAGTTGAGTTAGCAGTTCAGACACTTGATGTATCCAGGGAATGGGAGAGCAGTGAGACTGATTTTCCTCTGACGCTTGATCTGTGCACGGTCCCCCCCTCGGATTCCTCCTTCTCCTGTCTCTGTGTCCCCATGGGTGTGTGAGCCTGGGATGCTGTTCTTCACACCCTCGCCACTTCTCCTGGCAAACTTCCACTCCTCAGGATGCAGCCCAATCATCACCTCTTCTGTGAAGCCTTCTCTGACTCCCCAGCTAGGAAGGTGCTCTCTTCACAGCAGTTTTTATAAATGGCCACGGAATTCTTCGACATTCCCCGCACTGAGAGTTTGGGTCCACGTCCCTCCTCTTGCTTCTGGGGGGGCTTCATCCAACAGAGTCTGTGGCAGGAGAGACACTGGTGTCTTATGAGGCTGGGCCCTGAAAGGCAATGTGGCTTCCACCCTGTCGGCTGGAACTCATCCCCTTGGAGCTGTGAGGAAGCCTGGCTCCTTGCAGAGGCCACGTGTACACACCTGGTGGGCAGACCTGGTCGTCCTGTTTCCAGGTGGGGCCCCAGACATGGTGGAAAACAGGCAATCATCTCCTCCATGCTCCGTGCCCCTCCAAATCCCTAACCCACCGGATCTGGGAGAATAATGCAATGGTTGCCTTATGCCGCTAAGTCCTGGGCTAATTTATTATCATCCAGCAAAAGGAACTGGCGCAACTTGCTGTGAGTCCCAAAGACTTTGTATATTCCAATGTTACAGCACTCAGCAACCCTGCAGAATCCTCGTCTTTATTTGTCACACTCACTGGATTGCAGGCTCCCCAAGACCGGAACCCTGCTTTACTCATCTTTCTGTGCCTGGCACGAAGCACGGTGCCTGGAACTTGGGAGATACTCAAGATGCATGTTGAATAAACTATTCCTTAGAGGGTACAGACGTCAAAAAATGTTACATTAAATTGTAGTCAAATTATATATAACTTATAATCACCGGAAGGTTTAGCCCAGTGCCTGAAACTCTGAGTTCTCAAAAGCGCATGTACCGGATGCAGAGCTATGTCTACGCATCCATGTGACACACGTGAACGTCACACGCATTGTGAGTGTTGGTTCCCCTGGACTCCCCCCCCCCCCACCTCGCCAGCACCTGGGTATTTACTGGGCTTTTCTCTAACCTAGACCAGCTTAGAGAAACTCTTCCTCCTTCCTGCCTGAGCTCAAAGCCCTCCATGAAGGCGTCACACTGAACTAGCCCAGAACACGGCCGAGAGCTGGCCCCGGCGTCTGACGTCACGTTCTCAGCAGACTCCCTCCACGGTGGGCTGAGTACACACCCCTCCGGGAGCAGGGCTCACACGGCGTTCCCTCTTTCTGTGTAGTTTAGTCAGCCAAGCAAGTACAGAGCTTCTGTTGTCACTGCCAGCTTCAGCTGACTATTTATAGACGTGTGTTCTGTGCTCTCATAGAAACGTAGCATATACATGTATATTCACACCAAGTTTTTGTCGGGTTAGCAGCTGAATTGGCCCGACTCTGCATCTTAGAACTCCCGGAGCTGCGTCGGGGGCCGCTGTTCACTTGCTCCTCTATGCAGTGCCCGGGAGGAATCCCTGCCAGCCCCGCTCAGTGCCAAGCAGGAGATTCGTGCTGGCTTCATTTATTCTGTTGGATTTGAGGTACATCTTTGATGCAGCATCTACTTGCAAACCAAGTTTGCCACTTCTCCAGTGTCTAATCCTGTGACTAGAATTGCAAGAAGCCACGTGAGTCAACAAGCCTGTAAAGGGCTGAGATTAGACTGTGCATGAAATTTACCCCAAACTGACAGCACTGACTCTGAGAAGGGGGTCGATGGGGGGAGGCCAGCCTGTGAACCATGAAGAGTGCACGGTGGGGTTTTCTGGCGTGGGCGGCACCTGCCAGGGCACAGATGGAAAGTGGTGGCCTCGGAGAGAGGACATAATGGCCTGTGGGCTCCGGCCTGAAAAGAGTCCATATTCAAGGACCTGGTAAATTACATAAAGGAAAACCAAAGAGGGTTTGAGAACTGTGTGCCAGGCAGATTTCTAGGTACTGTACTTGCTGGTCCATGAACTTTACACCATCCTGGTGACAAGTCACGTGATGCCTCTGAAGCTGTTCCCTCCTCTGTGGCCGTGGCCGTCCCCTCCCCTCCCCCAAGGCTATTCCACCCACTCCCACCCCTCACTTTCCACAATCTACCCCCTTCACTGGGATCAGGGCTGTCTGGTGTGAACTCACCCCACCTCCAAAGTTCTCATTATCAGTTTGTTGTTTTCCTTTACTGATTTCAGAAAAACTTTCCAAGGCTCCATCTTTGATCCCAATTTTCCTCTCTTATATCTTCCAATATTATCTCTGATTTGGCCCGTTTCCTTCAGCTCGTAAATGTTCCTAAATCTCGGGCTATCTCCTGACTGCTCTCTCCTGCAGAGATGGCTTTCCCTGTCCACTTTGAGAAGTGTTGACCCCTGACCGTGATGTTCAAGTCCCTCTGAACGTGGTTGAAAGAATCTTCCGCTCCCCTTCATTCGCACCAGAGATTCTAGATCTATCCGATTACTCGTTGTTCTCTGCCCTCTTCCCCAATCCACCTGCATTTTCCCACATCTGTCTCTGGATATAAACGTACACCCTGCCTGCTTCCTTCTCTGTCCCCTGAAATCCTACTTACACCACCAAGGAAACCTGACATCGCACCCCCTCCGAGAATACGTACTCAAGATCCGCCAGTAAAACGAAATTCTTCTCTTCCAGGGTATTAATCTATTTCTGTGCAGTAGCAAACAACCCCCAAATCTCTGGCTTACAGTGAAGGCGTCTTACTCTTGTCACGTGCAGGCTGTGCGTTCTCCCATTCTGGGACCCGGGCAGACTGGTGGAATCTCACAGTGACTCTGCATCTTCTTCTTGGAGGTGATGCACATCTGATTCTCGCACATGCCGTTGACCAAAGCACATTACGTGGCCAAGTCCAAAGTCTGCGGGGTTGGGGATATCTGGTCCTCTTCCAGGGACAGATGTAAGTAACTGCAGATGTCGTCTCTTGGTGCTGGGCTGGTACCTTTAAGATGACATGAGGAGCCGTATGCCTTGTATCCCTCTCACTTGGGGTAAGAACTAAGCTTTTTTCACATTTTTTATTTATTTTCTTTTAAACCAATTTTTTTTTTAAACAGCTTTATTATTGAATAAGCTTTTTTTTTTTTTTTTCCTTTCTTAGCCATGCAGTATGTGGGATCTTAGTTACCTGACCAGGGATCGAACCCATGCCCTCTGCACTGGCAGCTCAGTGTCTTAACCACTGGACCACCAGGGAAGTCCCCACATTTTTTAAAATTCAGGTATAATTGACAGGTAGAACATTCGGGTATAATTCAGGTGGAACATTGTGTTAGTTTCAGGTGTACAGCCTAATGATTCACTGTTCATATACACCGTGAAATGGTGGCCGCAGTAAGTGTAGCTAACATCCATCACCTCACAGTTACAGAATTTGTTTCTTGTGATAGAACTTTTAAGGTGTACTCTCTCAGCAACTTTCAAATATGCAGCACAGTTTATTAACTGTAGACACCATGCTGTGCATTACATCCCAGGACTTAGTTACTTTATAACTGGAAGTTTGTACCTTTTGACCCCCTCCACCCATTTCACCTACCCCCCGCCTCTGGAGACCACCAATCTCATTAAGAACTAGGTTTTCGGGCTTCTCTGGTGGTTCAGTGGTTAAGAATCCACCTGCCAATGCAGGGAACATGGGTTCGATCCCTGGTCCGGGAAGATCCCACATGCCGCAGAGCGACTAAACCCATGTGCCACAACTACTGAGCCTGTGCTCTAGAGCCCACGAGCCACAACTACTGAGCCCACGAGCCACAACTACTGAGCCCGTGAGCCACAACTACTGAGCCCACATGCCACGACTACTGAAGCCCGCATGCCTAGAGCCTGTGCTCCACAACAAGAGAAGCCACCACAATGAGAAGCCTGCGCACCGCAACAAAGACCCAACACAGCCAAAAATAAATAAACAAATTTCACGTGACATGGGCATCTCCATAAGGACACGAGGACCCAAAGAAACAGACCTGAGCACGTGATGCTGGGTGTGGTGCAGAGCGGGCAGTCGTGGAGGACGGCGGGGCTCAGGGAGGATGAGTGATGTAGTAACTGGGGGGGTCAGCAAGGCTCACTTGTCAGGACTCTTCTTGGTTCCCTCCGTGTGTGGAGATGCAGATGTTCTTTTCCTCTGGGTGTGCAGAGGGCACCTCTCACCTGAGGGCTTTGTGACCTGCTTCAGGGGAGAGAGGTGGGGGAAGCTCAGAGTGACCTTCATGCTTCTGCCATTTTCTCAAACTCCTTTAGCTTAAAATATTCAATAGGCTGAGACACCGTGTTTGTGGTATCATGTCCCGAACCCCATCCCAGGTAGCTGATTCATCCCTTGGCCTTTCAGGGCATGTCTGTGCCCCCAGCTCACCCGCCCATATCTGAGCTGTTGCCAACCGTGCTACCCCGAGCATCCCTGTGTGGATCCCGAGGCCCACATCCCGGGGCTCCTCTAAGGTGTGCGCCTGGGAAGGCCGGCTTGCGGCATGGAAACTGGGTGGTCACTCAGGGGCACATTGCCTACGAGGACCTGTACTGCCTCAAAGCTCTGCTGTCCCCATCTTGCATTCTTCATTTCTGGGTAAGGGGCTCTGCATTTTCTTTTGCACCGGCTCCGCTAAAATGCAGCTGGTCCTAGAGCTTGAGTGGGTGTTCTGGTCCCAGCATCAGCTTCCACTGACCATCGTGCTATTGTCTGGAGGACAGCGAGAGGGTCCAGACACATGGATGTCCAGACCCACCCGAGGGTGAAAGTTCACGCTGCCCCACAGCCCTGCCCACACTTTTTGTCCAACTTCTTACATTTTGTCACTCTGGTAGGTATGAAATGCCGTTCATGCATTATTTTTTAATTACACTTTTTATTTTGTGATCATTGTAGATTCACATGCAGCTGTTAGAAACAACACAGAGAGACACCCTAAGCCCCCCCAATGGCAGTACCTGCAAAACTTCAGTGCAGTGTCACAGCCTGGACACGGGCACAGACACACCCACTGATGCTGCTCAGGTCACCTGTTCTCGGGTGTGTGTATGTGCACTTCGTTCTGTGCGGTTTTATCACGCGTTGGTTTGTGTATCCACCACCACAGAAAGGATCCAGAACACTCCCACCATCACAGGGATCCCGTGTTGCCGAAAACAACCACACCACCGATCTCCCACCGCATCCCTCACTCCTGACAGCTGAGCGTCTATTACCCATTTCTACAATTCGTCTCATTTCAAGAATGCCGTAGATGGAACCATCCAATGTGCAACCCTTTGGGATTTGCTTTTTTCATTCAGCACAACACCCCTGAGATCCACCCAGGTTCTTGCATGGGTCACAGGTCGTCTTGTTTTATGGCTAAAAGAGGCAGCTCTTCAAGGTCTGGATGGACCCGTTTCTTTGACCATTCACCAGTTTTAGGAGAATCCGGGTTGTCTCCAGTTTGGGGCTATTACGAATTCAGTTGCTATTGTATTGAGGTACAAACTTTTGTGTTAACTCTCATTGTACTTTTAAGATTAATTTCCCTGAAAACTCTAGTTAGACATTCTTCTCGTTTGTTTACAGGCAACTTAGGTTTTCTCTTCGCCGAAATGTCTTTTGACCATTGCTCTTTCTAGTTATTTATTTTTCTCATTTTGACCCGTGGGAATTCTTTATAGATTCTGAATACTAATCTTTTGTCCATAATATATGTTATGAATATCTCCCAGTCTCCAGTTTGTCTTTTCCCTCTCGGGTGTCCTTAGATGAACATAAATTTTTAATCTTAATGTGGTCAGACTTATCGCTGTCACCCTTTTGTTTGTGCTTTTGTGTTCTGTTTAAGAAGTTATTTCTTACCCAAGGATCACAAAGGTAACCAGCACGGTGTCCTAAAGTTGTAGGGTTTTGACTTTCACATTTAAGTCCTTCATCCTCCTGGAGTTTGATTAGTGTGAGAGATTTAGGTAGGGGTCCAATGGCGCTTTTTGAACACGAATCCCCAGTTGTCCTAAGACCATTTATTGAAAAGTCTGTTCTTTCCCCAGTGATCTGAAAAGCCACCTCTTTTGTGTATTGTGTCTATATATTCTCGAGTCTGTTTCTGGGTTCTCTCCACTCAGTAGCAGAAAATGAGCAAGTTCCCCTTACGGGGAGTGGGGGAGATGTGGCAGGTTTATTCCTGGCACCCTTGTGCCTTTTCAGGTCCTAGCCTGTGCCGGTGGTCAGTCTCTTTTGAGAAGCCCTGCCCTTTGAGGGCCTGGGCTTTGTCTGGTCTTTGATGCCTCAGGGGGCTCTGGAAAGTCCGCAAATGCCAGCTTCGGGGGTCCACCCCCCTCTCGGGCACTTGGCCACTCATAAGTCGGCCTTCTTGCCAGTTCAAGTTCTTATCAATTTTTTTCCTTCTTTACTGGCTGTTTTCACCGGGGCGTCACTCAGAGTATCTCGTGCGGCCAGGAAGGGAAACACAGGGGATTCACATCTAAGCCAAATTGGCATCTCAGCTGACTCCAGGAGAACTGGAGTTGGGGGCAAACGGACTTCCAGCCCTTCTTCATTTCTTTGTGGCACCCACTTTGGGTAGTTCGAAAGCCTCCAAACTCCTCTCCCAGCTCGAATCTCTCACCAGCCCAACCCACCTCCCCCATGACTGCCAGAGTCCCCACCTCGGAGCAGATCCCTGACCAGGACACAGCGCCCTCCGCCACCCCGTCCTCCCTCTTGGCTGTTTGGCTCGAACGGGCCTCGTCCGTCGGCTCTGCAAGGAGGGCCGAGGCCCACAGCCCCGCCCTGGAGCTCAGACAGCCCCGCCCCCGCGCCACGTGCCCACTCTGAGCCCCGCCCTGTGCACGTGTCACGTGCCACGGCAAGCAGGACTTTGCAGCTGTGATTGGAGGAGCAAGCCTTTAATTAGGGAGGTTCTCCGGGATTATCAGGTGGGGCTTAACTACGCACATGCGCATTTGAGAGCAGAGGACGTCCTTGAGCTGGAGGCGAGAGCCGGGAAGTGTGAGAAGGGCCGGCCTGGAAAGTGAGGCGCAGGGCCTGAGGAGAGCGGGCAGCCCCGGAAGCTGGGAGTGACCCTCGGCTGACAGCAGCGGCCGGGAAGCAGGGGCCTCGGTCACAGGGACACCCGGACCTGAATTCTGCGCCTGAAGGAGGCTGGAAGCAGGTCTCCCCAGAGCTCCCGGCGGAGCCCTGCCGGCCCCGCCTTGATTTTGGCCTCGGGAGACCCGGAGCTGAAAACCAGGCCAGGCCCCCCAGACTTCCCACCTGAAAAACGGAGGTAAGAAATTTAGGTTGTTTATTTCAGTAAAGTGTGTGGTGATTTGTGAGAATGGCAGTGGGAATGAATACATGCACCTCTGAGCGGGAAGAGCGCTGCGGTCCCGTGCATTCACATCACCTGTCTCAGGTACGGCTACCCAGCCTCTCCCAGCCTTTGTTCTGTTTTTCATTGGAAAGGAGTGTAGATCCCCGATTGGCTTACCTCACGGGCGTTCTGGGGTGATACAGTGTGATAACTTCCACAAAATGCCCGCGTGTGCTAATAAGCAAGAGGTCACC
Organism: Eschrichtius robustus; assembly: GCF_028021215.1. Taxonomy (NCBI): domain Eukaryota; kingdom Metazoa; phylum Chordata; class Mammalia; order Artiodactyla; family Eschrichtiidae; genus Eschrichtius; species Eschrichtius robustus. The sequence continues at coordinate 116,737,318 of NC_090833.1, forward strand.
TCTTCTCCCGTGCCGCCCTCTCCCACGGTCACACCTTCCTCTGGCCTCTGATGCTCTAACCTCTTCACACCGACCTGCTGCCCATTCTCCAAGGCCCAGCTGGGCTGTCGCCTCTCACACACAAAGCTGGGATCCCCCTTCTACAAGTAAAGCTCTTCTCCTAGGAATTCTTGCAGTTTGCCATCTTTACCCCTACATCAGAACAAGATTACAGCTCAGGCCTCTTCTTTCCGTGGGATCTCAGGAAATAGCGGAAAGGAGATGCAGGACTTTTAAAAGCTCCCACCGCCTCTCATTTGTTTCATCACGGGGTTCAGGGAGCACGTGTCAGGTGCCTCAGAGCAAGGCCTCTACCAGGTCTCTGAATCCCACCCACTGCCTCTCAGGACCAACTGTAACATCAGGACTGTGAAGTGTGATGGACTGAACTGTGTTCCCCAAAATCCATATGTTGAAGTCTTAACCTCCAGAACCTCAGAATGTGCCTGTATTTGAAGATAGGGCCTTTGAAGTGGTGATTAACTAAAATGAGGCCATTAGGTAGGCCCTGATCCAACCTGTGTCCTTATGAAAAAGGGAAATTTGGAGACACAGAGAGATATGAGGGATGGGAGCACCAAGGAAGGACCATGTCCTCACAGCGAAAGGGCAGTCATGGCCTTGGAGAAACCAAACCTACCGACACCTGAATCTTGGACTTCTAGCCTCCAGAACTGTGAGAGATAAATTTCTGTTGTTTAAGCCTCCCAGTCTGTGTTACGGCAGCCTTAGCAAACAAATACAGGAAGAATATACAACCATGGAGGAGACACCTGATAGTAGTTGATTGTTCACTAATCCACAAGGTGTACCTGGCTGCGTTCAGAGTTGACTTCACGTTTAAAAATTTACTTTTTTGAATGTAACAGTATATTATGAAAACAGATCTTTAGGGCAATGCTCCAGGATAAAACAAGAATCAACATAACCAAGGAGTGTTGGAATCTACGTCTCTTTACAGAAGTAACGATTATTGAATTCTGGTCCAAGGTGCAAGGGAGAGGACCAACTTAAGGCCAGGATATTCCATGATTGTCTAAGAAATCTCTATCAGAACCAGATCACCGATCATTTAGTGATTGCCCGTGACTGGCAATGTCTTGGAGGAGGCAATGACTGCTCCCGTGTGAAAGGCGCTGTTCTTCCAATAATGAAAGTTGCTGAGTAGCTGCTCTCTACCTGTGCAGCTGGTGGGTCAAGAGCTCCCACCCGGTACTGGCCTCTGGCACGATGACAGTCATCCTTGCCAGTTCCATCCCAATTGCAGGCATTTCTGCCAGACGTACGTTGATCATGCCTTGTTCATAGCTTGTGTATTTTTACACAGCTGTGATTAAACTGACAGAAATGTCTAAAGGCAGGAGGGAGAAAAAGAAGGAGCAGGGGCTCCATGTGGGGCCCTGGCAGCTACGCTGTGGTTTCGTCACAGACACCGTGTTACTGAACTTGGGTTCAGCTGCTCTTGGCTCAAGAGTCCAGTACTGAGAGTTCCTTGGGAAAAAGGAAAGGTAGTTGTATTGAGGAAGCCAGCAGTCCTGGGGAGAAGGTGGACTCATGTCCCAAAGAACCAACTCCCCCTTGCCGATCAAGGGCAAGAGCTCTTAAACGGGAGTTTCAGGGGTGCACATGCGGGGTGAGGGCTACGTGCAGAGCAGCACAGGCAGCTCTGACAGTCCTCTTGAAATTGGTCATTGGTGGTCTGATCAGCGTCATCTTGATTGTTTTAAGTACAGTTAATCTTCAGCTCCAGGGTTGGTCGGTTTGTTCCCATTTCCTTGAGGCCAGTTCTTGGACTTGTGTAAGATGGAGTGGCTTATGTCATGGCTACATTCTGGTCAACATGTAGTTAACTTCTTCCATCTGTTGGGGATTTCAGTATCTGCAAAACAGCTCAAAGGATATGGCTCAGACTATTATCTTTAGTCCTTGAAGAGGAACTAAATGTCCTTGACTTTGTTTAATGGCTAAACTATTATTATATGGTCTGTTTGACTATTTTCCTTTGCTTTTGCATTTTCTCAATTCTCTGACTAAATTTGTTCTTTGGCTAAAGTTTTTCTACTGACAAGAGGCAGATGAGGCCATGGGGCAGGGGGAGGGGTCTGTCCCAGGACGGCCCCATAGGGTTCTGCTCAGTTTCAACCTCACTGTCCTTTTATTTTTTTCCAGTTATGTGGTTCCTGATCATGTGGGCCTTATATGTCTGTGTTGGTTTTTTTAATTGAAGTATAGTCGCTGGACAATATTGTGTAAGTTACAGGTGTACAATATAGTGATTTACAATTTTTAAAGGTTATACTCCATTTATAGTTATTATAAAATATTGGCTGTATTCTCTGTGCTGTACAATATATCTTGGTGCTCATTTATTTTATACTTAATAGTTTGTACCTCTTAATCCCCCTCTCCTATCTTTTCCCTCCCCCATCCCATCCCCCTCCCCACTGGTGACCACTAGTTTGTTCTGTGTATCTTACCTCACTGTCCTTTCCAACACAAACACACTGTGGTACTAACAGCCTCACATACATCCTGTGAGTAGCATCTTCTTTCTCTGTATCTTCCCACATCGCTAGTATCAAAGAATTTGCCTGAAATATGCAGTTTTTAAATTACACTTAGATCATTGTTTTGAATGTATCCACGTACTGTTTACCTCCTTGGAGAGATTACAAGCTCCTGGGCACAGGAACTGGGATCTCTTCTTGGTACCAGCACAGTGCCTGGTACCAAGGAGGCAGGTAATAACTATTTAGTTAACAAATGAAACCCAGTTCCCAAGAAAAATATCACCAGAGCCTTACGGAAGGAATGCCTTAATAAATCGCCTTCCATCCCACCTATCTGTCTCTGAATTCTTTTAGACTCTAAATATTTGAGCATTCTAAAATGCATGGTTTTGGCAGAATCTAATCAGTCTCTTCGGGGCTTCTCAGGGCAAAATCTGGCCACAGCCAATGCGTTTCCACACCCCCACCCCCGCCATCACCTTTTCTCTCCTTTATGCCCCTTCCTCCGCCTGCAAGCCCTCCTCCTCGCGTCCCTTTCCAGAGTCTCTGCTTCCTTCTTTGGCAAAGCTTAGCCCAAGGCTTGTGTTTCATACCGCTCTTGCCCTCTTTAAATCCCGTTGCATTACCGGCATCTAATTCCCGTTGTGTGGGTTCGTGTCACACCCACCCGCGGGTCACGCAGCGTGACTGTGTGTCTTCAGCGGCCCCTGACCCACGTGCCTGCTCACCTCTGTGTCCTGGGAGAGGGAGATATGCTCACTCTCTGCCACCCGCCTTCTCGCTTCTTCCCGGGAGGCAGAGATGCCCCGGCACTTGGTCTCACGGCAGAACATCGTGGGACCCACGTTTGCTTTGGGGAGGATGACTTAAAAGTCACTTACTTATTCAGCCGTTGTTTATCGAGAACACTTTGAACAAGATTTACAGACACTGCTTCACAGACACTGCTTGGGTCCCTGGAGACGTGGCCGTGAAGTGGCGTGGGGCGCCATCGCAGAGGGGATGACAAGGACATCGGCAAACACATGAGAGCGTTTTAGGTGAAAGAACGCTAAGGATGAGACAGAACAGAGTAGTGGGGCTGCAGTGGGAAGGTGGCTTATTCAGTTTAAGGCGTCCGGAAAGGCCTCTCCAAGGAGGTGACAGTTTAGCCTAAAGACAAGGTTCAAGACAAGGAACCCGTCACGCAGAAAGCTGGAGATGAGGCTGGAGAGATTTGGGGGGTAGGTGGGGGGTGGTCAAGAGTGGGAGCAGGAAGCGGGGGAAGTGGAGAGCTGCCAGGCCCTGGGGGGAGGTGGGCGTTTTATTCCAGATGCAGTGGGAGCCACTGGGGGATTGTGCTCAGGAGAGGAGGTGGACTGATGGGCATTTGGGCTTCGGTGCCGGATGGTGGTGCTGAGGCAGGGATGCAGCAGGGCCGTCACTAGGACCGTGTCGCAGTGGCCCCTGCAGGATGCAGGGGAGGCCTGGACTAAGGTCGTAGCCGTGAAAACAGCGGGAAGTGTGCAGCTTCCGAAGAGATTTTGGCGGTAAAAGCAACAGGACTCGCTGCTGGGTCAGACATTGTGGGTAGGAGGGAGGAAAAGGGAGGAATTTAGTGATTCATCGATTTTTGGCCCTAGCAACTGGTGCTGTTAACTGAGATGGGAAAGACGCAGGCTTAGGACCGGGGGCTGAGTGCGGACCCCAGTCTTGAGCAGGTTAAGGTAACTCTTAGACATTCAGTCAAGCCCAGGAAGCAGGGTCACTTAAGGCCCCAGGACTCGGTTTGGGACCAGCCTTCACTCCTTTCCTTTTGCATGGCTCCCCGAGCTGGCCAATCGTCGTCTCCCTGACGCGTGGAACGTTTCTGTGCCATGTCGCTATCCAGAGGTGGAGCCTGTGGGATTTCAGCTTTCAGGGTCATGGAGAAGTGAAAGCTCCACACTGGCCTCTGGCCTAAGCCTCCTGCTCCCTCTTAGGAAGGTGGATGTCACATAATAAGGAATAGTACCTTGATGAGGACCAAAAGAAGATGAGCCCAGGGTCCAAGTTTTCACCCTTCTGCCGCGGCCGTTTACCGTATAGTTTATTCTTTGTTTTGCACCCCTACCTGAATGTAACACACTGTACAAAGAAGCTGGGAGATAGCCACTGGTCACACTATTCTCTCCTGAGGCCTGTTTTAATATTGTCTCACTCTCTGAGTTAAGGACCCTGGGAGCTGCCGGTACTAAACTATTTCTGTGATTAGAATCTCTGAAGTTACCTGAATCCTTTGTACACATTGCTAGGAAACGTTTCCATTGGGTGAAACTATTCACGTTGTGGGGGAGTGGGTGGTATCATGCTTAAATCAGGCTCTGAAAGTTTTTGCAAAAGTAAATACACTATTTCTCATTTATCGTCACTGTGTGTGTGACTCGCTCCCGTGAGAACCTCCTAAGAGGAGGCATCCTCTGTCTAATTACCGTCAAATAACATCCAGTTCCTCATGTCATCCTAGAAAAGAGCTGATACTGCTTTCGCATAAAAATTGCACTACATTCATTAACATACATCACAGCTAAACGCCAGCAGGAGACAAGGTATTAGAGCATGCGCATTCTGGAACTATTTGCAGACTAACCTTAAAGGAGCTTTATGGTTTATGAAAGGACCTAGCAGTTAATCTAGGTTGTGGAAAATGAACACAAGTGTAATTGTCCTTGTGAGCTATCCTAACAGCCCTTTGTAAAGACATCAACCACTGAGTCATTGAGGCTGTGGACGGAGACTAGAAAAGTCAGACCAAGCCCATGCAATGGTTTCCCGGCCGTTGATGGGCATTAGGTGTTGGCTCACAGTCTCACGGGCCCTATATGTGTGTATCCCTAAGTACGCACCCCATCACCATTTTGAATACCCACTCCAAGCAAAAGACCCTATTTAAAACACGTTGAAATTCTCTTCCTTTGTCTTTCCTTAGGCTTTAGGAGCTAAGGCCGTATTTGAGTCAAAGCTACCAAATGATTTAATGCGATATTACCCAGAAAAAAAAAATTAGACAAGGATCCCCATCTCCCTGTCATGGGAAGTGGATCAAAACAGAAGTCTTCCCCGAAGGAGATCCAGCCCTCCCTTGGCAAGAAGATTCCTGATCTTGTCCTCACATCAGAGACTGTGCCTCAACTCTGCCCTGTAGCTCAAGAAACTAGAGGGCTTTCTATTTAAAGGCCAGAGGGAAATCGAGTTGGCATGAATCCCTCCAGAAATAAGAAGCTGTCTTTCTGCTCAGTCCATCTTATCCAGGTCCCTTCCTGAGATCCCTCATATCACAAGGCAGCCCTTGTCTTACGGCCGCTAGGCTGATACTCCAACCTGGTCCCCAGAGGCCTCGCAAAGACCTAAGGGCTTTGCAAGGCTGGTCTCAGAAGCTTAACATCAAACCAGCGTGATTTTGAACTGACTCTCCCCCTTCATGGAGATTGTTCTCCTTTCTCTGTTATCAGTCACTGGTCCAAGTGGTTTATTACTTCCAGTGTGTTATTTCTCACTGAACAGGGCGTTTTCCCCTCAATATTTAGATTATGGAGGACTTCACTCAACAGTGTCCAAGTTTAAGGTCACTGAAATGCTTCTCTCTGCACCTAACTTAATTTTTTAAAGAGAGAATTTCTTAGATCTCGTGTGACTTTCAAACTAAAGCCTGATTCAATGAAAGGAAGAGAATTAAGAGCTTCCCCATGTTTGTGGTTTTAACATTTACAACTCCGCTGAGCAGCATGGAAGGGTGTGTGTGACACAGAAAGCCAGCCCCGCAGCCCCTGTTTCTCTTGGGCAGGAGGCAGTTTCAGGTACTATGTCTTCCACTCTCTTCTTTTCCACTCTCTCAACTAAAAATAACCTCTCGCAAGCCGGCCTCGTCTTCGGGTGTTGCACAGTGTTGTCTTAATGGGGTTTGTGCAGAAGGGTAATGATGCTTCGGCCATCAACTCTGCTTCACGGCCGTTCATCATAACCCAGAATTTGCCGGTGATGATTTGCCACTGCAGACACAGAGACTTTCTATTTCCATCAAGAAAAAGAATTTATGAAAGTTCGCCCCTGACTTTGATGAAGCAGAGGTCTAAATGCCTTCATAACAGAAATGCAGGCCACATTTTTTAAAGCTACCCCAGGGGAAATAAAACAAACACACAGCAGCCACTATAAAAAATCTTGAGCATTTAGGTTATAAATATTAATAGTATCTTCAACTTGTAAAAGCACTTTACGGTTACAAAGAGATTTCTCATTTATTCCCCACAATACCCAGGCGATAAAGGAAGAAAAGCTATTATTATTATTATTTTCTTTTTTCTATTTTCCAAATGGCACAACCAGGGTTCAGAGGCCCAAGGTCATAGGGCTGGTGAGTGGCCTGAGCTTGAAGCTGGGTCCAGCACATTCTCACCATATTGTCAATAGCATGCTCTTCTTCACACATGAGGCCAAGGTCTTTGTGTTGCTTTTTCCAGTAATTGTGACGGGCAGACGTGCCATAAACCTTCTGTAGCCCAGTCAGCTTACATCTAGGGATGCACATTGCTTAAAAGGCCAGTCCCAGCTGGGGGTTCAGGCTATAAATGTGAACTAGACTGTTTAATTTATTGGGCCTTTGTGAAGATCAAAATTGTGATTACACTGGCGCCATGCTTTACCCGGAATGTTTTTTCCAATTGCTAAAAAAAAGAGCTGTACAGGTATGTATCCACACTCCTGCTATGATGCAGATTTTTAACAGAAACAAAAATACGAGCTGTGACCAGAATGGAGACACATGGCACTTCACAGATCACAGTAATTGTTGAATATATGTGGTGTTCTGTTGAGACTTGGGCCCTAGTGGTACTACACTCTCTTATCACCAGCCACAGTAGCCAGAGGAGTATTTGACAGCCCTTCTGCCCATCTGAATAATCCATAGGGGAGGATGCAGTGATTGGAGCTGCTCTTAAAAGGATGGTAATTCATGGAGTTGGGGTGAGCTGTGGTCACCCAGGTGACAAAGCAGGAATCACCTCCTGGACGGTGCTTTTACCATCTTGCTGTGCGTTTCCAGTCACCAGGCGGGACAAGCAGTTACCATCTGCGCTCCATTTAACCTGGAATATTGGTCTTCAGCTTCCCCTGTGGGCTGTGGGATCTACATCATTCGGGTTTTCTTCTCCCACACTAGGGCTGTCCATGAGGAGGAAATCTATGGATCCAAATGATATCCTTGATCCTCAGGTGTTCTTGGGTCCACCTGAACACTTCCAAAGCTCATGAAGGAGGTTCTAGGTCCCAAGATGCCTGGAAAAGGAGACGGGAAGATTACTGGACATAACCCCTGAATCTGGAATGAAGGCTTTATGTACAGGCAGATTTCTCCCGTCTATTTTGATAACGACTCAATTTTTAGAGTAGTGAGGGTGGTAGGACCCATGGTAGGGTGGGGTGGGGGGAGGGATGTTTCCACAGGGAGAAAGAGTTTAGTTTTAGAAGACTTTGTCAAAATATATTCCTCTGAAGTGGGCATGGGCTTCACACTGTCCCTCCCACGATGCCGGTGGACATCAGGAGGCCGGTCAGTGTTTCCACAGCCCCACAGGTGAGGGTGTCCCTTCGCTGTTTCCTGTAGAGCTCACAGAGCAAGGTGAGAGATTCCAGGGGTGGGCACGCAGTTCCATCTTCCTGACGGCGCTGTAGTGGGAAAAAGAAGAGAGAATTGCGGAGGACGGGGAGCACGTGGGGAAATGCTGAAAGAGTCGGTAGTGTTCTGAAGCAACTCAAAACCAAGGTCACACCTCCTGGTTCTGAATGTGGAAACAGGGAAATGAAACCATCAAACCACAGCTGACATGTTTCTCTCTTTTCCTTTTTTTTTTTTTTTTTTTGATAGGAGTATAGTTGCTTCACAATGTTGTGTTTCTGCTGTACAACCAAGTGAATCAGCTCTATGTAGACATATCCCTTCCCTCTGGGACCTCCCTCCCATCCCCTCCCATCGCCCCCCATCCACCCATCTAGGTCATTCCAGAGCACCGAGCTGAGCCCCTTGTGCTTTATAGCAGGTTCCCACTAGCTGTTTTGCACATGGCAGTGTGTTTATGTCAATCCTAATCTCCCAATTTATCCCGCCCTCCCCTTCCCCCTCTGTGTCCACACGTCCGATCTCTACGTCTGCGTCTCTATTCCTACACTGCAAATATGTTCATCTGTACCATTTTTCTAGGTTCCACGTACATGCATTAGTTTATGACACTTGTTTTTTTCTTTCTGGCTTACATCCTTCTGTGTTGATGCGCTGAGCCGTCACTGTGTCCCCGCAAAGCACTGTGCATGAATCACTTCACTTCATCTGCACAAGATGCCTACTAGGTGCCAGTATATCCTCACTTTCCCAAAGAGGGAAGTGTATATAAGGAGGCTGAGGAACTCACCCAGGGTATTCTCTAGAAAGTTCAACAGACCGGTCTCCATCCTGTACCTTCATGATTCTGGGTCTGCACGGCCCCCAGAGGATGTTTTGTGTGAGACCCTCCTGCTCCGTGGGGCTCCTGTAATTTGCCCAAAATACTGAGGCAGCTCCCCAGGTCTCAGCTCTTCTCAGGGACTCCGATGAAGGGCAGCCGGTGTCACAGAAAGAGGCCGAACTAAGGGTCAAAACCTTCTTTTCCATCACAGACACTTGGAAGACACAGGAGCCTGAGCTCATCTTTGGGCCTCAGATACAAACTGGGGATAGGTTTTCTCTTGCAACCTCAGGTGATTGTTGGAAAACAGGAAGGAGAGAATATCGTGTATGTGAGCAAGTCTGAACACTGCGAAGTACTAGCAAGCGTACTGTTAGCGTGAGAATAGGAGAGGGCTTGGGGGGCTTGATCTACTTGGATCATCTTCCCCATGACCCCTGTTGGGTGGATGGTTTCTAGGTGTTTCAAGAGGTTCCCAGGGAGGGTTGAGCAGGGAGCATCCTTAAGTCGCTAGTGTACCCAGCTCACTCATCCTCCTTCGTGTCCCTAATCTCTACTGAATGAAATGGATTGAACGTAGAAATGCTGGGTGTGACAGCTTCCCACTTACCTCTCTGCTGACTTCTTTATCTGCCAAATAAGCGTGATCTGTGCTGTCCAGTACATGGCACTGGCCGTGTGTGGCCGTTTCATCTACATCTAAATGAATGTTCTAAGTTTTCAGTCTTGCCAGCCCTATTCAAGCGATTTCACGAGACTCGTGGGCCCTGTGTTAGCAGTTACAGCCGCCCGCGTCATCCCAGGAGCCCTATGGCCCTGGGCTGGATTATCTGTAAAGGCCAATCCAGCTTTACAGGATTGTTTAAATTCATGAATTGTTTCTCCCGAGCTTTGAGAAAGGCCCTCTTGTATTGATATGTAAATACATGTGGACACCCTGTCAAGGAATGTGTTGGTGTCCTAGTCAACAAAATAGGTAACAACCTTGGCCCATTGTATATGTTAAATGGGTTTTTTTAAATTTCTAATTAAAACATTTCCTGAGACAATGCATTTCCATGAAAATTCTGCAAGAGGGATCTTTTACTGGGCTTAGAAGGATGTTTGCAGTAGCAATGTGATGTTGTCTCACTTCCTTTTGAATCTAGTCGAGTTTCTCTTGCGTATCTTTGTCGTTCACGTAGCCTAATTCTATTTTAGATGAATAGGTAAAATGGGCATCTCTGCCAATAACCTTGCTGTCTAAAACCTGCCGCTGTGGGACTTCCCTGGTGGCGCAGTGGTTAGGACTCCGCGCTTTCACTGCAGGGGGCACGGGTTCAGTCCCTGGTCGGGGAACTAAGATCCCGCATGCCACGCGGAGAGGCCAAAAAATAAAAAAGTAAGAAAAGTAAAGAGATGGTAGTTAGCTACAAAATTTAAAACCTGCCGCTGAGAAGCCGCTGCTTCATCCTTCGGAGTATCAGGCATTTAGGCATTTCAAGCAATTGCACTGAAGAAAAAAGTATATGCATTAGCTTCTATTCCATTTTTAAATGCTGACACAAACATCTCTCAGGCATTAATAAACGGAAAAAAACACACACACAAAAATCTCCTGGGACTCCAAGACCAAAAGTCAAAGTTTAAAGTTTTTCAAGACTGTTTTATTAGGTTTTTTCTCTGACAATCCGACAAGACTTGAGAATGTCTAACTCCCCCTTGTCCCTCCCTCCTTTCTCTCTCTCCCTCATTCCTTCTGCCTCTTTTATTTTCTTTCTTTGTCTTTTTCTTTCTGTTTTTTTCTTCCTCCCTCCCTCCCTCCTTCCTTCTCTATTTTTTCATCTTAAAGTGCACTAGGTGTATTTATCTATTGCCCCTGCATCCAGAGTTGTCAAAAATTATTATAGGTGCGATAACCCCACATTAGGGAAAATCTGGAAAACTGGAGAAAATGACAGCAAGGGGGGCCACCTGTACCTCCACCGCTCCTGCCCAGTGGCCATCAGCACTCCCATCTAGCGCCCCTGAAGGTTTCTTACATAAATACTAGTTTCATTTTTACTATATTGGCGTAATTATACTATATATGCAAATGTATACTCCTTTTGTAGGAATAACATTTCTTTTTTTCCTTTTTTTTTTGGCTGCGTTGGGTCTTCGTTGCGGTGTGTGGGCTTCTCGTTGCAGTGGCTTCTCTTGTCGTGGAGCATGGGCTCTAGGTGCGCGGGCTTCAGTAGTTGTGGCGCGTGGGCTCAGTTGTGGCTCGTGGGCTCAGTAGTTGTGGCTCGTGGCTCAGTAGTTGCGGCTCACGGGCTCTAGAACGCAGGCTCAGTAGTTGTGGCACACAGACTTAGTTGCTCTGCAGCATGTGGGATCCTCCCAGACCAGGGCTCGAACCCGTGTCCCCTGCATTGGCAGGCAGATTCTTAACCACTGCGCCACCAAGGAAGTCCCAAAAATAACATATCTGTTTTTCACATTGACCAATGTAAAATTAGTGCTTTAAATAGAGCACTTTTTCTTTTTTGGCTGCGCTGCGCGGCATGCGAGATCTTAGCTCCCCGACCAGGGATCGAACTCGCACCCCCCTTCAGTGGAAGCGCAGAGTCTTAACCAGTGGACTGCCAGGGAAGCCCTAGAGCACTTATTTTTCACTCATTCTTTCTAAAAGCAGCCCTGCTGGGTGGGGAGGAAAGAGGAAGCAGTGTCCCCTTTAAAGTGACATGAAGCCAGATGAGCTTGGTCAGAGAGTCTAAGGATGCCATGCTCTCAGATGAGCTTCTGCCGGGCCCAAGAAAGAAACAAGAAAGTCTTAGGGAACTTGGGAGTGGTCAAGAGAAAGCCCACCCAGCTGCAAGAAAACACGAGGTGGGTCATAGACGAGGTAGTGTTTATTCAGATTCCCACTGGGTTAGTCTCAACCCACAACTTTCTAACGCACATGTGGCCTACAATTCAATTTTAAGAATCCTTATATCTTTCCATGGATTTAACTTCGAGTCGAAAAGAGGGTAGTCCACTTCCCTGCCCCAAAGCACTTAGATAATTAAAGTTCTTTGGGTTGCAAATAACAGAACCCACTTCTGCTTAGCTTAAGGAAAAAAAAACCCAAAAAACCCAAGTGGAAGTTCTTGGGAAGATGGAGCAGCCCACGGAACCCTAGAAGTTCAAGTCCACGCCCCTCCTCTTAGAAAGCTGGCTCCACACGGCTCAGCCCTGAAAGCCCCCAGACTCTGGGCCACTCGGGTGCAAGCTTCAAATTTCCAGGTGAGAAATGAAGACAGTTCACTTGGGGCCAGGCCTGTAGCTTCTGCCAGCCAGCTTAGGGCAGAAGCACGTGGAGCCACCAGGGGTGCTGGACGGTCCCCAGGGTGAGCCCAAGGGATCTGTGACTCTCGTTTCGGGGAAAGCACTCCGTCTTATCTTGAGCAGCACATTTTATACTGGGAGCTTTTTACTAGACCTTTCTGGGAGGCGACCTATAAACGTGTTGGAAGGGGGATGGGTCCTGCTTGAAAGAGTAGGAAGCCAGTGCCGGGTGCAGATGCTGTTGGGGAAGAGGCTCGCGGAAGCCCCCCGAGTTCCAGAGGGAGAAGCCCCTCCTGTCACTCCCACTTGAATGCCAGCTGCCTCGCATTTGGCCAGTCAACAGCCATCCTTTCCCAAAGGCCACTGTAGTGAGAGCAGCGTCAGCCTCTAGATGCTGCTGGGCTTGGCCAGCTGACAGCGTGAGGCCGTCAGCTACGTCCTTCCAGTGCGTCCTTCCAGTGCGGAGCTGAGGATCCGGAGGCCTTGCCCCCACAGAGTTCAAGGGCCCCCTCGTCAGTGCCGTCTTCCCCAGGCATGTCCGTCCTCCAGACCCTGTCGGGTGGCTGCCCTGGGGTCCGACTGCCGTGAGGTGGTCTGTGAAGCTCATGCCCCCCAGTTATTGCCATGAAGACACGTCAGTGCTAGGTCTCACCCGTCTATTTTCTACCACTTTCAAACATGTGTCATTGTTGTGATCAAGAAAATCATTCAAGATATCATAACGGCTGCGTATAAGTATATATATTTCCTCGGGCAACAGACAATTCAAGTAATTATTGCACGTGGGGTTTCCCCCAGATGTTTGGTGTTGGTGTGAAATAACAGGGAAAAGAAGGAGGATCCGCAAAGGTCACAGCACCAGCTGGACGAAGGGGACAGAGCCCCACACTGGGCCGTGGGGGACAGTTTCCTTAGCAGCCCCCGGGCTCTGGCTTTAGTGAGGGGTCGTTTGAAGCCAACTCTAGAATTCTTCTTCGTGTTCATTTCACCTTGTGACATATGACATTATGTCACATAAAAGCTATGTTCAAATTCGTGGTTTATTAAATATATATACATATATATTTACATAGGCAGTTTAACTTTATTAATTAAAATTGATTAGTATCTTAATAAATTTAATAAAGTTAAACTCAACAGGGGAATAAAAGAGTGACCCATGCTCAAAAAAGTCGGGAATTCCTTTAGTCTGTCCCATTCCTGCGACAAACATGACCTCAGTGGTCCTTGTCATTTGCATAAATTTTCTCTCTTTTTATTCTTTGTTGTCTCCCTTTGTTTCTCTGGTAGGAGGTGCTCAGTTAATACTTGTTTCTAGGAGTTTAGACCTCCCTGGGGCAAAATGAGATTGTTAGCGGGAGCCACTGCAGAAAGGGTTCTGCCTTCCCAGGCTCTGCCGGGCCCTGCTTTGGGACCCGGGCATCCGAGCTGCTCTGCGCCAGCCACGCCCTGCCCGCCATCCCACCAGACCCACTGGGAAGCCTGGCTTCCTCCCCCGTCTCACAAGAGGAACTTAATTCTGCCAGTCTCGGACTAACAAAACAGCGCTTCTCCAAATCCAGCTGCGGGAAACATTTAAACCAGTAACTCATCTCTGTTTATAAAAAGTTAATCTGTAAGGAGATGTAGAGAACAAACGTATGGACACCAAAGGGGGAAAGCGGGAGGGGGAGGGTGGTAGGATGAACTGGGAGATTGGGATTGACCTGTATACACTGATATATATAAAATAGGTAACTAATAAGAACCTGCTGTATTAAAAAAAATAAAATGAAATTCAAAAAAAATTTTTTAATCTGTAAGGAAAGAAAAATCTAATAAGCCAAGACCTTCTGCTAACCACTTAACTTCAGATTTACCCAGACACAAAGGAGATCATTAAATCTCCAATGAATTAGAGGTTAAACTGGTCTAAGGCACAATGTTTAGCTCTGCAGGTCAATTTCAGCTTTGCCTTGCCTTCTGCTGAATGTGTGGTTTTCCTTATAGTAAATGATGCTGACTTGAAATTTGATTTTGCCAAGTCATATTTTTTTCTAGCACATCTCCTGATGGCAAGGTTCACGTTTTACTTAAGTGCCCCAATTGCTGAACCAAAAAGCTGGTACGGTTCTAAAACTTTTTTATTTTCCCAAATAAATGACCATGCAGAGCAATATTTAGTTGTCACTGCCTGGAGCCTGGGTGGCAGGAGCAAGAGTCTGAGGCCGAGGTGGGAGCTTTGCCAACCGAGATACCAGCACCTTGACTGTGCTGTCCTGCAGCACGGGGATGTCACGATTACATTTCAGGCACGGCTCCAGGCTCCAACAGCTGCAGGAGCACCTCGCTTCCTGTTTCCTAACTCCCGGCCTCGCTATTAACGCCCTCATTTTCTTTTGTGCTCCAAGAGAGAGGCTATAGCCTGGTGTCGGCATGGTGATCACCGGGCCAAAGTGGGACTGTGGGACAGACCGGTGGACCTGTAGGTTCTGATTCCAGACAATGACTTCACTTCCCTTTCTTCTTCCCTTCCCATCACCCTGCACTCTCTGCAACTTCTCTCTCTCTTTCCTCCATCCTCATCTCCATCCTTGCCTCCACCCCTGCACCTATTCCCATCCCCGCCCCCTCCTAATGCAATTCACACCAACAAGACTGCAGGACTTCAGGCTCCTTGGACCTCGAGAATCAGAATCGGAGTGAATGGCTAAGAGAACCTTGAAGTACCACTCAGGGCAGGCAGATCTCTCTGTATGCAGCACCACCATTTCCCACCAAAGAGAAGACAGAACAAATTCAAGAACATTCAGAAGGAAAATTAAAGGATTTTTGCTTTTGTTTTTTTCCCCTTGGGTTGTGAATAGCGTCTTTAAATCACAACCTTCTTAGAGGCCTGATAGTTTAGGTCTAAACGTCTTGCCTGTCCATTTGAAATATTAAGTCACCACATCAAAGGCAATATAGTTAGGACACATTGCGATAAATAATAATGATGATAACAGTTAAGTTTCCCCGTGTATTCTTAGTACACGTAGTGTGTACTGTACAGGGTCCTCCCTGACCCTCTAGCACATCTGCTGTTTCTCCTGCTGCCTGGAGAGCAGACAAACGCTCTCCATCCTGTAACAAGGTTATGTGTGTTGGGGGAGGGGATGAGAGATGGGGAGAAGCATACAAGGAAAAAGAAAGGGGCTGAAAAGCAGAGAATTGTATGCGTACAAACATAAGCTGAGCTTCGGGAGGAAGAGAGAGACCACCTAGCCAGGTTCCCCCAGCACCCTCTCTGGGGTGCCCAGGCGGACATACAGCTCCAAATGGTCTTGAATCGTGTCACTTCAGGGGTTCCCAGATCTGTCCTCGTTCATCCAGAAAGGAAGAAAAGCCGACCAAAGAGTGAGAGAGGTCAGTGAGTGTCCTTCCAAGGAACCTGAAAGAATACACTTCCATCCTGGCCTTCTTAACAGCGGGCTCAGGCAGGGCAGGTGGCGAGGACCTGACCAGAGTCACGGTGGGAGGCTGAGGGGGGCACATGACAACGGGGGTCCCCCAGACAACACCTTGGTAACCAGTACGCCCTGCAATTGCATTTGTACCAAGTGTGAGCTTCAGGATCCAGATGCATGCTTTTAGTTAAAACTTCGGTAAATCCTCAGCTTAGGAACCTGAGCAGTACGTGATAGGAGGCATTTCTTTCCCCCATGGTTACTTTCTAGTCAGGGAACAGACTGACCGGATGGGTCATGACAGCTGTCCTCTACGTTGCTGTGCCATTTGCATTAAATACACCCGAGCAGGAAGAAGTGCATCTTTGCACTTGCTGTTAAGTGTAGTCAGAGACTATCTTTCTGACCTTTCTGATTGCTATCATCAGCACAGTGATTACCTTAGAGACTGTAATCACACGTGTGTGAAGTATAGACACGCAGGGGGTCAGAAGTAGGAGGGCAAGAAGTGCCTGCGAACACTTTACAGAAGCTGTAATGAACGTTGAAAGTTAACTAATTTCCATAAGGGAACAACTTCGTAGACAACATCCTTAGCTCGATGGGTTCTGCAAAGAAGAAGAAGTGTTAGAAAATAAAAAGCCTTACCCACTACCTTGATGCTTGAAATTCCACCATTAGAAATAATCTACATTGTGTGGACTGAAGACTCATCTCCAGTCAAATTATAAATACCTTTGGATGAGGATGTGTGTGGAATCCTGGATTCAGTTACTATGGAAGTAGCTCTGTGTGCATTTCTACCATAAAACAGAGATGCTATGTTGAAATGTGGTTTTCTTCCTTTCTCTTCCTCATTTTCTTACAACATGGCATTTCCCCCTTCAACCAGAAGATTCCATCTGCCTGCGGGAGAAGTAGAATTGTTACTGTGGAAATGCAAAGAGAAAGAAAGCTTTCGGCTTCCAGAATAGAATTTTGAAACCCACAGAAACACAGTGGTCTTGAAAGATTTTGAAACCCACAGAAACACAATGGTCTTGAAAGCCGAAACGCAGGAGAGAGAAAAGGAACGTCAGCCTGGAGCGCTTCCTTTACATCTCACAAGTAAAGCTTGACGACTGATCATCAATTCACTCTAAGCCATTGGCACGAAGCGCTTAGGGTGTGCTAAAGAAAGTTCCAGCTGGCAGGAAAAGTTTGCACTTCTGTCTTGTTTTACGATCGTGAGTTTATGAGGGAGGAGAGGCCTGAGGATGAATGACATGGCGCGCCGAGCACCGAGTACAGCTCCAGCAGGTGATAGGGACACTCACGTTACCGGCCACCCATCCGTCACCTCTCTTCCTGTCTGCTGCCCTCCTGCCAGGCTGTACGTGGATTGAGGCCGGGATGCTGTTTTAGTTGTCATTTTGTCCTCAGCTCCTGTCACAGAGCTTGATGCTTGAACACCTGCTGAGTGAATGAGCTTCTTGGCTTCTCCTAACAAAGAACAAGGGCAATAAGAGGGGGCAGGTGTGACACCATCACCGCAAGCACCCGTCTGCGGTTATTTGTGGGAAAGGAACTGCAAATCTAGATTAAACATCTGAGCCTGAGATTAGATAGGGATGTGGATTTTTTTACTCTCAGGGTGATAAAGTAATCATAGGGGCCACCAAAAAAATGTGGAGGCCTCTTTATCTCTAGTGAGCTCTTTGAGATGCGAAAACACCTGCCTGGATGGTTTAGACATCCCTTTGCCTGAAGACACAGGGCTGGGCCGGGTCATCTCTTCATGTGCCTTCAGCTCTACTATCCTATGATTCTATTAACCAGTTACTATTTTCCTGTAATTTGCTCTTAGCACCTGACTAATAACATTACCGTTTCTTCCGTATGTTACAATGATGTGACATTAATCTAATAGCATGTAACCGCTCTGCCTGCTCCCCACCCCCCAGTGTCACTTGCTCTGCGACCCTCAAGAATTATTCAAGGATGCCTCCTTCTTTCCTTTTCTCCAACTAAACAAAGACCATCCTCAGGGCTTTAAAGTAGTACCTGTCAGGAGAGGGAAGGGTAAGCTGGGACGAACTGAGAGGGTGGCATGGACATATATACACTACCAAATGTAAAATAGGTAGCTAGTGGGAAGCAGCTGCATAGCACCTTGGTGCTTTGTGACCACCTAGAGGGGTGGGAGGGAGACGCAAGAGGGAGGGGATATGGGGATATATGTATATGTATAGCTGATTCACTTTGTTATACAGAAGAAACTAACACACCACTGTAAAGCAATTATACTCCAATAAAGACGTTAAAAAGATAAATAAATTAATTAATTAAATTTAAAAAAAGAAAAGTAGTACCTGTCATATCCTCAGTACTTCCTAGAAACCCACCTGGAGTTTCAGGTCTTTCATTCGCCAGGGTTTACATTCCTCTTTCCTTCGTTTATACCATCCAAATTATGTTCTTTTTTTATGGTTATTATTATTTTTTTTTTATTTTATATTGGAGTATAGTTGATTTACAATGTTGTGTTAATTTCAGGTGTACAGCAAAGTGATTCGGTTATACATATACATATATTCATTCTTTTTCAGATTCTGTCCCATATAGGTTATTACAGAATATTGAGTAGAATTCCCTGTGCTATACAGTAGGTCCTTGTTGATTACCTATTTCATATATGGTAGTGTGTATATGTTAACACCAAACTCCTCATTTGTCCTTCCTCCCTCCTTTCCCCCCTGGTAACCAGAAGTTTGTTCTCTAAGTCTGTGAGTCTGTTTCTGTTTTGTAAATAAGTTCATTTGTATCAGTTTTTTTGGTTCCACATATAAATGATATCATATGGTATTTGTCTTTCTCTGTCTGACTTACTTCACTCAGTATGATAATCTCTAGGTCCATCCGTGTTGCTGCAAATGGCATTATTTCGTTCTTTTTTTGTGGCTAAGTAATATTCCATTATATATATATATATATACCACATCTTCTTCATCCATTCATCTGTCAGTGGACATTTAGATTGCTTCTATGTCTTGGCTATTGTAAATATTGCTGCAATAAACATTGGGGTGCGTGTATCTTTTCAAATTAGAGTTTTCTCCGGATATGGGCCCAGGAGTGGGACTGCTGGATCATACGGTAGTTCTGTTTTTAGTTTTTTAGGGAACCTCCATACTGCTCTTTCTGCTGTGAAGCTCTAAATCAGTTACTAACCAGAAGGACTGGATTGAGAATTTGAGCGTCGTCACATTCCGAATGTCTGAAGATGCCCAAACCTGGCTGTAAGCCTGGGTCCCTCTTTCCTCGGCGGAACAGGCCAGCGTCACCAACCCCCAGGGACACACCAGAGAAGAGAACCTGCCGGGTCAGAGGATCTGGGTGGCTTGGTGTCTCCATCCCTCTCTGCCCCCCCAATCTCATGTGACATAAAAGAGAGATTAGAACTGATTGTTTAAAGGAAACTTACTGAGACAATAAATGTTACAGCTTCACAAAACAGCTGACTTGTCCCCGAGGAGAATTAAAATCTATGTGGCTCTTCGAAGCTTGAGCCAAAGGTAGCTCTTTCCCTGCCAACAACTCACACAATGTTCCACCGAGCCTCTGCCGGGCTTGCTCCTTTACACTTTAAGAATCGAGTACATGGGATTCAGTGACAGCACGTGCAGGGTGCCTTCTGTACCAGGCCCCCTAAGCTGGCGTCGTCCCCAGAACCTGCAATGCTGCAGCTCGGCCATCACGCCAGCACACAGTTCAATCCTGATAACCACCTGGGGAGTATTCTCATCCCATTTACAGGTGACGAAGCAGGCTCAGCAAGGAACAGAGAGTCACAGAGGATCAAGAACAGAGCTGGGTGTGAGACTTGGGTCTGGTACCAAAGGCCACACCGCTGTCAGCGCCTCTGCTCCGTGCTCTGGGGTCCAAAAGACCTGGTCTTTCAGGGTTCTGAAAGGCAATTAGAGAAAAGACAGATTCGTGTAAAATTAAATAGCAGTGTAATAATGGTTCAAGTGAAAAGAGAAAATGTGTCACGAGGCAGAGCATGATGAACTGCTAAATGAACCGTTAGTTTATAATTGGTACCACCGTTTAGAGGGAAGGGAAATCTGTACATATATACGAACTTTGGCAAAAATACTCCACGTATTGGGACTTTCTAAATAAGTCCCTAACTGGAGGCAGGACAAAGGCAGAAAATAAGAGAAAACTAAGACCTCGTTTCTCCTGCAAAAGGGCCTTGCGGAAGAAAAGTTGGAAGACACACTTTAGGGAAGGAAAAAGGTAAAGGGTTCATGGCAAAAATGTCAGGACTCTGTGAGAAGGATTTGATGCCGTTAGGTTTCCTTTTTTTTTTTTATTGAAGTATAGCTGATTTACAAGGTTGTATTAATTTTTGCTGTACAGCACAGTGACTCAGTTATACACATATATATATATACACATATTTTTTTATATTCTTTCCCATTTTGGTTTATCCCAGGACATTGACTATAGTTCCCTGTGCTGTACAGTAGCTATGCTGTACCTTATTGTCTATCCATTCTGTATGTAATAGTTTGCATCTACTAACCCCAAACTCCCACTCCATCCCTCTCCCACCTCCATAGAGAATTGGTTTCTTTTGAAAGTTTTCATTTCAGATTTAGCTTAAGGCCTGGCGAGCTCAGTATTTAAAAAGTGTGAAAGATATTATTTGAAGTGAAAATGTGGTATATGCTTTGGATTTTATTTTGTAACTTAATATAAAATTAGCTTAAAGAGCTGTGGTTTTTAAAAAGGACTTGAAGGATTTTTTAAAGTTTAAGACTGATAAAAAAAGAGTTGCACCAGCAAAATCTAAATAGTAGCTTCCAATTTAATTCTAAAATTGCTGGGCATGACAAAGCATTATTTTCTTTTAATTAATTTTTATTGGAGTATAGTTGCTTTACAATGTTGTGTTAGTTTCTGCTGTACAGCAAAGTGAATCAACCGTATGCATACATACATCCCCTCTTTTTTAGATTTCCTTCCACAGCATTGAGTTCCCTGTGCTATACAGTAGGTTCTCATTGCTTATCTATTTTATGTATAGTAGTGTGTATGTGTCAATCCCAATCTCCCAATTCATCCCACCCTCCCCTTCCCCTCTTGGTGACCATAAGTTTGTTTTCTACATCTGTGACTCTATTTCTGCGTTGCAAAGAAGTTCATCTGTACCATTCAGTTAAAGCATTCTGTTCTTCCACTTTCCAACGGGTGGGTAAAGGAGATCTGATTGCTACTGCAGTTTTCTCTTTTAAAGCGCATGCAGGTAGTAGCCGTGTGCACTTTGGACTAAGATCAAGTAAACTTAGGTTTAGAAGAAGCCTAGAAACAGAATGCCACACTTAGACCTGGGCTCTGATTCCTTCCTAAGCCAGAACGGTGCTGCTTGCTTTGAACAGTTCCCCAAGTGGGTTATGAAGCAAAGCATGTTACAGTAAGTAGTAGCCAAAACTATGAGGGTGGAAAAAGTATGCCCCTGCACAGTTATATGACTAAAGAAGGACTAATATTTTATAGAGCTTAGTATGCAAGCATTTTCACATGCATTTAATCTTCAAAACCACCTCGGGGATAAATATGACTATTAACCCCAATTTATAGGTGAGAAATTAGCTCATAGAAGTTAAATGATTTATCTAGTAAATTGCAAACTCACCCAAACTCATGTGTCCTAATTCTTACGTCAAGAGCTGACAACAAAGCTTTGAAAGTGACTCCCCCTGTCAGGAAGATACACACCCCTTCGTTTTTGTTGACTGCTGGGGGAAACAATGAACCCTTCTAAGCCATTGTGACTTCATCCTTCCAGACATGAAGGGTTCCAAATGGGACTGGATTCCGATGCACAGAAGGAGTCAAAAGGAACGAAATTAGGGACAAGCCAATAGTGGATAAAAGCACTGGTTTTGGAGTCAGAAGACAGCTGACCTTGACCTCCACCTGTCACTAGCAATGTGACCTTCAGGAAGTCGTTTAACCCCTCTGGGCCTCAATTTCCTCATTTGTGAAATAGGGGTAACAGGACCTAGGACATAGCGTAGCTGTGATCGTTAAAGGAGACACTGTACAGTAAGAGCATAGTTAATGTCTGGAGAATATAATATGTGCTCAATAAATGGAAAGTCCGCTGCCATCATTTATTCAAAAAATATTGTATTGAGTATGTTTCAGATGATGGGAATAAGGAAGGAGAGAATGTGGCTCCTGCCTTCATAAGTGATACATTTTAGTACCGTTGCCCCCACCATTTTTATTACAAGCTCATTATTTAAAAATTTCTGAGAAACATCCCCAATACATATATGCATATATTAATTTATAAATTATGTGCACATACTACTGTATTAAGAGTCATGCACTTTATAAAGCATCCATGATAGACATCTGCAAAAGAGTGAGCAATTAAGATCCCGCTGGATTATATCGCACACCCCTTGGAATGTACACAGTCTACCTTGGAGACATTGTTCAGCCCTAGAGTCAAACTTTTCTGTAAAGGGCTAGATAGTCAGTATTTAAGGTTTTGCAAACTCCGTTGCATGGTTGGTTTTGTTTTGTTTTGTTTTTGCTTTAAAAAGAAATGTAAACAACGCTTTAAAAATGTACAGCAATTCTTAGGTCCAGAGCCATACAAGAACAGGGTTGGACTGTAGTTTACCCATTTTGTTTTAGAACATAGACTATTCTAGAATAGATGATTCCAGGCAATGAACGACTCAATAAGCAAATACTGTACTAGGTGCTATGAATGAAGTGAACTGTGGAATGCAGTAGTGGGAAAGGAGAAGAGGCCAGCTTTAGCTGAGATGGTCAGAGAGGGCGGCACTTCAGCTGAGACCTGTCAGGTAGGAAGGACAGAAGAAAACCTTTTCGGCGAAGGGAGGAACCTGTAGGTCCAAGGCCTGAGGTGGGAAGAGCTTGTGTTCCAGGACAGAGAGGCAGTCGGAGGGGGCCTGGGGGTCAGGCAGGAGGCAGCCTGGAGACGTCTGAGGGTGACCTCCACACAGTGAAGTGTGGAAGGCAGAGTGGACTTAGAGAAGATAGAATCAGCAGTGACATGTCTCTGGAATGTAGACAAAGTGAAATAATAACCAGAAGTCTGTGGATCAAGGATTGGCTCCTAGGACGAAACTAAAAGTTACGGAGTAGACTGCTTTGATTATGTCCTTGAGCTGTGTAAGGCCATCATTAAACTCGTGAGTTCTTTATTCCTCTTCGAACCTGAAATAAAGCCATCTCTGAGGTTATGGTGTTCTGACTCTGATTAATGAAAATAACCAAGTTTAGAACAAAACCCTTAGAGTCCCACATACTCATGTTGTATTTTTGTTTTTTTCAGTTTATTCTTTTAAAATTAAAATTGTGTTAAAATTCCTTCCTTGGAAGACCACCTAAGAAGTAGACACCCTGTTGCCCCCAAAGAGGGAAAGTGGCGTCTGTAGCATGCAGGGCGGGGGCGGGATATACCAGGTAACTTACTGGACCCCCCAGCATGTTGAACCATGGGACTCTAGTACCTATTCAAAAAGCAAATAAATAGAATTAAATTCAAATTTAAAAATTTAAGCTGCATTAATTGTGTACAGTCCCAGAAAAATGAAACAGTCCTCTAAAAATTCATTTGACTGGGAGAAACAGGCAACTTTGCCATTGCAATATTTTCAAGACATGACTGAGGTGACAACTCTGCAAAGTGTATACGTGTAACAACAACATGATACCTGGAAATGTACAAATTAAAGAAAAACATTTAGTCTAAGAGAGAAGGGAAGCACAGTACAGGTTATGTTTTTAAAGCCAGATTGTACTTTGGAAAACAATTTGGCAGTTCTTCAGAAAGTTAAAGTTACCATACGAACCAGCAATTCTACACCTAGGTATCAACCCAAGAGAAATGAAAACCTACGTCCACATGAAAATGTGTACACGAATGTTTATAGTAGCATTATTCATAAGAGCCAAAGAGTGGAAACAACCCAATTGTCCCTCAATTAGATGTCCACCCATAGGTGAATGAAACGCGAAATATTCACGCCATGGAATATTCTTAGTCAATAGAATGAAGTACTGAGAAATGCTACAACGTGGATAAACCTTGAAAATATTTTGCTAAGTGAAAAAAGCTAGTGACGACAGACCACATACTGTGTGGTGCCATTTATATGAAATGTCCAGAATAGGCAAATTCATAGAAACATAGTAGATGAGTGATGGCCAAGGGCTGATGGAGGGAAGGAAGGATGGGGAATGAATGCAGTGAGTATTGAATTTCTTTTAGAGATGAAAATGTTCTAAAATTAAATTATGGTAATGGTTAAATAACCCTGTGAATATACTGAAAAAGATAGAATATCACACCTTAAGTGGGTAAATTGTATGCTATGTGAATCTCTATCTAAATAAAGCTGTTTTTCCAAGTCAGCTTATAAAGGGCTACTCAACCACCATATTAAAACTAAAGGGGCAGGCTAACTGCCAATTAGAACTAACGATGCCAACATATGAACACGTGGATTTATAAAAATGGAAACCAACAAGGCATTTTTTTGTTGCGAAAGTTTAGTTTGGACTTCTTACTTGTGCCAAAAGTAGGACCTCTGTAGAGTGAGTGATTCTGGAACACAGCAAGTTGCCTGCAGCCACCTCTGCCCTAACTGCCCTTGGTTGCACAAGGCAGCCGGCTAAAGAGGTGAAAACATTACAAAACTATAAATGGGCCCGAAATCAATGAGAGTGGCCTTCAGAAAGCACTTTGATACACAGATACTCAACCTGTGTGCCAGGACGGCGATTACCTGCCGCCCACGAGAGAAAGACACAGATCGTGAAACTGCAGAAAACCTGCAAATAGATGATGACCTGCTTGGGGAAAGCAGAGTTGGCAGTTACCATACGAACCAGCAGTTTTTAGCTGATAGCTGTCAATTGCCCTCCATTCCTGACAGATCTACTGACAAACGTGAGCAATAGATTCCTTTGTGTTGCAAAAGAGCCCTACTATTTTACTTTATCTAGTCTTGTATTTGCCAGTTGTGTAAACTGCAGAACTGATATTAGAGAAGTTCCAATGGTAACTGATAACAGCATACACTGATCATCGTGACCCTTATTCTTGCTATAAAAAAATAACTCCAAATGAGTGATCGCATATGGTCAAATTCAGATTCCCTCTGAGAAAATTCAGCGGCTATCAGGGCGCCATCTCTTCTCTCTACTCTTCTCTCTAAAGATAAATTTTTAAAAACTGGACTCAGTCATAATGTCATAATTTTTTAAGAGCAGATGTTTTCAATCATAATTTGTTCAAACTGTTTTGCAGGCTTTTCAGAGGCAGAACTGCAAGTGAAAACAAATGCATGAATTCAGTTCATATGAAGAGGTAGAGAAGTGTGAAATGGGGAGGAACTTGTTACAAATGTTGGGTAGAAATCACATGTTTACTAACATCACAGGCCATTAAAAGGCCAATGATGGTTTGCAGTAGGTCTCATAAAACATGTAATTTATATCTTGAGTCTGGGCCTCTTTCTTGCACTCCAGACCCCCGTCTCCAGTGCCTGTGTGACATCTGCACGTGAGGTCTGATCAACAACTCACCTGCACGTTTCCGAAGCACAGCTGCTGACCTTTGCCCCCAGCCCAGCTCCTCCTGAAGTCTCCCAGCCCCAGTTAAGGAAAACTCAGTTCTTCCCGTTGCTTAGGACAAAAGCCTTGGTGGCCATCTTCTCTCACACCCCACATGCAGTCTGTAGCAAATCCTTTCAGCTCTACTTTCAAAATACATACGGAATTGGACCACAAAATTTTCCCCATTTCTACTGCCACCTTCCTAATCCCAGCCACCAGCAAGTCTTCCCCGGTGTCTGCAATAGTCTCCAACAGGCTTACTCGTTGCTGGTAGGGCCGCCACTGGCCCAGACAGTGCCTTTGTGCAAATTAGAGAAAGATGCCCCTCTCCATACACTGATTTCCTTCTGCCAGAATGGTGTAGAAATAAATGTATAAAGCCACAATGAGCGCTATGTCACTGCCCACCCTTAGACGCGGAACGCTGTGCAGTGCACAACCTGCATAACTGTACGAGATTCCTTGCTTCTTAGACGATGATATTCTTACTTATTTAATCTTGTTTATTGTCCGTTCCCCCCACAAATTCAATCTTCATGACGGCAGGGAGTTTTGTGTCTTGTTCCCCATGGTATTCCAGCACCTAAACAATGCCTGACACGTGAGAACTAACCAATGAACGTTTAGCAAAAATATCCAGAGAACAAAAGGATCACAGCCCCAAAGCCCTGGGAATGAGCCGCCAGCAGGACGACGAAAATGTCTTCCTGAAATCATTTGATTGAATGCACATTGCCAAGCACTACTTATGAGAGAAGACTATTGGAAAATTGGATTTCTTTGAGTTGTTAGTTCCGTGTAACAAACATTGCCATGAATAAATTCTTTATGCTTTTAGTAATTTGTAGGCCCCAATTGTAGGAAGCAAAGTATAATGGAAACAGATCTGGGCTGGGAGCTGGACAAATGGGCCTCATTATTTTGGGGGAAGTGTTGAATAAATGCTTTTTTAAATTTTGATTTACAGTGTTGTGTTAGTTTCAGGTATATAGCAAAGTGATTCAGTTATACAATATATATATTTTTTCAGATTCTTTTCCATTATAGGTTCTTACAAGATATTGAATATAGTTCCCTATGCTATACAATAAATCCTGTTGCTTATATATTTTATGTATAGAAGTATGTGACTGTTAATCCCAAACTCCTAATTTATCCCTCCCGCCTGCCCCTGCTTTCCTCTTTGGTAACCATAAGTTTGTTTTCTATGTCTGTGAGTCTCTTGCTGTTTTGTAAATAGATTCACTTGTATTATTTTTTAGATTCCATATAAGTGATATCATATAATAATTGTCTTTCTCTGTCTGACTTACTTCACTTAGTATGATAATCTCTGAGTCCATCCATGTTGCTGCAAATGGCATTATTTCATTCTTTTTTATGGCTGAGTATTCTATTGTGTATCTGTACCACATCTTCTTTATCCATTCATCGGTTGATGGGCACTTGGGTTGATTCCATGTCTTGGCTATTCTGAATAGTGCTGCAGTGAACATTGTGGGGAGCATGTATATTTTCAAATTAGAGTTTCACCTTTTCTGGATAAATACCCAGGAGTGGAATTGCTGGATCATATGGTAGTTCTGTTTTTAGTTTTTTAAGGAACCTCCGTGCTGTTTTCCATAGTGGCTGCACCAATTTACATTCCCACCAACAGTGTAGGAGGGTTCCCTTTTCTCCACACCCTCTCCAGCATTTATTCTTTGTAGACTTTTTTTTTTTTTTTGGCTGTGTTCGGTCTTCGTTGCTGTGTGTGGGCTTTCTCTAGTTGCGGTGAGCGGGGGCTACTCTTTGTTGCGGTGTGCAGGCTTCTCATTGCGGTGGCTTCTCTTGTTGTGGAGCACGGGCTCTAGGCACGTGGGCTTCAGCAGTTGCGGCATGCAGGCGCAGTAGTTGTGGCTCGCAGGCTCTAGAGCGCAGGCTCAGTAGTTGTGGTGCATGGGCTTAGCTGCTCCGTGGCACGTGGGATCTTCCAGGACCAGGGATTGAACCCGTGTCCCCTGCGTTGGCAGGCGGATTCTCAACCACTGCGCCACCAGGGAAGCCCTGTAGACTTTTTAATGATGGCCATTCTGACCTGTGTGAGGTGGTACTGCACTGTACTTTTGATTTGCACTTCTCTAATAATTAGTAATGTTGAGCATCTTTCCGTGTGCCTATTGGCCATCTGTATGTCTTCTTTGAAAAAGTGTCTATTTAGGTCTTCTGCCCATTTTTTGACTGGGTCGTTTGTTTTTTTGATATTGAGTTGTATGAGCTGTTTGTATATTCTGGAAATTAATCCCCTGTTGGTTCCATTGTTTGCAAACATTTTCTCCCATTCTGTAGGTTGTCTTTTCATTTTGTTTATGGTTTCCTTTGCTGTACAAAAGCATGTAAGTTTGATTAGGTCCCATTTGTTTATTTTTGCTTTTATTTTTATTGTCTTGGGAGACTGACCTAAGAAAACATTGGTATGATTTATGTCAGAGAATTTTTGCCTCTGTTCTCTTCTAGGAAATTTATGGTGTCATGCCTTATATTTAAGTTTTTAAGTCATTTTGAGTTTATTTTTGTGCATGGTGTGAGGGTTTGTTCCAACTTCATTGATTTACATGTGGCTGTCCAACTTTTCCAACACCACTTGCTGCTGAAGAGACTGTCTTTTCTCCATTGTGTATTCTTGCCTCCTTTGTCAAAGATTAATTGACCGTAGGCATGTGCGTTTATTTCTGGGCTGTCTATTCTGTTCCGTTGATCCATATGTTTGCTTTTGTGCCAATACCATGCTGTTTTGATTACTGTAGCTTTGTGGTATTGTCTGAAGTCTGGGAGAGTTATGCCTCCAGCTTTGTTCTTTTTCCTAAGGATTGCTTTGGCAACTCTGGGTCTTTGATGGTTCCATATAAATTTTAGGATTATTTGTTCTAGTTCTGTGAAAAATGTCATGGGTAATTTGATAGGGATCCCATTAAGTCTGTAGATTGCTTTGGGTAGTATGGCCATTTTAACAATATTAATTCCAATCCAAGAGTATGGGATATCTTTCCATTTCTTTGAATCATCTTCAGTTTCCTTTATCAATGTTTTATAGTTCTCAGTATATAGGTCTTTCACCTCCTTGGTTAAGTTTATTCCTAGGTACTTTTTATGTGATTTTAAATAAGATTTTTTTTTTTTTTTTTTTACTTTCTGACATTTCATTGTTAGTGTAAAGATATGCAATAGATTTCTGTATATTAATCCTGTATCTTACTACCTTGCTGAATTAATTTATTAATTCTAATAGTTTTTGTTTGAAGTCTTTAGAGTTTTCTATACAGAGTATCATGTCATCTGCATATAATGACAATTTTACCTCTTCCCTTCCGATTTAGATACCTTTCACTCCTTTTTCTTGTCTGATTGGTGTGGCTAGGACTTCCAATACTATGCTGAATAGCAGTGTTGAGAGTGGGCATCCTTGTCTTGTTCCAGAATTTCACGAGAAGGCTTTCAGCTTTTCACTGTTGAATATTATGTTGGCTGTGGGTTTGTCATCAATAGCTTTTATTGTGTTGAGATATGTTCCCTCTATACCCACTTTGGTGAGAGTTTTTATAATGAATGGATGTTGCGTTTTATGAAATGCTTTTTGTGCATCTATTGAGATGACCATGTGGTTTTTGTCTTTTGTTGATGTGGTGTATCACATTGATTGATTTGCATATGTTGAACTATACTTAATGGCCCTGGAATGAATTCAACTTGATCATGGTATATGATCCTTTTTATGTATCATTGGATTCAGTTTGCTAAAATTTTGTTGAGGATTTTTACATCTATATTCATCAAAGATATTGGCCTGCAATTTTCTTTTTTTGTAGTGTCTTTATCTGGTTTTGGTATCAGGGTGTTGGTGGCTTCATACAATGATCTTGGGAGTCTTCCTTCCTCTTCAATCTTTTGGATTAGTTTGAGAAGGATAGGAATAAGCTTTTCTTTGTATGTTTGGTATAATTCCCCAGTGAAGTCATCTGGTCCTGGACTTTTGTTTGCAGGGAGGTTTTTTTATTATTACTATTGTTATAGATTCTATTTCACTTCTATTGGTCAGTCTGTTCAAATTATCTGTTTCTTCTTGATTCAGTTTTGGTGGGCTGTATGATTCTAGAAACTTGTACATTCCTTCTAGATTGTACAATTTTTGACATATAACTGTTCAAAGTATTTTCTGATGATTTTGTGTATTTCTGCAGTATTGGTTGATATTTCTCCTCTTTTATTTCTTATTTTGTGTATATTTGGGTCCTCTCTCTTTTCTACTTGGTGACCCTGGCTAGAGGTTTATTGATGTCATTTATCCTTTCAAAACTCTTGGTTTTATTGATCTTTTCTATTTTTTTTTAATCTCTATTTTATTTATTTCCTCTCTGATCTTTATTATTTCCTTCCTTCTGCTGACTTTGGGTTTTATTTGTTCTTCTTTTTCCAATTCTTTTAAGTGGTAGGTTAGGTTGTTTGAAATTTTTCTTGTTTCTTGAGAAAGGCCTGCATCACTATGAACTTCCCTCTTAGAACCACTTTTGCTGCATCCTGTAGATTTTGTATGGTTGTGTTTTCATTGTCGTTTTCTCACGATATTTTCTGATGTCCTCTTGATTTTATCACTGACCGTTGGTTTTTTAGTAGTATGTTGTTTAGTCTCCATGTAATTGTTTTTTCTCATTTTTATTTCTGTGGTTGATTTCTGGTTTCATACTGTTATGATCAGAAAAGATGCTTGAAATAATTTCTATCCTTTTAAATTTGTTGAGACTTGCTTTGTGTCCTGGTATGTGGTCTATCGTATTCTGGGGTTTTTTTGTTTTGTTTTGATTTTTTGAATGTAACGTCCTGAAGATATCAGTTAAGTCTAATTGTTCTATTGTGTCATTTAGGGTCTCTGTTGCCTTACTGATTTTCTGTCTGGAAGGTCTGTCCATTGATGTAAGTGGGGTGTTAAAGTCTCCTACTATTATTGTATTCTTGCCAGTTTCTCCTTTTATGTCTGTTAGTATTTGTTTTATATATTTAGGTTTTATATATATTGGGTGCATATATGTTAACAAGTGTAATGTCCTCTTCTTGTATTGATCCCTTTATCATTGTATAGTGTCTTTCTTGTCTTTCTTTATGGACTTTGTTTTAAAGTCTATTTTGTCTGATATGAGTATTGCTACCCCTGCTATCTTGTCATTTTTATTTACGTGAAATATCTTTTTCCATCCCCTCACTTTCAATCTGTGTCTGTCTTTCACCCTAAGATGAGTCTCTTATAGGCTGCATATAGAAGTTTCTTGGTTTTTATCCAATCTGCCACTCTATGTCTTTTGATCAGAGCATTTAGTTCATTGACATTTGAAGTAATTATTTATAAGCATGTATTTATTGCCATTTTAAACCTTATATTCCAGCTGATTTTGTGTTTCTTCTTTGTTCCTTCTTTTTCTTTTTCCTTTTGTGATTTGATAGTTTTCTTTTGTATTATGCTTGAGTCTTTGTTTTTGGGTTTTATGAATCTATTGCATGTTTTTGATTTGTGGTTACCCTGTTTTTCAAGTATGTTAACCCATAACTATATCTACTTGCTTTAGACTGATAGTCATAAAAGTTCAAACACATTCTAAAAGATATGCTTTTTTTTTACTTCCCTTCCCCACGTTTTGTGATTTTGATGTCCTATTTAACATCTTCATGTTTATCCTTTGCTGTTAATTATAGTTATAATTTCTTTTATAAAGATTTTTTAATCTATGTACTGGCTTAAGTGATTTTCAATCCTTTTATGTATTTACACTTCCTATTGTGTTTTTCCCTTTCCTATAGATTCTTGCTTCTTTTCTATTCAGAGAAGACCGTTCAATATTTCTTTTAGGACAGGTTAAGTATTGCTGTATTCTTTTAGTTTTCGCTTATCTGAGAAATTCTTAGTTTCTCCTTCTATTCTAAATGATAATCTTGCCGGGTAGAGTATCCTAGGTTGCACATTTTCCCCTTTCAGGATTTTGAATATATGTTGCCACTCCCTTCTGGCCTGCAAATTTTCTGTAGAGAAATCATGGATAGCCTTATGGGGTTCCCTTGTAACTGACTTTTTGTTTTTCTCTTTCTGCCTTTTGAATCCTCTCTTTAATCCTCTTTTGCCATTTTAATTATAATATGTCTTCTTTTGCGTCTGTTTGGGTTCATCTTGTTTGGGACTCTTTGTGCTTCCTGTACTTGGATATCTGTTTCCTTCTTTAGGCTTGGGAAGTTTTCAGCCGTAATTTCTTCAAACACATTTTTGATCCCCTTTTCTCTTTCTTTTCCTTCTAGAATCCCTATTATGTATAGGTTGGCATACTTTATATTATCCCATAGATCTTGTATGTTGCTTTCATGTTTTTTCATTTGTCTTTCTGTCTGCTGTCTTTCTGTCTGATAGGGTGATTTCCATTATTCTATCTTCCAGGTCAGTACTTTGTTCTTCTGAATTATTTAGTCTGCTTTCCGTGCTTTTAGCTTGGTTTTTACCTCAGCAGTTGAGTTGTCTAATTTTGATTGGGTCTTCTTTATACCTTCTAATTCCTTGTTACAGTGATCTGCATTTCTATGGATAATCTTTCTTAATTTCTTTAGCATTTTTCTTACCTCCTTTTTAAACTCAGGGTCTGGTAGACTGGTGAGGTCTGTTTCATTGTTTGTTCTTTCAGGGGATTTCTCTTCTTATAACTGGGAGTAGTTCCTCTGCTTTTTCATTTTGCTTAAATTTCTCTGTCTCTATGAATTTTGGAGAAACAGTTACCTATCTTGGTCT
This sequence comes from Eschrichtius robustus, assembly GCF_028021215.1. Lineage (NCBI taxonomy): Eukaryota > Metazoa > Chordata > Mammalia > Artiodactyla > Eschrichtiidae > Eschrichtius > Eschrichtius robustus. Next base: position 116,769,491 of record NC_090833.1, read on the forward strand.
CACAGGGCTGTTTTTATGTGGGAGTGTCCCTTTGTAAACTGTGTGAGTACGGTATTTTTGGTGTGACGGCTGTATTTGGTCTGGATGCCAGCCACATCTTTTCTCAGAGTGTTCTGGTTAGTATCCCCTTGATAGGGGGTGTGATTGGTGTTGTGGTGACCAGAGCCTGCACTCGATGTTGGGTGGGTCTTCCTCTTTGCTCTGTGGCTGTCATAGCCCTGTTGAGGGTGGGGTCTGCTCCCTGGTTGTTGGAGTAGAAGCCCTGAGGGTCAGGTTTGATAAGGCTCTGTTGCCCTTAAGTGTGTGCTCTGTCCCCAAGGAGGTGAGTTCTGAAGCGAGTGAGGCTGGTGTGGTCACAGCAGACCTATGCACAGCCTATGTATGCATCCAAGGTTCTGCCCAGAAGCAGCCCAAGGTGATTCCCCTTTCTCCATTGTGTTCATCTGAGGCCTAGAACTAGGCTGGCGCTGGAGGTCGGGGCATTGTGGCTGCAGGAATAAAGGTGGTTGTGCTGCTGCATGAGACCTGGGCTCCCTCTGTGGGAGGGCTCTCCCAGGGCCTGTCCACCCCAGATCCCGCTCCAAGCTGCAGTGTGATGTGGGCAGGACTGGAGCGCTCCCACTGGGAAAAGAACAGCTGTGAACGCCTCCCCAGGGGCAGTCTGCCAGGGATGTGCGATGCTGTGACACCGCCTGCCACCCGGTGTGCACACCCACAAAGTCAGGGCCCCGTTACTGGTCAGAGTTCTCCAAAGAAACAGAACCGAGAGGATGTGTGTATGGAGAGGGATTTATTTTAAGAAACTGATTGTCAGAGTTGACAAGTAGGAAATTTGCAGAGTAGGTCAGAAGACAGAGACTCGAGGAAGTGTTGGTATTGCAGCTCCAGTCTGAAGGCAGTTTCCCTCTTCCTCAGAAGACCTTAGTCGTTTCTTTTAAGGCCTTCAACTGATTAGACAAAGCCCACGCATGTTATGGAGGATAATCTGCTTTATTCAAAGCCTAGTGATTTAGATGTTAATTCATTTTTTTAAAAAAAATACCTTCACAGTGACATCCAGACTGCCATTTGACCAAATATCTGGGTACTGTGACCTAGTCAAGTTGGCACATAAAATTTACCTCATAGCCTCCGAGTCTGGCATGAGGAAAAGCATGGAGGCCTAAAAGAATGTGCTGAGTTGGATGGAAATCCCATGTGCCACGTGGAGAAGAGAAGGGTACACAGATGGGGCCTTTGCCACCTCTTCTCTGACCTTGAGAAGGGTCATCATACCAAACTACGACCCTTAATAAAACATTACTGAAAGTTTGGAAATCAAGGAAGAAAACAAGTGTAATAAACAGATTTATTTAGCACTGCTAAGAGAAAGGATTGATCTTAGAGCCCAGAGGCCCAACCCAGCCCTTAAATCCCTTCTGAGTTCTCAGGCTAGTTCACCCTCCACCAAAGGAATGCTCCCAAGTCCCCACATAGCAGTCGAGGTCCAACTCTGTGAGCACCCCCAAATGTAAAATTTTCCTCTAGCAATTCAAATGCCTATGTTTAGATTATCTCCCCAGAACAATTGACAGTAGAAAGAGTCAACCCCTCCAAATAAAACCCCACCATTTATTCTCAAAAGTGTGGAATAAGATGGATCAAATAAGACTCAAAGAGTGTCCACAGGATACTTCTTAATATCGGAGTGATTGGTTTTTAAGTACCACCAATGTAGGACACCAGCATCCCATCCAAGCTGCACTATACTTTTTGAGTCCTGCCTCCAAAGTGGCTTAAACAGATTAAAGCAGTATATTTCTCCAGCTGTGATCAAGCTGCAGGTGTCACTTCTCATGTACAAACACTTAGGAAAAGAATCCATCAGATACCCAGACTGGTGGAGGGAAGGGTGTCTTGAACTCTGCAGGGGCCCTGCCCTGATCATGTAACAGAGGATGTACAATAGAACGTAGTGCTTACAAGTGTGGGCTTCGGAGTTATTCCACTTGGACTGAAATCCCAGTTACGTGACCTTGGGCACATTACTGAGCCTCTCTGTGTCTCTATTTCATCAATAGTAAGGGACTGTAAAAGAGTTATGAGTATTAAATCAATTAATGCAAAAAGCTTAGAAGAGTATCTGGCAGACAGGATTTGGCTCAGTAAACTTTAGTTATTAAGTATTACATTATTAAATAGGCCATTTAACAGCTCACTCTGCAGCATTTTCTCTTGGGGTTATCTCATCAGTTTCATCTGCAAGAATAATATTTAAGTCCTCATTACTTCTCTTGTTACTTCTGCATAACTAAAGGTCACTGTCATAATTGTCTCTCCAAACAAAGGGCATTTCCCAAAGATAAATTCCAATCTCTATTCCTAGAAAATGAAAACAAGCGAACAAAAAACACCACCATAACAAAAACTGCTGGTAACCCTCCCAATTAACACTTCCCGAATTCAAGCAAAGTTTTAAAGACCAGTCCTCACTGAACACCTCATTAAGGAAATTGGACGTCAGTCTGATGGCGATGAGGAGCCAGTGTGGAATTTTCAGTGAAGTGTGACCTGATCCAGCTCGTGTTTGTGAGGACCACTCCAGCAGAATGTGGAGGACAGTGGGGAGGGCTGTTGAGAAAGAGGTCCAAGCACAAGGCCGTTGCAATGACCAGACAGGAAATAAGAACAAACCCAAGGCAATGGCTGTTGCAATCGTGCCAAAAGACCTTCATTGGCCATCACATCTCCACAATACTACAGTCAATAATTATCTGCTTTTTAGTTTACTCTCATGACGTTTGACTTGTATCGAGTCAAGAAGGGATGCTCATTGCATGGGCTTAAACTCTTGGCTTCCAGATCTCAAACAGAAAAGAATGAGTAAACATCGTCTATTAATTTATCTTGTGTTTCATGCTCCTGAATTGCCTTGACTTTCCACAGTGATGATTGCCCTAGAACACAATTTACCATTTAAAATTGAAAACTGTTACGTCATGGCACCTTACTTTGTCTGAAAACACCCAGGACCTGGGCCTGAGGTTCTGCCCAGGAGGTTTCTGGAGGCCAAAAACCTCCATCAAAAAGAACTGTCGTTGCTGGGTCCGCGGACGCCCATCTTTTTCTTCTGGGGGCACCAGCCATCTGCCTACAGCTGTCTTATATTGCAAAACAGAATCCAATTGCCAAGTCTTTCTTTCCCTAAAACAAGTACAAAAGCAAAGAATTATCTTTTTCGGTAATTTGCTGCATTAGCGTCATTTCTTTTGGGGGCTGTTCAAGTGATTTTTAATGAATAACTTCATTAGCTATAATCTTATTCCTATAGAACAAATTATGGAAGAAAAGCAGTGGCTTCTCACCCAAAGTCACGGGCCAATCAGCCTCCAACCCGACCTTCTACGAACCAACAGCCCAGCAGTGAGAAATAAGTAAAATAAGTAAAAATTTTAATCATAAATGCCTGAAAAACACTATACTTTTATGCTCAGACACTTTTAGCAAATACTATTCTCATTCATGTTTCATAAAACATGAAACTCCATATACATTATTTCTCTAGTTTCATGAAATTTTGTAGCTCAATTATTTATAAAGCAATGTTTTCTATAGCAAGCCTGCCCCTCTTTCCCTTGTTTTTCCCAAGACTATATCTCCAAGCTCTTCTTTTTATTTCTTATGATAAAAGAAAGTAGTAATTCTTGTGACTAGTGTTCCAAGATATAAACTCTCAAATAAACAAACACAAACGATGCAACACTGCATGATAGAAAACATTTTTCAGGAACAAAATATTAATCATATCTGGCACATCCTCGTGTATTTGGGGTGATCAATTTTGCTTTATTCATCCGTTAGCTTTTCTTTATGAGTCTCTTTTTTTTAAAATAGACATATGGTAGTTTAAATAAATAAACCAGGTCTCCACAACCACAATTTCAAGGATTGTGCATCTCTTTAGAAAAAGTACACTAAGATTGATCTAGTTCTTTCTATTCTTAGCTTTCTTTCTTTTACAGTTCCCAGCTGTCACCATCCTCCAACACAACCAAGAGTCAAATAAAGCAGAAATAAGTACGTGTTCCAAGGACATTTACCAGGGAAGGGTTTGTTCTCAGAAGGACAGAGTAGACCACAGATCCAGCATCCCCAGGGCCGACTAGAGAGGAGCACACAAGCACACGCACACACGTGTTCTCACCAAACACGAAACAATAGGAAGCAAGGCCAAATGTCTCCCCTCCCCTGGGGAAGAGACCATGTGTTATTTTTAAGAAAAACTGAAGCTTGTGGCTTCTTGTCCTTTGAGCTTTTCCCAAAGACTGGCCTTTCCATCCTACTTGTAAATAGGAGCTTCACCCTGCCCTGCACTCCCGGCTCAAGACAAGTCACAGAACAGGATTTACGCTAGAAAACCCCTCAGAGCACTTGGATAGCAAAGCGCAGATTATTTGAAATCCCAGCCATCATCCTGGGGGCCTGTGCTGTGTGCCAGGCGCTGTGCTCGGGGCTAGTGCATGCTGTACCCTCACCACAATCTCTTGAGGAAGGTGTGACCCACACGGCTCACAGGAGACAAAAGGCCCCGCTGGGGTTAAGTCATCTGCCAGAGAGAACGTGGCCCGTCGGAAGCCGGGCCTGGATGCAGGTCGTGCCCACGTCACAGACATTTGATGAGAGGTGGGCGTGAGTGAGGCCCCGTCCTGGGCCCCGGGCATAGGAAGGAGAAAGCAGACAATCAAGTGTGTGTGTGCCTGTGTAGACAGGTGAGTGTCAACAGAGATGTGTCGTCGGAGAACGAGGACATCACAAAGGAAGTAAAGAGACGGAGAGGACAGAGTGACAGAGGAAGGGCTGCGGCTCCGAAGAGGGGCCACCACCCCCAGAGCAGACAGCCTGCCCAGGACCTGCTCCTCGACGGTCCTGGGACCAAACTGCCTGGCCTGTCGCCCAGACCGCAGCCCTACAGCTGTGGGTGCGCCACTGCCGCCCCTCCTCCCGCACTGTGACAGGGTGAGCCTGTGTCCCCTCTGCTGAGGGCGGCTCCCTGCGTCCTCCCCGTACGGTGACAAGGACGAGCACGGGCGGCCCCAGCCCCAGGTGCCCATTCCTCCGCGAATGCGACATCCCCACACACTCTGCACCTTAATGGTTGTGCCGTGGAGCGAGATTAATCCAGGTTCCCAGCCCAGCCACTTCTCTAGGATGCAGGGCCGACGGCAGCCCCTCTTCTGCTCCAGAGGCTTCCAGGGGCTCGGCCAGCAGCGAAGCAGGTGAAGTCCCCACGTCTGAGCTTCATCCTGTGACTTGGCACACGGACTGTCCATCAGGAGGGTGTCACAACATTTTGTTTATTTCTAAATATTACGTAACTTGAAAGGAGGGCGTGTTTTGTGTTCACCCGGAGAAAATAGGCTTTAAAAGGCTGAAAACAGTGGAACAGAGGTCGTCAGCAAGACCCGCGGGTGTGCTGGGTAAAGTGAAGTAGTGACTCTGAGAGGGGGTCCCAGATGATGAGGCGGGTGTGTCATCACGTCTGTCTGCAGAGGACGCAAGGGCAGCAGTGTCCACACGTGGCGCCCCTCCCACCTCGCCCCCCCCTGCCCCGTGGGATCACAGGGCAGCCTGGCTCCCCCAGCCCGTGGTCCCTCTGCTGCATCCCTGACACCATGGTTACACCTCTGTTCCGCAGGTACTGCCCGGGCCAGGACCGCTGGATGCTCCCATGAGGTTACGTTCAGCCTCTTCTCTTTACTAAGAACTGATTCTAAGGGCAACGCAGTCTAGACCCCTGGCCTTTACAGTCGTCCTTCAGACCACACAGCACAGTGCAGGCCTCAGGGGTACGGGCCCATTCATCTCCTCACCTATGCGCCTGTGTGTGTGATACATCACCTAACGCACATATGTAACATGCCAGTTACATGTGTGTGTTAGGTATATGCAAATATCTACATCAGTGTATTTTATATTCAGCAGCTACTCATACTTCCATCAGCATAAGACTTTTTTTCATCAGAGCTAAAATTCCCTGTCATCTTTTTTTTTTCTTTTTATTAATTTATTTATTTACTTTTGGCTGCGTTGGGTCTCCGTTGCTGTGTGCAGGCTTTCTCTAATTGTGGTGAGCGGGGGCTACTCTTCGTTGCGGTGCGCGGGCTTCTCATTGCAGTGGCTTCTCTTGTTGCAGAGCACGGGCTCTAGACACGTGAGCTCAGTAGTTGTGGCACACAAGCTCAGTAGTTGTGGCTCGCGGGCTCTGGAGCGCAGGCTCAGTAGTTGTGGCGCACGGGCTTAGTTGCTCCGTGGCATGTGGGATCTTCCCGGACCAGGGCTCAAACCCGTGTCGCCTGCATTGGCAAGCAGATTCTTAACCTCTGCGCCACCAGGGAAGCCCTCCCTGTCATCTTCTGACATGGTCATTATCCCCACAGATTTTGTGCCTTGATTTTTTTCATCGTAGAGCAAGATTAATTCAGATTTGCGGCCCCAGCCAAACCTTCTGGGACAAAGGACAGTGAAAGGGCAGTTCCCAGACCGCTGTCTCTCTAGGGTGGCAGGGTATCTTCGGGACATTGACCCCCCACTTTTTTTTTTTTAAAGTAGAAAAGGAGAGCTTTATTGCTTTGCCAGGCAAAGGGGGTCACAGCAGGCTCCTGCCTCAAAAAACTGTGTCCCAACCCAGGAGGATTTGATGAGGAGTTTTATGGAAATGGTTCAAGGGTGGGGCTGCTGATGAGATTAGGGTGCAGTGCAGGGTCTCAGGTGGTCTCCTAATCTTGATGGGCTTCTCTGGTCCCTTTCATCTTGCCTCAGGTGGTTCCTTGGCTGCTCCTGCCTTGATTAGCAACTGTTCGAATCCTCCCTTTGGAGCTCAGGGAAGGTCATGGAGGCTGGAGTCTTGTTTTAGCCAGTCGTTTTCAAACCATTGGTGCTGAAAGCTCAGCTTCTCTGTATCCTGGTGCCGAATCAAATCTCAGAGACAGAGTTTTGGGTGAAGTAGAAAAGGATAGCTTTATTACTTTGCCAGGCAAAGGGGGAACACAGTAGGCTAGTGCCCCCTAGCCTACTGTGCCCCCCTCCCTGGGGCATAGGGAGAGGTCTTGTAGTCGGGGGCTCGTGGTCAGGGGTATCCGATAAGGATCAAGGCGGGAACAGTCTTGCGTTCTTCTGATGGGCTGGTGGTGAGGTCAGTGGGAGTCGACATCATCAACGTTCAGGTCCAACTGGTCTGGGGTCTACGTGTTTGTGGGCAGCATACCATCGTTAATAGTTAACTTCTCCCACCTGGAGGGGGTGTCGACCTCTGCAAAATAGCTCTAAGATGTTGTTGTTGTGTGTGTTGTTGATGGGGAAACGGGACCTTGCCCCAAGGCTGCTCTTGACTGTTTCTCCCTGGTCTCGCATCCCCTTCCTTCCCTAATTGACAACTGCTTGGATCTGCCCCTTGGAACTCAGGGAAGGTCATGGAGGCTGAATGAAGGTTGTTTCCTGTCATCAAAGAAATGGGGGACACAGAAAGGCTTTGTGCCCAGGAGCCCCACGGGGCCCTGCTCGGTATCACCATTTCCTGTAGGGGAAAGACCCACTAAAGACCCCCACTGTTTCTTTCTTACTTCTTTTCAGAAATAAAACGTTGCCAAGGAAGGCTTCCTAAGCTCTGCATCCCCGGGAGGGGCTGAGGGGAGGCGGTGACTGGGGAGCCTCTGACCTCAGCCTCGGTGGGAGGGTTAGGGGTGTAGAACATACCCTCCCCCCACCCCCATGCTGATGTCCACTCGGTGGGTCCCCCCCCCGGGGTCCCCGGGTCCAGCAGCACAAGTGGCCCCTGGGCCACTGCTGCAAGGACCAAGCCCAAGAGGAGGGCAGCCCAGACGCTCCAAGACGAGACTGATGCCTGAGAAAGAGGTTTAAAGGGGGACGTTTTTACCCTTCAGCTGTTGGGTGTGAAGCAGATACACACGCTCCACCCTCTCCCAGAACAGGTGAAGGCATTTCACCGGCACAGGTCCTGGCAGCTTTGGCTGAGTCTCCCAACCCTTCTACATTCCTCCTCCTCCTCCTCTTCTTCCTGGCAGGGAATTCCTAGGCGGGATTGTTCTCCATACGCACGCCTACACATACATATTGAGGGACCCACCATGTCCCCGTGCTTCCTGCCCTGTGCCCGTCAAGGACATTTACCAAAGATGTGGTCCCAGACTCGGAATTGATTGCCTTCTTGGTGGAAAACAAAAGCGAAAAAGAAACAAACACAACATCTGCAATAGTGACACAAAGGCGTCCAAAAGTGGGTTGGAAGACTTTGTGGAAGGTAGAGACCCAGGCTGACCAGGGACGGCAGATGTGTCTGAGTGCAGGGGTGGCTTGGAGACCATCCCCAAGGAGGCAAGCAGTGGGGGGTCAGGGAACAGGAGTCTGAGGGCATCAGAGGTCACAGCGTCCGCAGCCGTGGGTGCATCTGTCCAGTCGTTAATGCCTGAATATTATTTTCCACGCCCCTCGATCAAGAGCAGATGGATGGTAGAACATAATGCAGAGTAACTCATAGCCTCTCAGAGAGGAGCTGGAATAATGTAACAGAGGGAAAGATCTCAAGCCAGTCCTATCATTCTCCCGAAGGAAAACCCCAGAAACTCCTCAAAGTGAGAGACGGATGGCACCAGAAGGATATTTTGACTGGCTTCTCCCCGTCTAGTCTGTGCTTGTGCGAGTCATTCACGCACAGGATGAAATTCTTGAGATGCTGGTCTGTGTCCCTCTCCCCACGGTACCGACCTTCCCTGGAGAGCATGTTCGCTCTGAGCCTGCCCCTGCTTTCTGCTTTTCCGTACCTACTATTCCTGAAGCGTTTCCCTGAACACAGATAAACTCCGAATCCCAAGACTGAAAACAAGCACCACTGCAAGACCCTGACCGTCCTGGGGGGATTCGCAGCCAGGACACGCGGGCTGAGCCCAAGGACTCTTTGCGATCTTGCCCAAGACCTGCATCTTCTCACCCCACAATGACCTACTGTGCTTCTCTGGGCTCCGTGACTCACGGCCCCTGCACACGGATAGATGGAATTTGTTTGTTTGTAAGGGGTATTTGGGGGTGGGGGATGGATCTGGAAGCCCCAGACCATAAACAACCTCTAAAGTGGTTCAGTTATCTGGCGGAGAGAGCAGTTGCCCCTCAGATATTTTATTCTAGGTTTGGCTGATGGCCGCACCACCCTGACCTTAGCCCCTTTGCTTTGCTGGTAAATGATGCTGGATCAACCTGGCTGGTGGCCTCCCTCGCTGGCTTGGCCGAGAGCGAAGGAATTATGCTTGACAGGTAATTAAGAAAGCTGACAGGAAGTAGCATCTGGCCTCTTTGAAGGTGAACTGCAGTTTGTAAGAGATCATCTAAATCTAATTTCCCGAAACCCCACATGGCAAAGCTCTGGGCAGCTTTGCCTCCGTACGAGGCTTGTATTAAATTAATCTTTCTTTACCTCTTACCCTTCTTTACATTTTAACTTTAACGTGCAAGGGAGGGGTGAAAACTTTGCATGGCCTGAACATGAGATTCCGCAGTTCCCCGGCCACTGCTGAACGTAAGAGGGGAAACGCTGATAGGGGATCAGAGCTCTGGCCTGGCGTGGAACCCAGACTGACCAGCGCCCAGGAATGAGTGTGGACTCATGGTGCTGAGGAGGGAAGGGGTTGTTTTATGCATCCAGTGCTGTCGGGCAGAGGCAAGGTACCGCGTTCTCCTACGTGTGGAGAGAGACCCTTCTGCAGGGTTTGGGCTCTGTATGAGTACAGGGACCGTCGGGCTCAGATCTGCTGGAAAGGCATCGACTTCAAATCTCCCCCTGGGTCCAGGCTGCGGCGGGGGAAGGACACTCACTGGTAGCCAGCCTCCCCCTCTCCCAGGCACAACCCACATCTCCCTTCTGTGACCACCTGCTCTCCATCCATAGCAATGGCTTTTTGCCTCAAGCTGTGGCCAGGAGAGACTCATGGTTGAGGCTCTTGGGCACCAAGGACAGAGGTCCGTTGTGCTCTGCCTTCCTAGGTCCAAGTCTGCAAAGCCAGGAGAGGAGAATTACCTCTCCCGTTCTTCCCAAGACCTTTGGGTGCTATTTCCTAGCAAGTAAGGAAGAACAAAAAAATTAACCCCTCATCCTTTCTTCTGTCCATTCCAGGAATTTCATGCTAAGCCCAATAAATCAACATTGTACGCCTAACCTAGGAGAAATTGCCTGTTGTAGCCTAGAGGACAGTTGCACGTTACAAAGGGCATGCGTTACGAAATCAAATTTTTCTTCCTTGTAACAGCCTTGGGGGAGAGCCAGCTGTCAGCAGGATTGTGGAGGTGGCCTTCCAAGTTGCCACGTGAGCCTCAGTCTTCGGGAGCAGCACGTAGGGCCGTGGGTCTCCATTGTAATGCTCTGACGCTGGGGGTCATCCATTGTCGTTCCCTTAAGAAGATAAAGGAGTCGGGGTGCTGTCCTCAGGCCAGGCCCATCGCACAGCCAGGCTCAGGTGCCTCCAGGGACTGCCCGCCCCATTCCTAGGTCCTCACAGACCAGCAAGTAGGTCTGCAGGGACCAGATGCACTTCCTCTCTATCCCCACCTCCCGCCTCATGGAAGGTCTGCACCAACTTCCCTGCACTTCCGACGGCCATGCCCAGATGCTCCTTATAAACAGGGAGTATGTGGGGTCTCCTTACCCCAGAATGTGACAGCACATCACCTGTGGTTGCACCATCCAAGCAGCCTTTCTTTGAGTAGAGGAGCTCCTCGGGTCTTTGAAGTATAGTTGATTTTACAATGTTGTATTAATTTCTGCTGTACAACAAAGTGATTCAGTTATACACCTATTTTTTTTTAACATCTTTATTGGAGTATAATTGCTTTACAATGGTGTGTTACTTTCTGCTGTGTAACAAAGTGAATCAGCTATACAGATACATATATCCCCATATCCCCTCCCTTTTGCGTCTCATACATATATATACATTTTTTATATTCTTTTCCATTATGGTTTGTCACAAGATATTGAATAGAGTTCCCTATGCTCTACAGTAGGACCTTGTTGTTTATCCATCCTATATATACTAGTTTGCATCTGCTAACCCCAAAATCCCACTCCATCCCTCCCCCATCCCCCAACCCCCTCCCCCTTGGCAACCACCAGTCTGTTCTCTATGGAGGAGCCCCTAGTTTTAGAGCCTCCGTTAGAACTCAGAGCCCCAGGAATGGTGGCGTCTTAAATTATTATCAGCTATTACATTACATGTCAGTTACTACGTCAGCAGGGAAAGACAGTCAGCAGAGAGCAAGGGACTAGACAATGGGGAAGGTGTTGAGAGAGAAGAAAGGGACTTGGGGGAGAGGAAGGCTCCTGGAAGAGAAGGCAGAGGCCCTGACGCAGGGCATGAGACACTTGTCATACGGAATCCTTGTGAAGAAGGAACGGGACATTTAAGCAGTTTGAATTGCACAATGCTATATTTGTATTGCTTTAATGATGTCTAATTCTGAGACTGGCCCTTGCTGTGACTCTTGGAATTATCTTACCCGTTCTGAGTTGCCAGCCTTTAACTCTTTGGAGGAAAAATGCCATATAAATCGAAGGATTTGTAGTTTATACAGTCAAATATATCATTATAGTACACAATCTTTTTTTTTAAAATAAATTTATTTATTTATTTATTTATTTATTTATGGCTGCGTTGGGTCTTCGTCATTGGGTCTTCATTGCTGCGCACGGGCTTTCTCTAGTTGTGGCAAGCGGGAGCTACTCTTCGTTGCAGTGCACGACTTCTCATTGTGGTGGCTTCTCTTGCGGTGCACGGGCTCTAGGTGTGTGGGCTTCAGTAGTTGTGGCTCGTGGGCTCTAGAGCCCAGGCTCAGTAGTTGTGGCACATGGGTTTAGTTGCTCCACGGCATGTGGGATCTTCCCGGACCAGAACCTGCATCCCCTGCATTGGCAGGCGGATTCCCAACCTGTGTGCCACCAGGGAAGTCCCAGTACACAATCTTTTGGACTAAATTTTAATCTAACTTATTAACAAGGGATATGTGATATAAAACATTTTACTTTTTCTCATCTAAATATTATCTTTTTCTAATTGAATGGCTGCAAAAGTGGCAGATTGTCATATTTAGGGTATTTTCACCAACCATTAGTAAGGTGTCTGGACCACCCCACTCCAGTGGATGGTGACTTTCTTCCTGCACAGTCATGCCTCTGCATGGTGCTGGTAGATCCCTGGCTTCTGATCGTAGGCAATGGCCCTCAGCCTGATTTCTGTACCCGGAGGCTGGCTTCTGCAAACCCCCTCTCCGCACCGCACTCTGGGTCTGCTTGTGTGATTCTGATTTTCCCATCAGTGATTTTCCCATCAGCCATCAGTGACTCCAGACACCACAAACATTTCCCCTTCCCTGGCATTTCTCCCCAAGTCTCTCCTTTATGAAACTCTTTCTCCTTATTGCTTTTATAACTAGGAGAGCAGGAGCTTTTGATTCGGACAAAACTGGGTTTGAATCCCAGCGGGTTCACAGGTTACATCTATGACTTCAGGCAAATCACTTGACTCCTCTGAGTCTCGGAGTTTTCATCTGTACACGGGGTCCCTGAGACGAGATAAGAAAAAGAACAAGCTCGATAACGTGTCTTGTCAACGGAAGACACCCCATCCACTTCCATCCTCCCGTTTCCTCTGCTGCAGCCAAGAACATTTCCAGTTGCCCCTGTCTTCAGGGCTCCCACCTGCCTCCTCAAGTCCATTCCAAGCAGGTGGAGGGAAAAGAAATACATCCTGTGTTTCTTCAGGACTCCACGTGGTGTCTTATGTGTGGTGAAGGACCAACAACTGGCCTTTGTTCTTCTTAATGATGACAAGTCACACCCTGGCCTTTCTGTCCACACTTCTCTAAAACTGGTCTCTTCCTCCCCATCTGTTCCCCAGAAACACCACACAGAGTGAGAGCTGGACCAGTGAGAGGCATGGCACAGAACAGAGTTCAACTCAGGTCTGAGAAATAAAGGTGCTTTAACAAAGGAGCACTTTTAGGGGTGTGGGCAGCGAAGGGCACCAGCAGGGAGTCTTGGTGGGGGAATGGGTCACAGCAGGAAGCCGCCCCCTGCCACCCCCTGCCCGGGGCTGAGAGGATGGGGCGAGTGGGGAGCGGGAGCCGTGCTCGTGGGGGGAATGTGGCCGCTGCCGCAGCCTGGGGGCTAACGCACAGCAGTGAGGGTTCCGGGGGCTACATCCCCCCGCACTTCTCTCCTCCCTACTTTGACCTTTTGTCGGCGTCTCCCATTAGCTGAATCTGTTCAGAGGCCGAGACAGAGGAGGCCGGTGATGGTGCCAGGGGTCCACCCCCAGGGTCTGAAACAAACCCAGGATGGAACAGACAGAGAGTAGCCGGTACACGGCCACCCTCCATTTGTGAGTCCCAGGGTCTCGAAGTTGTCATTTTGCCTCGTGTCACAAAATAGAAGGTAGGATTTCAGAAGCTGGTCAGGTTGACATCCAGCATTGGGACAAACTAGCACCAGGTACCTCTTGGCAGGCTGCACCTTCTGTGAAATTCCACCGAAAACCATCCCCAAGCCTGAGCAAACCCCACCTGAGGGCCATCCACAAAGTATTCTTCAAGGTTGTTAAGGTCGTGAGGGACAGAGTGACAGCGGAACTGCTCCAGATTAAAGGAGACTAAGACACATGAAATCCAGATGCCGTGCCATCCTGCATGGTCCCGGGTCAGAACTTCTGTTCCTTTTACTCGAAAAGACATTAGTCAGACTCTTGACAAAATTTGAGTAAGATCTGTAGATGAGGTACGTATCATGGTTAATTTTCCTGGTGTTGATAATTGTTCTCATTATGTAAGAAAGGGCCCTTTTCTTGTTTGAAGGAAATACGATGCTACAGTATTTCATGGTAAAAGGCATGTCTTCCATGTACTCTCAAATGGTTCAGAAAAAAAGTGTGTGGGGTGTGTGTGTGTGTGTACATGTGTGTGTGCTTGTAGAGAAAGGGAGGGAATGAATAAACAAGAAAATAGGGGAAAATGTAAAAAAAATTTGGAAGGTTTTGTTAAAGGGTGTTCAGAAGTTCCGTTCTGTCAACTTTTCTGTAAGTGCAGTTACATTTTAAGAGAGAGAAGAGCCAGCCAGTGACCGAGGACGAGGACAGTGCAGACGGGAAGTGCTCATTTGCGTGGCGGGGACGGAGCCCCCAGGGTTTCACCAGGGCCTCCTTGGATGCAGGCGCCCAGGTTCTTCCTGGATACCCAGCGACTTCTCCTCTAGTGATAGGGCTCCTGTAGGGATTTCTAGTCCATTCATTAGAATTTGTTCTGTTTTTATTTTTAATGATCTGGTCTCACTGTTTCAACATTGGAAGCTGCCTCTAATTCTTTTTGGAAGTGTAAATTACAACTTCAAAATAGGAAGAAGCCAAGTACATCAGAAAGCCACACCGTGTCTGGGTTAGAGGGCTTGGCATGGAATCACAGAATTTTCTGCCACCGATGTGAGGAAGTGAGTGATGAGTGTAATACTTATGCCAGCCTTGAAATTGGATTATTTTTCTCCTCCACAGTAGAACTGCTAATATAACATTGGCTTTCTGGGGGAATGGCAGCAATTTGCTTATTTCCCCACTGCCCCATCCCATCCCCCGAGCAGTTGTTTGAAAAGACTATGATTACATATACTGTCTGCACATACTTCTTGGGTGTCTTAGAGAAAACCGATAACTACGATGGTTTCAGAGTGGGAAATGCACAAATACACCATTACAACTTCAAGGAAAGTTAGAAAAGGATTCCAGCTTTTTAAAAATTCTGTTAGTAATTAGGGTGATTGGTTTGTTTTGGTGGTCATTATTTTTTGTTTGGGGAGTTTGGGCTGTTGGGGAAATGTCCATATTTTTCAGCCTGCTATCTACTTTAGCCCAGCTAATGTTACTGCAGGACTCAAGAAAAATGAACAAATTCTATGATGTCAGAACATAGGATTAAGAAAGGACATGGTAGTACCAAGTATCAACATGATTGATTTTAAGATTTAGACCACCAGGCAAGTACTATTAGCTGAAATGTCATTTTTTTTTTTTTTTTACAATGCCAGAATTTCAGTGTGTCTTTCTTGTTTTTTTGTTTTTTTTTGGCTGCGTTGGGTCTTCGTTGCTGCGTGCGGGCTTTTTCTCTAGTTGCAGCGAGCGGGGGCTACTCTTCGTTGCGGTGCATGGGCTTCTCGTTCCGGTGGCTTCTCGTTGCGGAGCACGGGCTCTAGGCACACAGGCTTCAGTAGTTGTGGCTCGCGGGCTCAGTACTTGTGGCTCGCAGGCTCTAGAGCGCAGGTTCAGTAGTTGTGGCCCACGGGCTTAGTTGCCCCGCAGCATGTGGGATCTTCCCGGACCAGGGATCGAACCCGTGTCCCCTGCATTGACGGGAGGATTCTTAACCACTGCACCACCAGGGAAGTCCCTCAATGTGTCATTAATTCAACAAGTGTGTCTTAAGTATGTGCTTTGTGTCTAGCATGACGGGGAAACACAGTCAAATAAGACTAGACTCTGACTTAATGTTGCCTCCTAGTCCATGACTTCCTTTGCCAACAAAATTGATGGGTAATGTAAATACAAGACTATACGTTGGCAGGTGTAAGTTTCTGTAAAACTAGAACTTAATCCGAGAACTATACTTAAAAAAGTGTTTCAGGACACTCACTGGGCAGGTGGCTGGGTTAGGGGTGGGGAGTGCATTCAAAGCCCAAAGAGCTAAAATCTCTGAATCAACAATGTTCATCCCACATATAGTTCCTTCTTAGGACAACTTATTTTTGCAAAGAAATATCATTTTGTTAAGCTGCAGTTGAGTGCCAAAAACTCATTTTTGACTGTACATCTGGTTTGGTATCACAAACTGAACAGCAGAAGAACAAGAATAAATCCAATGAATGTTCTATGTGCTAACATAGCTGCCTCATACCACCTTCGAGTTTACTGAAAATAAAATGCTGCAAGACTCTGATTGTAATTTCAAAAGAAGTGTCCCAGACATGTTTGTGACAACAGCCCAACATCATCAGAATAAGGTCATAGGTTCCCAAGGTGAGCACTTTAATGATCAGCACTGATTTGGATGGATGGATAAAACCTGGTGTCACTTTTTAAAGTAACAACCTCATTGGGAATGTAAACTGGTACAGCCACTGTGGAGAACAGTATGGAGGTTCCTCAAAAAACTAAAAATAGAGCTACTATATGATCCAGCAGTCCCACTCCTGGGCACATATCTGGAGAAAACACTAATTCAAAAAGATACATACACCCCTATGTTCATTGCAGCACTATTTACAGTAGCCAAGACATGGACGCAACCTAATTGTCCATCAACAGATGAATGGATAAAGAAGATGTGGTCCATATATACAATGGAATACCACTCAGCCATTAAAAAGAACAAAATAATGCCATTTGCAGCAACACGGGTGGACTTGGCGATTATCCTGATAATCTCTTACTTCATCTAAATGCAGCACAGAAAAAGAAAGACAAATACCATATGACATCACTTATTTGTGGAATCTAAAATATGATACAAATGAACTTATGTACAAAACAGAAACAGATTCACAGACAGAGAGAACAGACTTGTGGTTGCCAAGGGGGAGGTGGGTGGAGGAGGGATGGAGTGGGAGTTTGGGGTTCGCAGATGCAAACTGTTATATGTAGGATGGATAAACAACAAGGTCCTACTGTAGAGCACAGGGAACCATATTCAATATCCTGGGATAAGCCATAATGGAAAAGAATATAAAAAAGAATGTATGTGTGTATATATATATGTGTGTGTGTGTGTGTGTATGTATAATGGAATCACTTCGCTATATAGCAGAAATTAACACAACACTGTAAATCAGCTATACTTCAATAAAAAATGTAAAATAACAGCCTCATAACTTTATTATGTCCCTTTGTACATGAATTTGAAGGCCTATAGCAATAGAATGCAATTAACTATTATTATTACTAATACAGTAATTTGATGGATGAAATGAATAAATTCAATTTTATTAATTCATTGAAATACTGTCATAGGAAATAGTTTATAACGTGGTAAAATGCTTGTGATAGAGTGTTATACAGGGGAGAGTCTCCGAGATGGCCCTGATGTTTCCTACCTCCTGCAAGTATTCATCCTCTCGTAGGGTGGTCTCTCACACTGTACCAGCGCTAGCCTTATGGCCAGTAGAATACAGCACCAACGATGGTACGTCACTCCCAAGATTAGGTCCTAGAAGACTGCAGCTTCTGTCTTGGCTCTTCCTCCCTCCCTTCTCTGTCTCTGTCTCTGTCTCTGTCTCTGTTTCTCTCTCTTCTCCTCCCTCCCTCCCTCCCTCCTCTGTCTCTGTCTCTGTCTCTCCCTCCCTCCCTCCTCTGTCTCTGTCTCTCTCCCTCCCTCCCTCCTCTGTCTCTCCCTCCCTCCCTCCTCTGTCTCTCCCTCCCTCCCTCCTCTGTCTCTGTCTCTCTCCCTCCCTGCTCTGTCTCTGTCTCTCTCCCTCCCTCCCTCTCTCCTCTGTCTCTGTCTCTCTCCCTCTCTCCCTCCCTCCCTCCTCTGTCTCTGTCTCTATCTCCCTCCCTCCCTCCCTCCTCTGTCTCTGTCTCTCCCCCGACACTCCCTCGGGAAGCCAGTTTCCTCACAGTGTGAGCAGCTCTGTGCCTCTGGGGACAGCCTCCCTGGTGAGGAACTGAAGCCTCCTGGCAACAGCTCCGGGAATGAGGTCGAAGCCCGTTCCCCAGCCCCGTCAGGGGGCTGCAACTTGGCCACAACCCCCTAATAACTCTGATCCAGACCCACTCCTCCCAGAGTCTTGACCCTCAGACGTTGTGTGAGATGGTGGGCATTTATTGTTTTAAACAGTTGAGTTTCAGGTTAACTTGTTACATACAAAAGACAATTAATACTGCCAAATGAAAACCAAAAATATATGGTAGGAAATTTGCCAGAAGGTTAATAGCCGTGATCACCGACTGATTAGTTATGAGTAATTTTCGTTTTTTATTAGACTTCTGTATCTTTTCTTGATTTTCAGTATTTATTATATATCACTTTTTTTAAAGCAGGAAAAAAAAACCAAAAAGGGAATGGTTTTTAATTTGTGGGGTTTTTAAAAAATATTTATTTATTTATCTTTGGCTGCATCGGGTCTTAGTTGCGGCACGCTGGATCTTTCGTTGCGGTGCGTGGGCTTCTTTCTAGTTGTGGCAGGCGGGCTCCAGAGCACATGGGCTCTGTAGTTGCAGTGCATGCAGGCTTAGTTGCCCCGCCGGCATGTGGGACCTTAGTTCCCCGACCAGGAATCAAACCTGCCGCCCCTGCATTGGAAGGCGGATTCTTAACCACTGGACCGCCAGGGAAGTCCCTGTGCTTTGTTTTAATACAAAGCACAATTTTAAATGAATTTTCTTTCATTTCACTACCACGTGTGGGCCACAGGATTGCAGGAATGATGACTAGCACAGATACAGAAAGAGGGATGGCAATGCCAGGCAGTATAATTTGACCAAGAGTTTGAATAAAGTACCAAATGGAGATTAACAACCCAGATGATTCTGGCCAGTAAAGGTGCATGCTACCATACCAGTCAGTACTTTGAAAAAGCCTTTTAATTTTGACAGAATTTCATACTGAGGGAAAAGCTGCAGAAGTAATACAAAAATATCTGTATAACATCATCCCTAGATAACAGCATTCTCTAATTATGAACATTTTGTCAGATTTGCTTTATTAGTATTCACAAGTAGATGAGAGATAGAGAAAGACAGATAGGTAGACAGATAGATGATAGATAGGTAGACAGATAGATGATAAGATGATAGATACTGTGTGAATCTCCTCTTCATAGCACTTATCGCTGTTGTAATATTACATTTATTTGTATAATTATTTGATTAATTTTTGTCTTTCCAACTAGAATATAATTCCCATGATTTTTTTCTTCATTATCTTTTTAAATTGCAGTAAAGTTGATTTGCAGTGTTGTGCTAACTTCTGCTGTACAGCAAAGTGTCTCAGTTATACACATATAGACATTCTTTTTTTAAATATTCTTTTCCATTATGGTTTATCCCAGGAGATTGGATATAGTTCCCTGTGCTGTACAAGAGAACCTTGTAGTTTATTCATTCTATATATAATAGTTTGCATCTACCAACCCCAAACTCCCGGTCCATCCCTCTCCCTCCCCGTCCCAATGATTTTTTTTATTTGCCGTTTTATGCTGGTGGTTAACACTGGCTCATAGAAATGCTCAACATTTTGTTTTATAAATGAAGAAATGAGTAAATGAGAGGAATGACAGATAAGGAGATAGACCTGGCCTCAAATCTTAGTTCTAATAAAAGTTATATGTATTTTATTTGAGCCCATCAGCTGGGTAAGGCAGTAAGATTCAAGATGGAATGCAGAAGTAAAGTCCAAAAGTTGTTTGAGGGCCGTAAGAAACAGGGCAGAGGGTTGAGCCCAGACATAGCAGCAAAGCAAGAGATGCAGCAACACCCCCCCCCTTGGAGCAGGTTACTTAAATTCTACGTATCAGTCAGAACGGGCTGGATTTTGCTGCACTAACAGACTGCCCCAAATCTCAGTGTCTTAGACAAGAAAGATTTATTTCCAGTTCCCAGTTCCTGATCAACGCACGATTCTTGGGTCTCAGCTGGGTACTCCACACCACCCTCATCCCAGGACCCTGGAACCCACGATCAGGAGAATTGCTGGTAATCACTCCAGAAGGAAAGGGAGCTCCGGAGGGGGTTTCACCTCGCTGATAAAATGCTCTGGCTGAACCGTGACATGGGTCATTGTTATTTCTGCTCACAACTCATTGTCCACAAGTAGTCACATAGGTCCACACCGTCACAAGGGCAGCAGGAATTAGGATTCTACCACATGCCCAGAGAACAAGAACTGGGAATACTGGGTGAATAGCACTAATGACTACTAACTTTGATGCAGCTCTGACATTTCCTGCCCACCCAGCAATCTCTGTGACAAATTGGTTTTGTAGAGTGGACTGATGACAGCTGATGAGAATTTTACAGAAATTCAGCATAAAGTCATTGCCTCTATTTATCCAAAAGCACAAGAGTTTTCCTCTCTTCCTTCAATTTCTTCAGCGACATCCCTAGTCATTCCAGAAAGCTTTAAGAACAAAAAACTAGAGCGTAACTCATAATTTGTTTGAATCCTTTTTAGTATTTATTTATATTCATCCATACATGTGTTCAGCATTTATAGCACTCCTGTTGTGTACTAACAGAATAAATCATTCTCATTGCAAAACATGAGTCATAACAGCTTGTCATTTTTTTCTTTTTCTTTTTTTTTTAAATTATATTTATTTTTGGCTGCGTTGGGTCTTCGTTTCTGTGTGAGGGCTTTCTCTAGTTGTGGCAAGTGGGGTCACTCTTCATCGTGGTGCACGGGCCTCTCACTATCGCTGCCTCTCTTGTTGCGGAGTACAGGCTCCAGACGCGCAGGCTCAGTAATTGTGGCTCATGGGCTTAGTCGCTCCATGGCATGTGGGATCTTCCCAGACCAGGGCTCGAACCCGTGTCCCCTGCATTGGCAGGCAGATTCTCAACCACTGCGCCACCAGGGAAGCCCAACAGCTTGTCATTTCAACTCTGGTCCTTTAAGCAAGATAAAGTGCGGTAAAGCAAAAACGCCAATGTGGGAATCCAAGTTTCTAGTCTTAACCACACGTTCCAGATAAAACAGCTGAAGAAGATGGCCTAAATATTAATATTAGATTTCTGCGTGTAACTTGCATTGCCAAAGTCTGATTATGTTGGTCAAACCAAATCATTTGAAACTAAATCTCTAACAAAAACAGATCTCTTTACCATATAATCTTGATATCTATTGAATCATATTTGAAGAAACAACAAAAGCAACGTTCAGTACTCTTTGGCAGTGACTAGGCAGTAAACAGAAATAAGAATTGGATCATATTTCAGATAATTTACATGATGTGAAACGGAGGGTAGGAGTGACCAGATACACCAGACATTTTGTGAACTTTACTAAATCAAGTGCATAATTCAGCTCTCCCGCATGCCAGAGTTCCCTTAACTTCTGGGTACATGAATTTGCCCTCTTGCAAATATGTGAGTGTGTGTGGTGTGTGTGTGCGGTGTGTGCATGCGTGGTGTGTGCGTGGCGTATGTGTGTGTGTGGTGTGTGTGTGCGGTGTACAAGTGTGGTGTGTGTATATGTACTGCTGTGTATATGCGTGTGGTGTGTGTGTGTGGTGTGCGTGTGTGTGGTGTGTAGTGCGTGGTGTGTAGTGTGTGTGGTGTGTAGTGCATGGTGTGTAGTGTGTGTGTGGTGTGTGTGGTGTGTAGTGTGTGTAGTGCGTGGTGTGTGTGTGTGGTATGTATGTGTGTGTGGTGTGTGTGGTGTGTATGTTTGGTGTGTGTGTGTATGTGTGGTGTGTAGTTTGTGTGTGGTGTGTTGGAGGCAGTTTTAGGGAGCTGGAAAATTAAATAGAGGAAAGAGAATTGATAATATGGAACATCTTTTGGAAATACTGGAAAGAGAGAAAGCAGCTTTTGCTATTTCATATTTTTCTCCATTCACTCAGCTCCTCCTACATGCCAGGCACTATTAAGAGAGTCAACGACATGCAATGAATAGGTACTTCCCTGGTGGTCCAGTGGGTAAGTCTCTGCACTCCCAATGCACGGGGCCCAGGTTCCATCCCTGGTGGGGGAACTAGATCCCACATGCACTCAGCAACTAAGAAGTCTGCATGCCACAACTAAGATCCTGCATGCCGCAACTAAGACCCAGTGCAGCCTAAATAAATTTTAAAAATATTGTTTTTAAAAAGACACAATGAATAAAATGGGAAGGGTCTCTGTCCTCATGGAGTTTATAGGCTGGTGAAAAGGGGAAAGCCATCAGCACCATATAAATAAATATGAGAATATCAGAGCAGGACAAACACTTTGAAGAAAGTACAACAGGATCGTTTCTTCACATCCCTCAAGTGTGCTTTCAAAATGATATCAGCTTTATCTTAAAGCTGGCTCATGGAAGTACATGTGTTTTGCCCACGTCCTTTCAAGATAGTGAGCTTGGATTGTTTTTGGGAGAGCAAGGGAGCTTTTCAGATGTTCTCCCAAACTGTTCTTTGTGTCCCATAGGTCCTAACCAAGCTATGTGTCCATCCATTAAAACTATGTCTTGCAAACATGGAAGCAACCCAGGTGCCCATTAACAGATGATTGGATTAAGAAGATGTGGTATATATACACAATGGAATATTAGTAAAAAATAGTGAATGAAATTCTGCCATTTGCAGCAACATGGATGGACCTAGAGAATATTATGCTTAGTAAAAGAGGTCAGACAGACAAATACTGTATGATATTACTTATATGTGGAATCTACAAAAGAAAAAAAAAAGATTGTATATGCAAAACAAACAGACACACAGATATAGAACACAAACTTGTGGTTACCAAAGGGGAGAGGGGAGTAGGGAGAGACAAATTAGGGGTATGGGATTAACAGATTCAAACTACAGTATATAAAATAAATAAACAACAAGGACATACTGTATAGCACAGGGAATTATAGCCATTATCATAAAATAACTTAAAATGGAATTATATAATGCAAGAATACTGAATCACTAGGCTATACACCTAAAAGTAATATAATATTATAAATCCACTATACTTCAATTAAAAAAAAATGTCTTGGGCTTCCCTGGTGGCGCAGTGGTTGAGAATCTGCCTGCCAATGCAGGGGACACGGGTTTGAGCCCTGGTCTGGGAAGATCCCACATGCCACGGAGCAACTGGGCCCGTGAGCCACAATTACTGAGCCTGTGCGTCTGGAGCCTGTGCTCCGCAACAAGAGAGGCCGCGATGGTGAGAGGCCCGCGCACCGCGATGAAGAGTGGTCCCCACTTGCCGCAACTAGAGAAAGCCCTCGCACAGAAACGAAGACTCAACACAGTCATAAATAAATAAATAAATAAATAAAAGAACGTGAATTTCTAAAAAAAAAAAAAAAAATGTGAAGAGAAAATACAACAGGATCAAGAATGTGATCAAGGGACTTCCCTGGTGGCGCAGTGGTTAAGAGTCCGCCTGCCAGTGCAGGGGACACGGGTTCGAGTCCTGGTCCGGGAAGATCCCACATGCTGCAGAGCAACTAAGCCCGTGAGCCACGACTACTGAGCCTGCACTCTAGAGCCCGAGAACCACAACTACTGAAGCCTGCATGCCTAGAGCCCATGCTCCACAACAAGAGAAGCCCACGCACCGCAACAAAGAGTAGCCCCTGCTCACCACAGCTAGAGAAAGCCTGCATGCAGCAACGAAGACCCAACACAGCCAATAAATAAATAAATAAAAATTTTAAAAAACAAATAAAAAAGAATGTGATCAAGATTGCCTAGGGTTAACAGGACTCAAGATGGCAGATTGGGAAGACCCTGAGCTCACCTCCTCCAGTGGACACACCACAATCACGACCACACATGGAACAACTCCCTCTGAGAACGACCTGAAGATGGGCAGCACAGCTCTTCTACCACCAAGGATGTAAAGGAAAAACCACATGCAGACGGGTAGGAGGGGCAGAGACGTGATGAGTCAGGACCCACACCCCCGGTGGGCGACCCACAGCGAGAGGGGACATCACAACTTGGATTCCTCCTTAAGGAGTGAGGGGTTTGAGCCCCACGTGGGCACGCCAGCCCAGGGGACCTGCACTGGGAAAATAAACCCCCATAACGGGCTTAGAAAACCAAATATGGATCAGTTAAAGGCCTATATTAAACATGCAATGTCAGCTATGTTTATAGGATATGCCTAAAGCAAATGAGACAGACATATTAATGTGGGGGAATAGATTAAAGTATACCAAACCAATGCGAGGAGAAAGCAGAAGTGAAGCATCAATATCAAAGTGGACTTCAAGAAAAAAAATTAATTAGATTAAAGGATGGTTATTGGTAAGAGTTTACAACCAACCCACAAAGTAACATATCCTAAACACATTTGCACCAAGTGACAATTGCACTGAACGGAAAAGCTGGTGGGATGCTAAATGTGACATATCCACCGTCATATTTGGAGATTTTAACACACCTCTCTCAGAATTTGAGCATTCAGAAAAGAAACAAACACACAAATAAGGAAATAGATGATATGAACAATTTAGCTATCATTTTTTACCTCAAACTATACATGCAAATTTTCATCAGCAAACATACTTTTTCTCAATTAATTATGTAACATTATAAAAATTAACTTTATATTAAGCCACGAAGATAGTCACAAAATTATAAAAGAAAAATAATATCAAACCATAAGGAAATGAAGTAAAATAAACATAATAATAGGATCATAAGCCACTAGAAAATGTAGATATTAAAATGTATTATAAATCTAGGGAGGGTAAAAGTGTTTGGTATTGGCAATGACCCTATAGGTTGATAGACCAGAAAGTCGAGACATAGATCAAAATAAAAATGGGAAGAAAAAGTAGTATTTCAAATCAGTTGAGGTAAAAAGGTTCGTTAAATCATGTTTTACAAATTGTTATAGCCATCTCAGGGAAATAACTGGATTCCTTTCTCATCCTTTACTTCAAAATAAATTCCAAACAGACCATCAAGTCAAACATCAAAAAATGAAATGATAAAAGAGGAAAAATATGGGGGATTTAAAAATAATCAGAATGAAGAAGTCCTTCCTAAGCAAAACATAAAACACAGAAGAAATAAAATAGATTGATAAAATTGATTTAAAATTGTAAATTTCCATAGAACAAAAGCAATAAACAAAGTAAAATTTAAAACTGGGGGAAATATTTGTAACACTTATAATGAGGACTTAATTTCATTAATATGTGAAAAGCTCTTAAAAATCTATGACCATGATGACCAAACTAACCAAAAATGTTAGATTAAGGACGCAATCAGCTCACAAAAAAATAAATACTATTGCAAAGATGCTCAAAATCACCTACAATTATAAACCAAAAAGAGCAGAATCTAAAATAGACCAACAGAACAGACAATCCTTAATAATTCTGACCTTCTAAAACACAGATTCATAACATAAAAGGTTTTTTTTTAATTTTCCAATTGTCTTTATGATCTCAATACCAAAATCTGACAGATGGCTCAAAAGAAAAACACAAACAAATAAAGCACATACCAGTCTCACTTATGAGTATAAATATAAGAATACTAACAAAATCAGAAGTATACTTTTAAAAACACACCAACACCAATTAGGATTCATTTCAGAAATGAAATAATGGTTTAATGTTAGGAAATCCACAAAGTTCATGATAAAAGTCACAATCCGAGCATATATCCTGAAAAGAGATTTGATATGATTTAATATTCATTACTAATTTTTAAAAAAATTCTTAATAATTTAAGAGTGAGAGGCACCCTATCCTGGTCAATGGAGCAAATGTCATAACGAATAGTGAGACACAAAAATGATTTTCTTCCAAAGCAGGAACAAAACAAGGAGGTTCTTTGTCACCCTCTGCCTGATAATTCTGTTATCTGGAGTCTTTGTAAGTTTGTTTCCGTTGTTGATTATTTCTATCGGTTCTTGTTCATGGAGTGTTATCACTTGAGGGTCTTTTCCTGATTGTATGCTGGCTATTTTACTTGAAAAACTATTTGTAGAAATTGAGACCAAAATGATGTGGTCTTCTTCCAAAGAGAATGTTTAAAGAATTGCTTTTGCCAAGGAGCTGGGGTGCCAGCAGTCTGGGTCACCTCAACCCATGTAAAGGGCTTAGAATTTTGCTGGCCACCAAGATGGCTGGAATCTGGGTCAAAATCCATGCAAGGACAGGACTCTGCCAGATTCTCTTTACAGGCCAGTGTTTGGAAGAGCCAGGCAGGCCCCAGTGAAGGCTGGTTTGCTAGACCCACAGCCTTGGCAGGGCCTGGATTACAACCTCTGCCCCAGCGGGGGCTGGGAACACAGCTCAGCTCTTTCTGTCTCTTCCTGATCCCCAAACACTCCCAGAGCAAAAGTGGACCTGAGCACCTGACTCAGACTCTGGGTTCTTTTCCTCTAAGGCCTTGCCATCTTCTAAGCAGTTTGAAGATTTTAGGAAAAATGTTCTTACATTTTGCACAGGTTGGGGGGTGGGGAGGGGTAGTGTCCAGAAAGTGGGTCAGTCTAAAACGTCTAGAAGCAGAAGTCTTTTTTTGGGGGGAGGGGGGCGTGGGTATTATTCTATGGTCAGAGCTTTTTCTGAGCTAAAGTAATCAGTATATCTAGTAGTGTTGCCCCTTGGGTCATTCTGTTAGGAATAGTGGTCAGTAGTCATTTTTTTCCAGTTTTATTGAGACATAACTGAGATATACCCCTGTGTAAGTTTAAGATGTACAGCATAGTAACTTAGATATTGTGAAATGATGACCACAGTAAGTTTAGCTAACACCCGTCATCTCATATAGATACCAAAAAAAAAGTGTTTTCCTTTGTGATAAGAACTCTTAGGATCTACTCTCTTAACAATTAAATATACCTCCACGGCAGTGTTAACTAGAGTCATCGCGCTATACATTACATCCCCAGGACATATTTATCTTATGACTGGAAGTCTGTACCTTTTCACCACCTTCCTCCAATCCGCCCCCCCCACCCCCGACACCAGCCCGCCAACACACACACACCGTACACCTCTGGTAACCACAAATCTGATCCCCTTTTCTATGAGTTTGGGTTTGTTGTTTGTTTTTTAGATTCCACACATAAGTGAGTTCATAGAGTATTTGACTTTCTCTGACTTCTTCACTTAGCATCATGCCCTCAAGGTCCATAGAAGCAGAAGTCTTACATCCTTTAAGATTTTTCTGGAAGTTCTGACCAATAAAATAAGGCAACGAAAGACTAGAAAATGAAAATATTCGTGTTTGAAAAACAAAACAAAAAAATCTATTAAGCGTAACAAAAGCACAGAGGTACAAGATACAACAAAAATATTCTTTAGGGACTTCCCCGGTGGCGCAGTAGTTAAGAATCCACCTGCCAATGCAAGGGACACGGGTTCGATCCCTGGTCCAGGAAGATCCCACATGCTGCAGAGCAACTAAGCCTGTGCACCACAACTACTGAGCGTGCGCTCTAGAGCCCGTGAGCCACAACTACTGAGCCCTCATGCCACAACTACTGAAGCCCAAGTGCCTAGAGCCCATGCTCCTCAACAAGAGAAGCCACCGCAATGAGAAGCCCACACACCGCAACGAAGAGTAGCCCCTGCTCGCCACAACTAGAGAAAAGCCCGTGCGTAGCAATGAAGACCCAACACAGCCATAAATAAATAAATAAATATTTTTTAAAAAAGAAAAATATTTTTTAAATCACTCGTTTTTCTATTGAAAATCAATGAACAGAAAATAAGATGAAAACTCTGGAACAAAAAAATCACTAATATAAATGCTATTGTGTTTTTTGTGTCAGCTTGGCTAAATTAATATCCCCAGTATTGAAGCAAATACTAATCTAGGTGTTACTTTGAAGGCATTTTGTAAACATAACTAAAATCCATATTCAGTTGACTTTTAAATAAGGGAGATTATTTTAGTTAATCTGGGTGGGTCTCATTCACTATGTTTAAGGCCTTAAAAGCAGCACTGAGGTTTCCCAGAAGGAGGAGGAGAAATTCCAGCTGTGTCCCAGCTGTGGACAGCCGTTTCATGCCCAAGGTCTTCTGCCTACCCTTCTCGATGGCCTTACAGATTTGGACTGGCCTCCACAATCCTGTTAACCAATTTTTTACAACAAATCTTTTAACATATACCTCCTACTGGGGTCTTTCTGAAGAAAAATGTCAAATGTGGCTGAAGGACATACAAGTAGATAAGAGACTTCTGTGCTGAAAATTCAAAATACTCCAAAAAATGAATGAAATTAACAATAAAATCCTAGCAAGACTTTTTTTTTTTTTTTTTTTTTTGGTGAATTCGACAAGTTTCTGCTAAATAAAAAAGAAGAATCAGGGTGACGGGGGAGAAATTAACCTATCAAATAGTAAAGCATGGCATAAAGCTACAATAAGTTTAAACGTGTGAAGCTACCAGAAGAAGGAGCAAACAGGCCAGAGAAACAGAGTAAGGAGCTCAGAAACAGACACATGTGTAAATGGGAATTTAGCACACGAAAAGTGTGATATTCAAATCAGTACAGGGAAGAAGGATACACCAGTTACCTTTTATTGAGAAACACACCATCCAAAAATGCAGTAGATTAAAAGAAGAACCATTTATTTAGTTCATGGTTTGGTGGTTTGGCAGTTTGGGCTGGAGTGAGCTGGGTAATTCTTGGGTCTGGGTGCTCCGGGGTGTGTGGTCAGCTGGTGGCTTGGCTGGAGCTGAAGGCTTTAATGGTCTCAGACAGCTCAGGAGTCACTGGGAGGACCAACAAGCTCCCTGGGCCTGTTTATGCAGCGCAGAGTTCCAGGAGCAGCAGGGGGTGAGCCTCAATTCCCAGGCACTTTTCAACTCTCTGCTCGCATCGTGTTTGCTACCATCCCATTAGACAAAGCAAGTCAGATGCCCAAGCAGAGTCAGCAGAGGAGGACGCTTGCAAAGAGCTTGGATGCAAGGAGCAGGGAGCTCGTTGGGGCCATTACTGCAATCGATCCACCATGATGAATTATTCAATAAACGAAGCTGGGGAAACTAAACCATCTGGAGGGAAAGTAGGCTAGGTTTTCCTATATGACATCAAGATAAATTCCAGATATGTTAAAAATTAAATGTAAAAACTGCCATAATTTAATAACAGTGTTAACAAATGACAATGTGGAGAAAATATTTGCAACATCTATGGCAATGATTTAAGAGCCATAATATACAAAGAGATCTTAGAAATAAATAAGAAAAAATGTAAACACCTCCATTAAAGCAGTGGAGAAAATAATAGACAATTCATAGAAGAACTACAAATGGACATTACTCAAGAGAAAATACACCCAACATCAGTAATAAGCAAAGAAATACAAATGAAAACAAAACTGAGGTATCAATTTTTGCCATTTGGAAAATATTTAATGGTTAATTAAATTGCTAAAGAGTGTGTGGGCGTAGACATCCTTACATAATGTTAGAATAAAAATTAGCACAGAATTTCTAGAGGGCAGGTTAGCACTACATAGCAAACTTGTTAATTTGCATAGCATTTGATCCATAAATTCAATTTCTGGGAATTTATCCAAAGGATAAGGGCAAAAGAAGTAGATAAAATATATGTATATAAATTAATATTGATGACACACTTTTTGAAAAAAGCTGAAAATTTGAAACAACCAACTTTTCTGTCAATAGGAATAAATCATGATGTTTACATGCAGTGGAATACTATGCAGAATTCAAATGCATAAAATAGATCGTTATTGCTACAGAAAGATGTCTGTGACAGATTATTGAAAAAAATATGTAAATTAAAGACAATATGACCCCATTTATGTGTACAATTTTGTCATTTGCATAAAAAATTATAGAAGAATATCAGATGTCAGGGTTGGGTTTTCTTTTTTTTTTCACTTTCTCCATTCTGCACACAATTATTTTGCAGTAATAAGCTGGCAACCAAATTTTCTTTTCTTTTGCAATGAAATTAGTAATATTCTGCTTTAAAAATATCACCTCAAAGGATTCTTTGACAAGAAATGTTTTTATGGTACAGCATTCTGGTGAGTTTAAACATTGTAGTTGGGACTTCCCTGGTGGCGCAGTGGTTGGGAATCCGCCTGCCAATGCAGGGGACACGGGTTCGAGCCCTGGTCTGGGAAGATCCCACATGCCGTGGAGCAACGAAGCCCGTGCGCCACAACTACTGAGCCTGTGCTCTAGAGCCCACGAGCCACAACTACTGAGTCCGTGTGCCACAACTACTGAAGCCCACGCGCCCAGAGCCCGTGCTCCACAACAAGAGAAGCCACCGCAACGAGAAGCTCGTGCACCGCAATGAAGAGTAGTCCCCTCTCGCTGCAACTAGAGAAAGCCTGTGCACAGCAAGGAAGACCCAATGCAGCCAAAAATAAATAAATAAATAAATTTATTTTTTTTAAAAAACATTGTAGTTAAAAGTTTGTGAGCTCTGAAGATACAAAATACAATCATGGATTAATGCAACATGCTGCTGCTGGTAACACGGAAGAAGATGAATGTTTGCAGGTCTCAAAGAAGAGCCGTCCTTAAAAGGAAAGAAATGTAACGCCATGTATGAGCTGAAGTCCCATTAGAGATCTTTGGCCCCTACAGTGGGGAGTCATAAGAGGGCCTGAAGTGAAACGGAAATGGTTGAGATTAAGGGAGTGAGGAAGGGACCTTAGAAACCCGTCTTCCAGTGAATCTATGTTCTGTAAATCTCTGTGGCATCTTTGAGCCTCAAATGTCTATCCATCTCTGTATAATTTAAGCCAATGAAGAGGTACACACGTGAGCTAAGCAAAAATCTATGGTCCTAACTAATTTCTCAAAGCCATTCTGCCCTTCCATTAATGCCAGCACTGACTTGAGCATTCGATTCGGTGGAACAACTCTCTCTCTCCAGGAACTCACAGGCCGGTGAGGGTTTTAGCAAGAACCACATCTCTCTAATTGCCCAGCCACAGACCCATACTGACTGGATTGTTAATTCATCACTTTGGAGATAATTGTCACGAGGAAATAAAAACCTCATAAGTCAAGTTAACAAAGGGCCAAACACAAGGACATTTATTAAATATGAGAAGGATTTATAGATGAGGAGAGTGCTGCTTGGCAGACAGAAAGAGCTGATCGTGACCCACATTGGCCGTTTCAGCTTTGAAAATGCGTTTGAATTCCTGCGCTCCTGTCTCACCATTTATCAGGTGAGGACGCTGCTCATTGAAGCACCACCCGCGTTTGAGGCTTTCACAGAGGAGATGTGTCATGCGAAAAGCACAGCTGTGGGAATCTGAGTCTGCACCCCAATCTCTTCTTCTGAAACACAGGCAGAGTATTATTCACTTGATAGGATGATATGAGGACCTAGTGAGACAATGCATGGATGGAGTCTGGAATGTCATAAATACCAGGTTACTGTTTTCCTTTCCCTTCCTTTCCTCTGTCCATTCTCACTGCCTGGCTAGGTTTCCCAGGGTCTTCCCTAGCTGTTCTGTCCTCCCCATCCTGCAAAGCCCTGCACCAAGTGGCTTTTCCTTTTCCATGAATGTCTGCTCCTCGTGAGTCACGTGCATGCATGGAGGATGCATGCTCTTAACAAGTGTGTGGTGAGCTCCTGCCCTGCTGCAGGCGTGGCCTTCTCTCTTTGGCTGGATCGGCAAGCAGTTCCCCGTGCTCTGGGGCGTTACCCTAAACTTCTCTGTCCCCCTACAACACCTGGCGTGCAGTAACATCTAATAAGGAAGTATGTATGGGATTGCATTGCTTGACTGACTCAGATTTTATATAAGGCACCCAGAATGTTTGGGTAAATATTTTAAAAGTGATTCAGCACGTCAGTGATGCCAATGTCAATCACAAGCACCAGGGCTACCTGGACAGTTTGTGAAAGAAGGAACAAGCCAGTTTTCAATCTGGTCTCGTGAAATGATACCCATTTCATGATCTTCCAGTGCTCTCTTTTTTTTCCCAATGTTAATTAAATGTTTCTCAAAAAAAATCTCCTTTGTGTTTCTGAGGTTTGAAATCCAGTTCCGTGAGGTTTACACAAAAGCTCCATGTAGTAATACTTTTTTCAGGTGATGTGTTGGATAAATGTTTTTGTGTAATTGAAGAACCAGTATATCTGGTTTTGAACGTATATTGTAAACTTTGATGCAAAAAAATATATAAATGGTTGATTTAATGGTTGAATATATTTTATAAACTTTAACCTAAAAAATAAATGAGAGTTTTAAAATCTATTGGTTGGCTAAAAAGTTAGGGTGTTTCCGTAACATCTTACAGGAAAACCCGAACAAAATTTTTGGCCAACCCAATACTTTCAGGTATTATGATTTTGCAAATTTTGTTTATTAACCGAAAAGCTTTATGGTTTCCATTAACCTGATGAAAAAGGCAAAAAAGCAATCCTGGCATTGTACTAACATTTAATCATCATTATATAACAGCTATATTTCATGGAGAAACAGGTCTTGTCCCCTGGCAATTTTTAAATTTACTCTTCATTCCCTAGATATTTAATCTCCAGTTTTCCATGTTCTGTTCACACATGAATGATTAAGAATGAACACCACCAAAGGCCACTTCAGAACATTTAATGGTGCCTAGCCCTTAGCTAGCAGGATACAGAGGGATGAGCTTCCAGGCAACCCAAATAAGTAATCGAGTGACTTTCTGTGAAGTGAGGGGAATGGTTTCTGAAAGCAAGATCTGGGAAATGGACAGCAGCAAATCCCTGTTGGGGGACAAAGAGCTGAGACCAAGGTGGAGAAGAAGAATAACTAGGAAAAGTAGTGCAGTGATTCAAACCCAGGTGCCATTAGTCATTTCAGTATTTTTAAAATTTATTTATTTTATTGAAGTATGGTTGATTTACAATGTTGTGTTAATTTCTGCTGTACAGCAAAGTGACTCAGTTATACATGTATATATTCTTTTTTGTATTCTTTTCCATTATGGTTTATCCCAGGATATTGACTATAGTTCCCTGTGCTGCCATTCTGTATCTACTAGTTTGCATCTGCGAACCCCAAACTCCCAGCCCACCCCTCCCCCGCCCCCCCCCTCCCCCTTGACAACCACAGGTCTGTTCTCTATGTCTGTGAGTCTGTTTCTGTTTCATAGATAGGTTCATTTGTGTCATATTTTAGAGTCCACATATAAGTGATATCATATGGTATTTGTCTTTCTCTTTCTGACTTACTTCACTTAGTATGATAATCTCTAGGTCCATCCATGTTGCTGCAAATGGCATTATTTCATTCTTTTTTGTAATGGCTGAGTATAGTCATTTCAGCATTTATGTTAAAAAGAGAAGAGTGTGTATAGCAGGGGAGCAGTCAGGAATCAGCCCAAGTGTCACATGGAGGATTCTGGGGTTTGGCAAAGGCTCAGACAACAGAGTTGGGAAGCATTTGATAATCAAGAAAGAATGTTTAAAACACACATCTACAAACACAATGGGTGTAGTTGAAATAAGCTAGGCGAGGCATCAGACGAAGTAAGGTCAAGACCTAGCTCTGGTCTGGATAAGCCCTGTGTAAAATTACGGAAATTATATCTGCAGCGTTGAATCGAGGGGAGTAAGTAGGTCTTGGGAAGACACTTTATAGACTCTAAAATGTACTGCTTGGGGTTTCTAAGTTACCTGCAGGCTCCTATCTGTTCTTCCAGGCCCCTCTTTCCTCCTCCAAGGATGGGTCAGGGTTAAGGGCAAGGGCACGCTATTGGCTGTTGGTGCTAAGCGGTGCAGTGTCCCCTGCGAGAAGCTGAAGAACCAAAGCTGGGTGGGCTGAAGCCCAGCGAAGCACCATTGATCTGATTCCCATGATTCCCGTTGAGCAGCTTACATTTTCATTGGCTTTTTAAGCAGCCGTATCAGCTTGATAGCATATATTGAACTTGCATGCATATACAATGGTAAAGACCCTGCTTTTCTAAGAATCACTAATCCTTATTTTATACTTGTGCTGCTGATGTTTCAAACCAAGGTGCAACATTTTTATGCCTTGTTAAATTATGTCCTGTTGACCGCACCCCTTGGGTCCAGGCAGCGGAGATCTGGCATCCTAATTATTAGCCTACCCTCCTAGATTTGCACCATCCATGAGAGCCAGCATCTTTGCTGGAGAAGCTTGAACTCAAATAAGTTCACGTGTTTGGTAAACACTTCGTCCTGGGTAGCTGTCTTGGAGATTTACACGTACCTTACCTTCCTGAAAGCTCTCATAGTCCTCAGTAAAGAAACCTAGTTAACTGTGTTTAATCTTGTATTTCCAATTTTTCTGACTACAGAACACACCTTAGGAATTTTTGGTATTAACAGGGAATTGGGATACTATGTAGCCATTAAAAAGAATGCTGTAGACCTATTTGAACTGACAGGTAAACATCTTCAAGATGTATTTTTTAAAACTTATTTTATTGAAGTATAGTTGATTTATAATGTGTGAATTTCTGCTATACAGCACAGTGATTCTGTTTTATATATATATAAGTATGTGTGTGTATATATATATATTTTTTTTCTTTTCCACTATGGTTTATCACAGGATATTGAATATAGTTCTCTGTGCTATACAGTAGGACCTAGTTGTTTATCTATTTTATATATAATAGTTTGCATCTGCTAATCCCACACTCCCACTCCAACCCTCTCCCACCCCCTCCCTCTTGGCCACCACAAGTTTGTTCTCTATGTCTGTGAGTGTACTTCTGTTTTGTAAATAAGTTCATGTGTATCATATTTTAGGTTCCACATATAAGTGATATCATACGGTATTTGTCTTTCTCTTTCTGACTTACTTCACTTAGTATGATCATCTCTAGGTCCATCCATGTTGCTGCAAATGGCATTATTACATTCTTTTTTATGGCTGAGTAGTATTCCATTGTATATATGGACCACATCTTCTTTATCCATTCCTCTGTCGATGGACACTTAGGTTGCATCCATGTCTTGGCTATTGTGAATTGTGCTGCTATGCATATAGAGGTGTGTGTATCTTTGAATTATAGTTTTATCTGGATATATGCCCAGTAGTGGGATTGCTGGATCATAAGGCCATTCTGTTTTTAGTTTTTTGAGGAACCTGCATACTGTTCTCCATAGTGGCTCTACCAATTTACATTCTCACCAACAGCGTAGGAGGGTTCCGTTTTCTCTACACCCCCTCCAACATTTGTTAGTTGTAGACTTTTTAAGGATGGCCATTCTGACCGGTGTGAGGTAGTACCTCATTGCAGTTTTGGGGTTTTTTAAAATAAATAAATTTATTTATTTATTTACTTATTTTTGACCGTGTTGGGTCTTCATTGCTGCGCGCGGGCTTTCTCTAGTTGCCGCGAGCGGGGGCTACTCTTCGTTGCGGTGCGTGGGCTTCTCATTGAGGTGGCTTCTCTTGTTGCGGAGCATGGGCTCTAGGCATGCAGGCTTCAGTAGTTGTGGCACGTGGGCTCAGTAGTTGTGGCTCATGGGCTCTAGAGCGCAGGCTCAGTAGTTGTGGCGCACAGGCTTAGTTGCTCTGCGGCATGTGGGATCTTCCCGGACCAGGGCTCGAACCCGTGTGCCCTGCATTGGCAGGTGATTCTTAACCACTGCGCCACCAGGGAAGTCCCCCTCATTGTAGTTTTAATTTGCCTTTCTCTAATAATCAGCAGTGTTGAGCATCTTTTCATATGCCTGTTGGCCATCTGTATGTCTTCTTTGGAAAAATGTCTTCTTAGGTCTTCTGCCCATTTTTTGATTGGATTGTTTTTGTTGTTGTTATTGAGTTGTATGAGCTGTTTATATACTTCGAAAATTAAGCGCTTGTCACTGGCATTATTTGCAAATATCTTCTCCCATTCTGTAGGTTGTCTTTTAATTTTGTTTATGGTTTCCTTTGCTGTGCAAAAGTTTGTAAGTTTAAGTCTCATTTGTTTATTTTTGCTTTTATTTATTTATTTTTGATATGTACAACACTGCTATATTTAAAATAGATAACCAACAAGGACCTACTGTGTAGCATGGGGAGCTCTGCTCAGTACTCTGTAATAACCTGAATGGGAAAAGAATTTGAAAAAGAAGATACATGTATGTGTATAACTGAATCACTTTGCTGTATACCTGAAACTAACACAACATTGTTAATCAACTCTACTCCAATATAAAATAAAAATTAAAAAAATAATATGTACAGTCAAGCCCCATTAATATTAATACATATATCTTAGTATACATTTGTCTTGGTATTATATATAATATTTGAATGAATGCATGGAAATTTTTCAAAATATATTTGTTATTGATGTATAAGTGACATATAACATTGTGCTAGTTTAAGGTATACAATTTGTTGATTTGATACTTTTATATATTGCAATATGATTACCACCATAGCTTTAGCTAACACCTCTACCACGTCACATCACTTCTTTTTTGTGGTGAGAACATTTAAGGTCTACTCTCTTAGCAACTTTGAAGTATATACGCAGTGTTGTTGACTATAATCACAAGGCTGAGCATTAGATCTCCAGAACTTACTCATCTTTTAATGCGAGTTTATAACCTTTGACCAACATCTCTCCAATTCCTTTACCCCCAGCTCCTGGTATCTACCATTCTACTCTGTTTCTACAAGTTCACCTTTATTGAATTCTCACATATAAGTGAGATTATACAGTGTTTTTCTTTCCTTCTCTGACTTATTTCACTTAGCATAATACCCTCAAGGTCTGTCCATGTTGTTGCAAATGGCAGGATTTCCTTCTTTTTCGTGGCTGAATAATATTCCATTTCAATATATGTATCACGGTATCGTTATCCATTCATCCATTGAGGGACATTTAGGTTGCTTCCATGTCTTGGCTATTGTGAATAATGCTGCAATAAACATGGGAGTGCAGATATCTTTCTTTTCTTCTTCTTTGGTCGAGCTGTGCAGCTTGCAGGGTCTCAGTTCCCTGACCAGGGATTAAACCCGGGCCATGGCAGTGAAAGCCTGGAATTCTAACCACTAGGCCACCAGGGAACTCCCAGATATCTTTTTTTTTTTTTTTTTTTTTTTTACAGCAGGTTCTTACTAGTTATCTATTTTATACATATTACTGTATATATGTCAATCCCAATCTCCCAATTCATCCCACCACCACCCCCCTGCCATGTTTCCCCATGGGTGTCCATATGTTACTCCTCTACTTTTCTGTCTCAATTTCTGCCCTGCAAACCGGTTCATCTGTACCATTTTTCTAGGTTCCACATATATGCGTTAATATACGATATTTGTTTTTCTCTTTCTGACTTACTTCACTCTGTATGACAGTCTCTAGATCTGTCCATGTCCCTACAAATGACCCAATTTCATTTCTTTTTATGGCTGAGTAATATTCCATTGTATATATGTACCACATCTTCTTCATCCATTCGTCTGTCGATGGGCATTTAGGTTGCTTCCATGTCCTGGCTATTGTAACTAGTGCTGCAATGAACATTGGGGTGCATGTGTCTTTTTGAATTATGGTTTTCTCTGGGTATATGCCCAGTAGTGGGATTGCTGGGTCATATGGTCATTCTATTTTTAGTTTTTTAAGGAACCTCCATACTGTTCTCCATAGTGGCTGTATCAATTTACATTCCCACCAACAGTGCGAGAAGGTTCCCTTTTATCCGCACCCTCTCCAGCATTGGTTGTTTGTAGATTTTCTGATGATGCCCATTCTAACTGGTGTGAGGTGATACCTCACTGTAGTTTTGATTTGCATTTCTCTAATAATTAGTGATGTTGAGCAGTTTTTCATGTGCTTCTTGGCCATCTGTATGTCTTCTTTGGAGAAATGTCTATTTAGGTCTTCTGCCCATTTTTGGATTGGGTTGTTTGTTTTTTTAATATTGAACTGCATGAGCTGTTTATATATTTTGGAGATTAATCCTTTGTCCATTGATTCGTTTGCAAATATTTTCTCCCCTTCTGAGGGTTGTCTTTTCATCTTGATTGTAGTTTCCTTTGCTTTGCAAAAGCTTTTAAGTTTCATTAGGTCCCATTTGTTTATTTTTGTTTTTATTTCCATTGCTCTAGGAGATGGATCAAAAAAGATCTTGCTGTGATTTATATCAAAGAGTATTCTTCCTATGTTTTCCTCTAGGAGTTTTATAGTGTCCAGTCTTACATTTAGGTCTCTAATCCATTTTGAGTTTATTTTTGTGTATGGTGTTAGGGATTGTTCTAATTTCATTCTTTTATATATAGCTGTCCAGTTTTCCCAGCACCACTTATTGAAGAGGCTGTCTTTTCTCCATTGTATATTCTTGCCTCCTTTGGCATAGATTAGTTGACCATCAGTGTGTGGGTTTGTATCTGGGCTTTCTGTCCTGTTCCATTGATCTATATTTCTCTTTTTGTGCCAGTACCATATTGTCTTGATTACTGTAGCTTTGTAGTATAGTCTGAAGTCAGGGAGTCTGATTCCTCCAGCTCCGTTTTTTTCCCTCAAGACCGCTTTGGCTATTCGGGGTCTTTTGTGTCTCCATACATATTTTAAGATTTTTTGTTCTAGTCCTGTATAAATGTCAGTGGTAATTTGATAGGGATTGCATTGAATCTGTAGATTGCTTTGGGTAGTATAGTCATTTTCACAATATTGATTCTTCCAATCCAAGAACATGGTATATCTCTCCATCTGTTTGTATCATCTTTAATTTCTTTCATCAGTGTCTTATAGTTTTCTGTGTACATGTCTTTTGTCTCCCTAGGTAGGTTTATTCCTAGGTGTTTTATTCTTTTGTTGCAGTGGTAAATGGGAGTGTTTCCTTAATTTCTCTTTCAGATTTTTCATCATTAGTGTATAGGAATGCAAGAGATTTCTGTGCATTAATTTTGTATCCTGCTACTTTACCAAATTCATTGATTAGCTCTAGTAGTTTTCTGGTGGCATCTTTAGGATTCTCTGTGTATAGTATCATGTCATCTACACAGTGACAGTTTTACTTCTTCTTTTCCAATTTGTATTCCTTTTATTTCTTTTTCTTCTCTGATTGTTGTGGCTAGGACTTCCAAAACTATGTTGAATAATAGTGGCTAGAGTGGACATGCTTGTGTTGTTCCTGATCTTAGAGGAAATGCTTTCAGTTTTTCACCATTGAGAATGATGTTTACTGTGGGTTTGTCGTATATGGCCTTTATTATGTTGAGGCAGTTTCCCTCAATGCCCACTTTCTGGAGAGTTTTTATCATAAATGGGTGTTGAATTTTGTCAAAAGCTTTTTCTGCATCTATTGAGATGATCATATGGTTTTTATACTTCAGTTTCTTAATATAGTGTATCACATTGATTGATTTGCATATATTGAAGAATCCTTGCATCCCTGGGATAAATCCCACTTGATCATGGTGTATGATCCTTTTAATGTGTTGTTGGATTCTGTTTGCTAGTATTTTGTTGAGGATTTTTGCATCTATATTCATCAGTGATACTGGTCTGTAGTTTTCTTTTTTGTAGTATCTTTATCTGGTTTTGGTATCAGGGTGATGGTAGCCTCATAGAATGCGTTTGGGAGTGTTCCTTCCTCTGCAATTTTTTGGAAGAGTTTGAGAAGGATGGGTGTTAGCTGTTCTCTAAATGTTTGATAGAATTCACCTGTGAAGCCATCTGGTCCTGGACTTTTGTTTGTTG
The DNA here is from genome assembly GCF_028021215.1 of Eschrichtius robustus. Taxonomy (NCBI): domain Eukaryota; kingdom Metazoa; phylum Chordata; class Mammalia; order Artiodactyla; family Eschrichtiidae; genus Eschrichtius; species Eschrichtius robustus. The sequence goes on from NC_090833.1 coordinate 116,808,840, forward strand.
GAAGATTTTTAATCAATTTCATTACTTGTGATTGGTCTCTTCATATTTTCTATTTCTTCCTGGTTTAGTCTTGGAAGGTTATCCCTTTCTAAGAATTTGTCCATTTCTTCCAGGTTGTCCATTTTATTGGCATAGAGTTGCTTGTAGTAGCCTCTTAGGATGCTTTGTATTTCTGCGGTGTCTGTAGTAACTTCTCCTTTTTCATTTCTAATTTTATTGATTTGAGTCCTCTCCCTCTTTTTCTTGATGAGTCTGGCTAATGGTTTATCAATTTTGTTTATCTTCTCAAAGAACCAGCTTTTAGTTGTATTGATCTTTGCTATTGTTTTCTTTGTTTCTGTTTCATTTTTTTCTGTTCTGATCTTTATGATTTCTTTCCTTCTACTAACTTTGGGTTTTGTTTGTTCTTCTTTCTCTAGTTCCTTTAGGTGTAAGGTTCGATTGTTTACTTGAGATGTTTGTTGTTTGTTGAGGTAGGCTTGTATTGCTATAAACTTCCCTCTTAGAACTGCTTTTGCTCCATCCCATATGTTTTGGATCGTCCTGTTTTCATTGTCATTTGTCTCTAGGTATTTTTTGATTTCCTCTTTGATTTCTTCAGTGATCTCTTGGTTGTTTAGTAACATATTGTTTAGCCTCCGTGTGTTTTGTGTTTTTTACTTTTTTTTCCCTGTAACTGATATCTAGTCTCATAGCGTTGTGGTCAGAAAAGATGCTTGATATGATTTCAATTTTCTTAAGTTTACTGAGGCTTGATTTGTGGCCCAAGATGTGATCTATCCTGGACAATGTTCCACGCACACTTGAGAAGAAAGTGTAATCTGCTGTTTTTGGATGGAATGTCCTATAAATATCAATTAAATCTATGTGGTCTATTGTGTCATTTAAAGCTTGTGTTTCCTTATTAATTTTCTGTCTGGATGATCTGTCCTTTGGTGTGAGGTATTAAAGTCCCCCACTATTATGTGTTACTATCAATTTCCTCTTTTATAGCTGTTAACAGTTGCTTTACATATTGAGGTGCTCCTATGTTGGGTGCATATATATTTATAATAGTTATATCTTCTTTTTGGATTCATCCCTTGATCATTATGTAGTGTCCTTCCTCGTCTCTTGTAACATTCTTTATTTTAAAGTCTATTTTATCTGATATGAGTATTGCTACTCCAGCTTTCTTTTGCTTTCCATTTGCATGGAATATCTTTTTCCATCCCCTCACTTTCAGTCTATATGTGTCCCTAGGTCTGAAGTGGGTGTCTTGTAGGCTGCATATATATGGGTCTTGTTTTTGTATCCATTCAGCAAGCCTGTGTCTTTTGGTTGGAGCATTTAATCCATTCACGTTTAAGGTAATTATTGATACGTATGTTCCTATTACCATTTTCTTAATTGTTATGGGTTTGTTTTTGTAGGTCCTTTTCTTCTCTTGTGTTTCCCACTTAGAGAAGTTCCTTTAGCATTTGTTGTAGAGCTGGTTTGGTGGTGCTGAATTCTCTTAGCTTTTGCTTGTCTGTAAAGCTTTTGATTTCTCCATCGAATCTGAATGAGATCCTTGCCGTGTAGAGTAATCTTGGTTGTAGGTTCTTCCTTTTCATCACTTTAAATATGTCATGTCACTCCCTTCTGGCTTGTAGAGTTTCAGCTGAGAAATCTGCTGTTAACCTTATGGGAGTTCCCTTGTATATTATTTGTCATTTTTCCCTTGCTGCTTTCAATAATTTTTCTTTGTCTTTAATTTTTGCCAATTTGATTACTATGTGTCTCAGTGTGTTTCTCCTTGGGTTTATCCTGTGTGGGACTCTGTGTGCTTCCTGGACTTGGGTGGCTATTTCCTTTCACTTGTTAGGGAAGTTTTCAACTATAATCTCTTCAAGTATTTTCTCGGGTCCTTTCTCTCTCTCTTCTCCTTCTGGGACCCCTATAATGCGAATGTTGGTGCATTTAATGTTGTCCCAGAGGTCTCTTAGGCTGTCTTCATTTCTTTTCATTGTTTTTTCTTTATTCTGTTCCACAGTAGTGAATTCCACCATTCTGTCTTCCAGGCCACTTATCCGTTCTTCTGCCTCAGTTATTCTGCTATTGATTTCTTCTAGTGTAGTTTTCAGTTATTGTAATGTTCATCTCTGTTTGTTTGTTCTTTAATTCTTCTAGGTCTTTGTTAAACATTTCTTGCATCTTCTTGGTCTTTGCCTCCGTTCTTTTTCCGAGGTCCTGGATCATCTTCACTATCATTATTCTGAATTCCTTTTCTGGAAGGTTGCCTATCTCCACTTCATTTAGTTGTTTTTCTGGGGTTTTATCTTGTTCCTTCATCTGGTACATAGTCCTCTGCCTTTTCATCTTGTCTGTCTTTCTGTGAATGTGGTTTTCGTTCCACAGGCTGTAGGATTGTAGTTCTTCTTGCTTCTGCTGTCTGCCCTCTGGTGGATGAGGCTATCTGAGAGGCTTGTGCAAGTTTCCTGATGGGAGGGACTGGTGGTGGGTAGAGCTGACTATTGCTCTGGTGGGCAGAGCTCAGTAAAACTTTAATCCACTTGTCTGCTGATAGGTGGGGCTGGGTTCCCTCCCTGTTGGTTGTTTGACCTGAGGCGACCCAACACTGGAGCCTGTCTGGCTCTTTGGTGGGACTAATGGAGGACTCTGGGAGGGCTCACGCCAAGGAGTACTTCCCAGAACTTCTGCTGCCAGTGTCCTTGTCCCCACGGTGAGCCACAACCACCCCCCACCTCTGCAGGAGACCCTCTGACACCAGCAGGTCGGTCTGGTTCAGTCTCCCCTGGGGTCACTGCTCCTTCTCCTGGGTCCCGACATGCACACTACTTTGTGTGTACCCTCCAAGAGTGGAGTCTCTGTTTCCCCCAGTCCTGTTGAAGTCCTGCAATCAAATCCCACTAGCCTTCAAAGTCTGATTCTCTAAGAATTCCTCCTCCCGTTGCCGGGCCTCCAGGTTGGGAAGCCTGACGTGGGGCTCAGAACCTTTACTCCAGTGGGTGGACTTCTGTGGTATAAGTGTTCTCCAGTCTGTGAGTCACCCACCCAGCAGTTATGGGATTTGACTCTATTGTGATTGCGCCCCTACTACCCTCTCAATGTGGCTTCTCCTTTGTCTTTGGATGTGGGGTATCTTTTTTGGTGAGTTCCTGTGTCTTCCTGTCAATGACTGTCCAGCAACTAGTTGTGATTCTGGTGTTCTCACAAGAGGAAGTGAGAGCACGTCCTTCTACTCTGCCATCTTGAACCAGTCTCCTCAGTGTGATGCCAGTGTTGTGTGGTAGATTTAAAAGGGTTCAACTCCAATCTATTTTTATTTTTTGATGGCCAATTCATTACCATCCTCAGGACAAATAAAATAAGGAGTTTTCCCTTAAGTTTGGGGAGTTTGTTGGATTTTGTTTGTGCTGTGAGGAAAGGCCAAATATAGAATAATTGGTTGCAAATTAAAAATCTACTATGTAGACATAGAGAATAAATGGCTCTAAATCCCACAAAATCTTGAATGCTGGGACACACGCACACATATGTGTGTGTGCATATATGTGTGTACAAAAAGCACAAAAAGTGTGCTGTAAAAATCTGCAGTCTTGTACCATGGGCAGGTCTAGATTCCACAGTTAAGAAATTAATGTAAAAGTTTGTGATACACCATTGTAAAGCAATTATACTCCAATAAAGATGTTTAAAAAAAAAGAAAAAAGTAAAAATAAAAATTTGTGATAATTCGAGCAGATCCAACAGAAACAAACCTCCAATTGTTCAATAAACCGAAAGCATTTGAGTTTCCCACATAAAAAAGTAACCTAGCTAAAAATGGCCCAAACTTTAAAAAATCACAAACCTCACACAGAAGCAGTCTGCTGTAAGGAAGAGTCAGCATTTGAGACCATGTGAAAACTGACACCTCCAGAAGCCAAGCCCCTTAGAGCAGCCAGAGAGGCTATGCGATTAGTATGTCTAAAGTTACTGAAGGACCATAACAGTTAACGTTTATTTAGTGCTTGATTTGTAAAAGTATAATTGCTGACGTCAATGGAGAGCTTAAATGACTCAAATAGACTTGCAGAAATTAACAAGAATTCAGCACAAAACAATGAAGTTGTAAAAGGTATGAAAAAGTTTAACAGAGTATGGAACTTAAAAGATATATATACATATACATGTAGAGAGAGAGAGAGCTCTTTTTAATTTTGAGTTTCAGAAGAAAAAGGACTCCAAATTGAGGGAAGACATAAGTCCTCAGATTTAAAGGGCTCTCTAAGTACAGTATAAATAAATAAAAGACAAATGGAAGTGAAACTACAGCACATCATGGATCAAGAGAAAACCTTAAAAGTAACAAAACAGAGCAAAAAAACAGATCACCTGCAAAGGTATGACAGTTCCCATCAGCAACATTCATGATATCTCCAAAGTCCTAAAGTTCTGGACCCAGGTAAGCCATCATTCAAGAGTCAGAGTGCGTAATAAACATTTTCAGAGAAACAAAGTCGAAGAACAACAGATCCTTACAGAAAGAATTGAAAGACAAAGAAAACCGAACCAAGAAGGAAGGAATGAGGGGAAGAGAAGTGAGTGAGGAAGGTGGCGAACATAAAGTAAATGAGGGTAAGGATTTTCTTTTAAAACAAAATGGAAAGGACAGTTAACAGGAGGTACACCTAAAATGCTGGGCACCAAAAATATGAAAAACAGGACAGGGAAAGTAGAATTAAAACATAAGTTTTCAAGAATGGTAGACATCACTTTGGACTTTGATATGTCAATTATGCATGTTAAAAATTTAAAGGATACCATAAAAAATAGAAATAGAATGTACAAAATCAAAACTTAATAGGGAAAAGAAAGAATAAAGAGAAGTCAGGAACGAAGCAGTAAAAAGCAACCAAAAAGAAAAAGGAGTGGCAAAATGAAAACACACAGTAGGTAGTACAAATAAAACCAGATGCATCAGTGTCATATATGGATATGATGGATAAATGAAGCAGTTCGAAGTCAGAACTTTTTATATTGATTTTTTTTTAATCAGCTATATGCTAAAAGACACAAGTTAGAAACATGAACCCAGGAAGGTCAAGGACAAACTGATGGAGAAAGGTACACTAGGCTTCTCCACGAAATCAGCCAAGCTAAAGGCTGCAGGTGCCGCTGATGCTCAGGACAGACAGAGGACAAGGACAGGGGCAGGGACTGGCTTGGACACCAGGCCGGGTCATCTGATCAAGGACATGATGATCAAGTTCCCGGAGGAGATCCCTCTCGTTTCCTTCCTTGACTTCTTCTGGGCCCATTTCTTGAGGATGAGGCACTAAGGGTCGCACTCTTCCAGAGAAAGGAAAGAGGTGACCAGAAACCACCTCCGAGTTACCCTGGGCTGTTGGGAACCACGTGGCACGCTGGTCAAGATTTGAACACTCATAGGAAGTGGCAACTGCCGTTCCTGTGTCATCACCTGGGCAAGGCATCCCTGACCTCTTGGAGGCAAGACTGCTGGGGAAGCAGCCCTCTCCCTCCTGGCAAGGGGGTGGGGTTGGGCACTGCACCTCTGTGCCTGTGCCTCCTACCCTTCCCCCGGAGGGGAGTGTCCCTGCCCCTCTGCCCAGCTGTTCAGTGGTATGCTGCCATCCTGGATGACTCGGCTGAAGCTGCCTGATGCCATCTCCAAAGCACGGCTCTCTCACTCTGACTCAGTGTCCCCATCGGGAATCTCCTGATCCTTCAAGATCCACGCCTGGTCTCACTGCAGAGCACTCAGGACTCTGCTGTGGCCACCACAGTGGTTTCAGACCAGCAAAAACAAAGTGAATTAAACCTAAGGAGGAAAAACCAGCTATACCAGGCAAATGTTAAACAACATAGACTTTTAGACCAAAAAAAAAAAATTAGAAAAGAAAAGATTAATAACATAATGATTAAAAAGGAAAATTTCACCAAGAAGATGGAATCCTGGACCTGTGTACCTCTAAGACGTAGGTTCAAATTTTTCAAAGCAAAGACTGACAGGTTTACAAAGAGAAACTGAAAAATCCGTAGTCTCACAGAAATTTTATACACCCCTCTCAGCAACAGATAACATAAGCAATCAATAAAGTATCTGATAGATAAGAATCGCAAAACATTCCGCTAACAACTCCCAAATAATCCCCTGTGGAGAGCAGACTACATTCTGCCTTACGAAGAGGTTTCCCGGGAGAAAACTAAAAAACCACGGGATTCTACAGGCACCAGCCAAATGAGGCCAGTTTCCCTTGTGCCTGAGAAAAAGGCAGGACTAGAAACAACCTAGCGGCTTAAGAAACAACGGTGGAGGGAAAGCCCAGAGCCCAGACTGATGCTGCGAAAAACAACGACCACAGCACTTCCGAAGGGGGGTATCGAGCGTGTGGCCCAGACTTCAGGGAACGAGGTCTCCAGACCCTCCGTGGAGCAGACAGCTCAGGGGGAGGCACTGGGCCTCCAGTTGCCCGGTCATGTCTGCTATGAGTTTGATTAGAAAGGCTATACTGGGTGATCCGGACGGTCGGGCCAGGCTCTGCTTGGTCATCTGGGCAGAGTAACCTTTGCAGATCGGAGTGAAGGTTCTTCCTGGGAACGAGAGACTTCCATCAGGTGGAGATTTGAGTTCTCAACACACACTGGCCTCCCTCTTTCCTGGTTCACCCCCAGCCAAACCCCTCGAATGCCTTCCTTTATAGCCAGGAAGAGGCTGATAGGCTATAGAACAGGCTCTAAAGAGATGCTGAAATAATTAACTCAACTGGGTTCACTCTGCAGTTAAGCACCCCCAGGCTGCAGGGAGGTACATGCCGCAGGATTTCAGAGGGAAGGTAGGGAGGACTGCGGTTTGGAGGCCCTCCCCCTCCACACACGCACTGTGTGTCTCCAAAGTCGGGTTGCAGGAAATGAGGGCAGAGAGATTAAACGTCTGGTTTGGCCAGGGAACTGCACAGCGGAGATGAGAACTCCAGGCTCCCCAAGCCACTGCCGCTGTGTCACGCTGCTGCCTTACTTCCTGTTTTTCCACTCAAGCTAATCATGACATGAAATATTTGAAAACCAGTTACCAGGCTGAAGAATGCAAAGTATTCAGGTGGTGAAGGGCGTTATTTACAAAGAGCCAGGAGAACGCGGTCTATCCGTGAAACATCCATCTCCCGCATGTAAAAGAGATGCGACCTACAGCTATCGGGGTGAATATCCTACTTCGTCTTGTGTTTGGCTGACAGTTTGATCACAGCTAGACCTGTTTGGAGTGAGGGTTGCTAAAGCTCTGTTTGTTTTTTGGCGTTAACTTTTCAACAAAACTCACCACTTAAAATAGCAAGAAATGAATCAATCCATCAGTCAACCAATCCAGAACCTGTATGTTTTTGCCCAAGTCATAAAATATGTATTTATTTATAATTTCAACAACATGCAGTGGAAATAAGATGCTTTCTAGGAACTAAAGCATTTTATTCTTCTTGTAAATAGCTAAGCTAGAAACATTCATTACAGCAAATGGCTTGTTCTGCCATATACTCATTCGTCATGTGTTCTTTTGTGCTCTCTTGGTTCATTTTTTTAATGCTCTACAGCAGGGATAGGTAAACTTTCTCTGTCAAGGGCCAGATAGAACATACTTTCAGCTTTATGAGCCGGGCTCTCCCTGTGCGATGACTCACCTCTGCCTCTATAACAAGAGGGCAGCCCTGGGAGGGAGGTAAGCAAGGGAGCGCAGCTGGACTTGGCCCCAGGCTGCAGGTGCCAGGTCCCTGCTGGGCAGCGAAAACCATGCTGTGTGGCCAGCAGAGTTCACGGGCGAAGTGTCCAGCCTGTACTTGGTGCAACTAAACATGCTTCATCTGTGCTCTTCATAACCTAACATACTTGGATGCTTGTCTCACCAAGGAGAGGATAAGCCTGTTGGATGACGGGACAGTACTTCATGATGGGATATTCTCCTGAAATTCACACCAGGCAACATGTCCTGGAGAAAAGAGCATAGGTTTGACTTTATCCCTTCCCCCACTCCCACCCCTTTGGTAACCATAAGTTTGTTTTCTATGTCTGTGAGTATGTTTCTGTTTCATAAGTAAGGTCACTCGTATCATTTTTTTTACATTCCACAGATAAGTGATAACATATGATGTTTGCTTTCTCTGTCTGACTTAGTTCACTCAGTATGATCATCTCTAGGTCCATCCATGTTGCTGCAAATGGCATTATTTCAATCTTTTTATGGCTGAGCAATATTCCATTGTATATATGTACCACATCTTCTTTATCCATTCCTCTGTCGATGGACATTTATGTTGATTCACATTCACATTGTTGTATTGAATACAACAGATCTTTAGAACGTTTTCATCTGGCAAGACTAAAACCCTGCCACCATTAAATAATACCCCCTTACCCTCCTCCACCACCATTCTTCCTGTCCTTATGAATTTGACTTATTTAAGTAAGTGGACTCATACAGTATTTGTTTTATTGTGACTGGCTTATTTCAGTTTGCATAATGTCCTCAAGGTGCATCCTTTTTGCAGCATGTGACAAGGTTTCTTTCTTTTTTAAGGCCAAATAATATTCCTTTGTATGTAGAGACCACATTTTGTTTATCCATTCTTCTATCCCATTCATCCATCCATGGACACTTAGGTTGCTTTCCCCTTTTGGCTATTGTAAATGATGCTGCTATAAACACGGGTGTACAAATATCTCTTCAAGACTGTGCTTTCAATTCTTTTGGGTATATACTCAGAAGCAGAACTGCTGAATTATATGATCATTCTGTTTTTTGTTGTTGTTGTTTTTTGGTGATCGGGATAGGTAATGTTATTACAAATTTCAGGATTTAAAAAGTAATCTGTTACATTTACTAGGATAATCTGAGATGACCTGTCTCAAGCACGTGTGTCCCGTCAGTGGCACTGACCTCAGGCATGAAGAGACGCGGTCCCCCCGTGAGGGACGCGGTCAGCGGATGAGGCTACGCTGAGTCTCCACGGGCACCTGCTGACCGTGATCACTACGGTTTGTCACTCCGGCATTTGGGCCGTGACGAGCTCAGTGTAAGCCTCCGTTACGGAACTCCGAGAGCCAGGCTAGAACCCCAAGGGCAGCCTCTCTTTCCTGCTTTTTACTTCAGTGGTATTTAGGAGACTTTGTGTGCTGATGGAGAGTTATGATTCCCTGGCCTGTAAGCCCACGTGTGGAAACCCTCATCACCCGGCAAGAGACCGCCGAGGAGTGGCCTGACTGGGAAGGAGGCTGAGGCCAGAACCGGGGAATCACGCTAGTCCAGGTCACGGACAGCGATGCCCAGCAAGAGGGGCGCTGCCGGCCGGCGAGGCCCCGTCGGCTCAAGGCTGTGCACAGACAAAAGGGCTGGAAGCAACCTCGATAGGCCAGCTAAGCCACCCTCCAGCTTCCCAACACGCAAACTTGCCCCGCGGTCACGGGCAGGGACCCCGGGTCTCTTCCGTCTTGTGCGTTTAAAGACTAAAGGCAGCATCTTTACAAGGGGAACTGTGGGAAGCATCGGGCGAGCCCTCTCCACGGGGCCTCGGGGCACCCTGGGGCGAGGCGGGCAGGGCAGTGCCTGAGAGGCGGCTGAGACCCGGCAGAGCACCTGGGCTGCGGGACTGAGGGCGGGAAGACCAGAGGAGCCGAGAGCCTCCAGGCAGCAGCGCGCCGTCAGCTGAGGGGCCCACAGCCAAGCCCTCCTGCCTGGGGTCGTCCCCCCACGGGGACCCTCTCGCTCTGAGACTGTGGCTCTCACGGGACGACGTTATCCCTGGGGGACATTTGGCAACACGGGGAGACACGTGGGGTGGGGCTGTCACCACTGGGGAAGGCGCTACGGGGCTGGTGGGCGGAGGCTGCGCACCCTACAGCACACGGGCGCCCAGACCCGGGAGCTACCCAGGGGCCGTGGACGCCGGGCGGGGGCGCCTCACACACAAGACCCTGAACCTGGCAGGCGCCCAGGCCCGGGAGCTACCCAGGGGCCGTGGACGCCGGGGGAGGGGGGGGCACCTTACACACAAGACCCTGAACCTGGCAGGCGCCCAGGCCCGGGACCTCCAATCAGACTGGCGTGCGCAGCCTCCAGCTCAAGCCCTAACACGTGGGTCGGCCCCCTGCCCTGCGGACCCAAGTCCTCCTGACCCCGGAGTGTCCAAGGGATGTCCAGCCAGCTCCTGGCAGCTCCAGTCCGGTCGACACAGCTAAAACCTTACACCTTTTTGTCTTCTCTCTCCGAAAAATCAATTTTCTTCTCAGAGCCACTGCCACCGCAACTGTCACCGCCAGGATGGCAACAGCGGCTGCCCCTCCGCCGAGCGGGAGGGACTTGCCCTCGGGCGGGGCACCAGCTTTGTCGTGGCCGCCGGACAGGGCCCCGCTCCCAGCCCCCCCACCCCACCCCGCCCGCGGGCCGTCTGCTCTCCGCCCGGCGGGGCTGCTGGGGGCTCCCCCGGGGGCTCCAGCGGCGGGACCCCCTCCTGCTCCAGTTCAGCAGCTTCGGACGCGGCCGCTCCCGCCTCTTCTTCAGCAAGTTCCGCGGACAGAGATGTCGTGGGACGGGCTGTCTGGCCGGCCGACCCCTCGGGGCCAGGCTCCCCGGCCGCCATCAGGGCAGGGGCCGCCGCCTCCGCGCCCTCGGGCACCTCCTCCTCCTCCACGTGCGCGAGGTCCGAGTTGGCGGAGTTGCCCTCGCTCTTCTCTCCGGCCCCGTTGCTGTCCAAGCTCTCGACTTCTTCGGGGTCCACTGCGACCTGCTGCCAGGACTCGGGAGCCGGGGACTCCGGTGGGCTCTCGGTGCGCCAGCTCTGGCTGCTGGACAGCGACACGGGGAGGCCCTTGGCCCGCCAGGACGCCGTCGCGGGCGTCAGAGCTTCGGTGGGGCTGGCGAGCGGGGCGCCGCCTCCGGGCGGGATGTCGATGTCGTTGCTGTCCTCCGCGGGGCGCTCCTCGTCCTCCTCCTCGGACTCCAGGTTAAAGGCAGTGCCCTAGCCACCCTGCTGCATGATGCGCTCGGCGGCGTGGTCCTCCGGGAGAGTCGCACCAAACTGCAGCGACGCGCTCCAAGGTTCCTGAGCTCGCCTTGTCAACCCCAAGAGCACTGGTCGTAGCAAAATCAGAGGCACCAACGTCTTATTCCGGCTGCTGGCGTGAGCTGTGGTCTCCAGTGTACATTCCCCACGTGCCTGGTACGTCCCTGGCCTGGGTGCTCCCTGCAGCTCGGCTTGCGTGCATCGGTCCCTTCACTTCCTTTCCTGAACTGTCTGCCGCTGCTGTGCGCCGTGGAGTCCCCACGCGGGTCTGTCTACCAGGCCAAAGTGCTTTAGCATCCGGCTGAGGGGCGTCTGCAAGGCCCCGGCAGAGGCGCCCTCAGCTCCTGCGACGCCTTCTCCCCCAGGCGGGCCAAGCGGTCCTCTGCGGAGCTGTCGGGGTTTGTGGGGCTGAACACGGGCAAAGAGTGCCGGGTGAAGCCTGCGCTGGCGAAGGCTTCAGAAATTTCTTCGTCCAGGGATTTTAGCTCTAATTCAATTTCAGTTTTAACTTTTAATAAAATTTCTTGATCCAGAGATTGTGAAGCCGTATCTTGTTGAACCCCTTGGGGTGAGGAAAGCTGTTGCTTCCGCGGCTTCTCCTGAGAGAGGACTCCCAAGTAGCTCAGGACGACACACTTTGTTTCATAGTGAGACCCTAGAGGCACAGTGGTAGAGGACGCCATGGGGTCGGCTGGCAGAGCTCCGGAAAGGTCTGCTTGCAGATGTGTAAAACCTGGCCCAGGCCCCTGCCCCCGAAGAGGTGAGAGACGCAGCGGCGGCAGATAACTCTGTTTTTAATTTTTTTTTAAGGCGCCACCCTACTGTTTTCCACAGCAGCTGTACCGCTTCGTATTCCTACCAACAGTGTGCAGTGGTACCTGTGTCTCCACATCCTTACCAGCACTTGCTATTTTCTGGGGTTTTGTTTTGTTTTTGTTTTTTGATAGCACCTTCCTAGTGGGTATGAGGTGATATCCCACTGTGGTTTTGATTTGCATTTTCCTAATGAACAGTGATGTTGAGCATCTTTCCATGTGCTTGTTGGGAGTAGCACAGATTTTATTTAAGTTCGTTTGTTTGATTATAACTTTTAACTATTTGGACATACAGCACATGGGCCTCCAACTGAAATCTTGCCTTGAACGCTGCAAACGTTAGGGGCAGACCTGAGTCCAACCCATCCCAAAGCCTTTTACCACCTAGTTAGGTATGGATTGACCCTTTAAACTATTCAGGACAGCAGCATTAGACAGAGACAGCTGATTCTATCAGAGAATTTTGTTTTAGCTGAAGAAGAGAAAACTAAGAAGGGTCTACCTTATCCAGGACCTTGCGTAAGGCGTGCAGGTCCCACACCTCCAAGTGCGGTGCCTAAGCCAGCAGGTCAGCCTCACCTAGGGAGTGGTAGACACACAGATGCTCTAGCCCCACCCCAGGTAGACTAACCAGAATCTGCATTTTAAGGAGTTTGCAGGTGAGCTGTCTGAGCTTTGACGTTTGAGAAGCACTGGTCTGTGTGTTCCTGAGGGTACCAGGAAGACTAAAAACAAACAACTTCAGCAACAACATCAGTGACGCTTACTGAGCACTCACTGTGCACCAAGAACTGAACCGATGCTTTTCATGTATTATCATAACATAGGTAAACACTTTACAGAAAACTGAGGCTTAGAAACGTTACTTGCCCCACGTCACGGCTCGTAAGCAGTGGAGCCAGGATTTAAACCCAGGCAGTCTGAAAATAGAATCTGATGAACTTCACATACTATTTCATCTCGTAAAGGAATCAGAGGATTGATTAAAGGGAACATATAAATAATGAAGGAATAAATAAATGAACCGTCATAAATGGAAATCTTATGTTCAGGAGTTAATCACTGCGGGCTGGCGTGGCTTTTTCCCCAGTTCTGAAGCTTCCTCTTAAGTGGAGAACAGAGGGGACCCCTGGTCCGTGGTGGAGCCCAGGCACTTCCCAGGCCCTGGACCTCCAGCGCCCACCCCCACTCCAGAGAGCCCGGGCTCAGCGACGCCCCCTGCAGGAAGGTTCAGAGGCAGGTCAGGCTGCGTGGCTGGTCTGTCCCTGTGGGTTCGGGGTTCCGAAGCCCACTCTTCACAGACAGGCCAGCTGATGTTTGGAACTCCCGCCTGCCTTACTCTTCCTCATATTTCTCTGTCGTTTCAGAACTTGGTCTGATAAGGGAGGGTGCATTTTCTCAGGCTCCCTCACACTCCAACATGCACCATTTAAATCATTTGTTTATTTTAAATAATATTTTTTATTTGTTGGTACCTGCTTCTGCTCATTTTCAAAAAGGACTTTCCCAACAAAAAAAATTTTAAGTTTTGCATGAAATATAGGTACATATAATATTTATGTTAATATTTATTTTTAATATATGTTTAATATTGATCCTGTAATATTTTAAATAATATTTCAAATAAGTCAATGTTTAATATAACATAAATACTTATGTAATATAATCTAAAGAGTTTCATGAAATTTCAAAATATTAAAGCTCTCTAAACAAGTGACTCAACCGTTTTTCTCCACAAGGCTCTTCCAAGGACGATGCTCAAGAAAGGACGCCAGCATCCGGTCACAGGACCAGGTCCCCCGACTCCCTTCAGCTTAAGGTAAGTGGCCACACATGGTGGTAACTCATATCTACTCCCATCCACACGAGGAATTTGCGCGCTTTTGAAGATGGTGTAGCAGGTACTGCCTGTCATTTTTTTGTGTAAATTACCTATGGAACATGGGCTTGAAGGGCTGATACAAACTTAAAACCAGTTTATTTGGGCTGTACCTGCTTAGCAATCCAGTGATGGGGGAGGCTTGTTCCATGGTCATGACTGCAGTTCTCAGGGTGTGTCAAGTGTACGGAACAGAGGTTACAGCCCCAGCATTTGACGGTAGGAAGCAAGCAAACAGTGATGAAGGCAGCATTCCAGGCTTTATTTGTTTGCTTACTGACCATTGAGATTAAAGGGCATGATGTAGCTAGTATTTCTTCCAACTGAAATGAACACAAGCCAGGTGCCTTTCAATACCTGAAGCACTGGAAGGGTGTCCATTTGGTTGGAACAATGGTCATCAAACCCTGAGGCTCCCAGAGCCGAGAGCAGAGGTCACACTGCCAAGAAGGAAACGTTGAAAGGAAGGTGTTGAAAGGATCGGTGAGAACTCCCTGCATGGCTTTATTTTTCTCCCAGGTGTTACAGAGGCGAGAAAGTTGGGTCTGAGAAAATGGAATGTCCTGGTGCCCATGGGGGCTGCGATGTGCTCTGTAGCATCAGAGACAAGATCTCACTGCAGTCTTGAGATGTCAGGGGAGAAACTTCATTTGATCCTGCTAAGCTTACAGAGTACAGATGGAGAGAAAGACTAAAAAGTAAGCAATGAACAGGTAGGGGAAAAGCGTCCAAAGGATCCTTCCTTAGAGATAATCAAGTTGGGGGAGCAGGGGATACCTGTAGTTGTAGCTGAATTCCCTGGACACACTCAGTCCCAGACCACTCAGAATGCTCTGGGCCACAGTCCCTTTCAGACAAGCCACCAGCAATGGCTGAGAAAGACAGACTAATCCCCATATTAGCCGGGGTGGAGGTAATGAGCAAGGTAAATCGGCCTGAGGGAGGATGCATCGGATGTAAATGATTTTAGGAATAGCCGTGCCCTGTTCCCTTTCTCCAGCTCCAGGCTGACAGCGCCCAGACAACTTCCAGTCAACGTTCCATCTGTGAACATTGCTTCTGGCAGAGACCTGCTCCCCGGCAACAGTGCTTCCTGCTTACTGAACACCCTGGCACTTCTATCCACCCTGTTTCAGCTTCATCACAATCTGCAAGGTAGGTTTTATGTCCATTCAAGAAATTAGGACAGTGAGCCCCTGAGAGCTTTGGAAAGTGATGGCAGACACAGGAGAAGAGCCCAGATTCGAGCCCAAGGTTGTTGATGCCAAAGCTCGTGCACCTTCACCTCCTGCTTTGCCGTCTGTCACAGGGCGAGGCTGACTTTGCACAGGACGTGTGACCCTGGTGAGTGCCTATCAGCTACCCATTAATCCTTCAAAAGAGAATTTCAGTCTGAAATTATGAAAATTGTATGAGAAACACCTGAATAGACCGCGTTTGTGAAATGTATATAACTTGGAGAGAACGAAAACCAAGGAACGGGTTTTCTTGCCTTTAGCAGAATCAGGCCAGTAACTTGATTTCCTTCCCAGAGAGTTTCCATCACTTCCCTCGCCCAGAGCAGAGCCATCTCCCACCCTCTGGCCGCAGAAGGGTCCCCAGCTCAGGTCAGCCAGCTGCCTTGATAGAACCAGCTCTACTGAGTTTCTGCTGGTCCTCAGTGTCCCCAGAATTTCCATTCCTAAAGGGCTTTGGGGCAGCAGTCTTATCTGAAAGAGGCTGTTGAAACTCCAGTGTTACGGCATTTTGCATGAAATGGAAGAAGCGTGATCGTCTGCATCACAGGAGGGTGGGAGCCACAGACCGCCCCACTGGAGACTCTGCTCTCACCTCCGCTCCCCTCCCTCTGCCCCCCCCCCCCGCTCTGTGTCCTCCCTGTGGACCCCGGTTCCTCTTGTCCAGCTGTTTACACTCTCAGACTTAAGAAGTCAAAGTAAACGAGGTCAGAGTTCACGAGCAGCTCCAGGCTCCACCGCGGCCCCAGCTCTGGGTTTTTATCTGGAAAACAGGTGGCTCAGCCGGCGTTGATGGACAGAACCTCAAGGAAAGGGTCTGCGTTGCCTGTGCATCTCCACCCACTCTGCAGGGGGGTCTTAAGTTTCAGTCATCGCTGATCTACATAATTTTATTATCAGACCGTCGTGGGCACAGGCTAAGGGCACTCAGACTGTGCTCCCGGCTCCCCCCGGCGGCCCCCTCCTGTCCCCTTCGGCTCGTGCGTGAGGAGGGGAAAGGCTGGTACAGAACCCCCTGCACCACCACCATGGTGGCAGGGCTGAGCCGCCACCTGCCAGCAGCCCTGCAGCCTCGGATAAGCACCGAGCCTCCAGGCGTCGGTGGCCCTGGCGTCGGGGGGCATTCATCGCAGAGATGGGAGTGGTGAGGAATCCGGCAACGTGCTCAGCTGAGCACTGGCTCCATCAGCGACCATCTCCCGTTTCTCCCAAATGGCCATTTCCCAATGTCTCTGCTGCCACGAGGCCTGAGAGCCATGGTGTCCGGATCTAATACGCGCTGACACCATCCGGGAAAGGGTGAGATCCTGAGCTGGCTTCCACAGCTGACCTCTGCCGGGACCCCGCAGAGATGCAGGCTCCTGGGGGCCAGCCTCACGCAGATGAGCCTCTTCAGTTCCGTCCACATCATCCAGCCCCGTGCAAGCCCTTCTCCCACCTGCCTGACCCTGACGTCCCTCTGTGCGAGGGCGAAGTTCTTCATCCTTTAATTGGAGACCATGCTTCAGTCGTAAAGTTTCCCTTTCTGCGCCCACCCTCTGCCCTCTGCGCCAGCACTGTGAACCCAGATGGCCATTTCTTTTTTCCTGAAACGAGCCTCATTCCCACTGTTGTAAAGGCAGGGCAGGTCGAAGGCTCAGGGGCGGGGCTGTGTGCCGAGCATTCTTATCTGAGTGTTTAGACACAGCTGGCAGATCCCTCTTTCCTGTTGCCCCTTCTAAGAGAGAGCAGGGGAGGGTCCTTCTCTCGCCTTGGCCCAGGTAACCCCACTGGCACATAAGCAATGAGCGTGACCCCACAGGAGCAGAAGCAAGGGGACCAGCCATGCCTGGTCCTGCGAGGAAGCTTGGAAGAGAGGCTGACGATTGTATGCAGGTGGTACAAGGACGAAAATGCTGTCTCCGCGGAAGATCCCAGATTTTCTCCAGGCCAAGCCTGAAGGTCTCTTTGTTAGTGAGTCCACAGTGATCATAGCAGAGACTAAAGGCAGAAGGAGCCCGAGGCTGGCTCCACGGACTGAGGGAGTGAGCAGGCAGGGGGCCCCCAGGCCGGGGAGGGTGGGGACACAAGCACTGGGCTCCAGTCAGAGGGTCGCCCACACGCAGTCCCCGTGAGCGCACCTGTCTGCACGCGTTCCAGGCCCCTCCTCTCTGTGAAGCTCTAGCACGTCGCCTTGGTAGGGTGCGAAGGATCTCAGTTTCCCCGCAAAAGCCAGGGGAGTTGGGCATGGAGGTGAGCAGTTTAATGACATTCAGGAACCAGAACAACCGAGGGTATATTATGTATTTTTCTGAACAGCTTTTAAAGAGGGTTTCACCTCGTGGTAAAACTGCAAACGCCATCTGGACAGGCAATGAGCCTGAAATGCAGTGGAGGGGATTTGGTTCTGCTCCTTCACACGGGGCAGAGCTCCTTGTGTCCACTTTTGTTTTGGGGTGGGGGGCGGGAGGGCTGTGAAGAAATGCATCCTGCACAGATAAAGGAATGTCCGGCATTAAATAACAGGAGAAAGTGACGATTCTGGAGCCCTTGCAGGTACGGTACAAATTTGATCACCAGGCCCTGGGGCAGAGCGGCCTCTAATTTTAGCCACTGCCTCTTGTTCCTTCACTGCCCCCCTGACCCCTTCCCCAACTTTCCCCACAGTGAAGATTGCAAGGAACAGCTGTTTTGGGTTTAGAAACCCTCTATCCTGCTTATCAGATCTACTTTGCCATTGGTTAAGACTAATACATGCGATGTCAAGGTTTATCTTTTAATAAAAAGTACATTTAAATTCATTTTTTCTTCCAATTTTAATAAGATCCTTTGAGATGACTTTTGTTCGGTAAAACCACGTTGGGAATCACCGATGGAGTGTATGTTTGTTGACGTCTTCTCTAAATTTCTTCTTCTGGAGAAAGTTTCTTTTGGAGGAACGTGGATGTAGTTCTGCGATCCCTCAGCCACAATTCGAAAACCCAAACAGCTCTGAAAACAGGAAGTGTTTGCTAACACAGTTGGCAGCAAAGCCTGACCTGACCTGAATGCTTTCAAAGTTAAAACCTGACCTGAGTTGCATGAGCCTATTTTAATTTATCCCACAAATGGTGTAAATGTAAATACGCTTTTCTGGAGAAACATTAAGGTGCTTCATTCCATAGTGTTGCCCTAGACCCCATTTTACATGCTGTATGATATATTACTGTCCTAAAATCTGGAAGAAATCTGAATTCTGAAACATATCTGGCCTCACGTGTTTCAGATTAGGAATTGTGGTCCTATAGATATTTGTTAAATAAATGACCGAACGTCCTAAGGGCTTCACGAGGGCGTGTTTATTCTGCTCACCCAGGCCAGCTCTGCAGCGATGGCTCTACCCGTTCTGTCACCTCATCAGACCTGCATCTGTGGGCCTGAGGTGCCCACAGCTTCCTCTGTTTCCTTTGTGGTATGAGGTGATGAGTGGGGGTTTCACCACATCACCCGCTCGACCACTCGCCCCTCCCTTCAACCACCAAATACGTGTTAAGTGTCGCCACCATGCGCTATGTGAGCACAGAAAGGCAAAGAAGAGTGAGACTCAAGCTCTGACCTCTAACGACTCCTGTTCGTACAGAGAACAGATCGGTGGTTGCCAGAGGTTGGGAGGGGCATGGGCAGTGCAGAAATGGGTGAAGGGGGTCAAAAGGGACACACTTGCAGTTATACAATAACTAAGTCCTGGGATGTACAGCATGTGACTATAGTTAATAATAATGTGTTGCATATTTGAGAGTTGCTGAGAGAGTAGACTGTAAAAGTTCTCATCTCAAGAAAAAATCTTTATGCATGCTGATGGATGATAACTTATTGTGGTGACCATTTTGCCATATATACAGATAGCAAATCACTGTGTCGTACACCTGAAACTAGTATAATGTTATATGGCAATTATACCTCAATAAAAATAAAATTTTAAAAGAAACTAAAAACCATGAATAAAATAAAAATAACTCCTATTTGTAATATTAATGTGATGAAAGCAGAATGTTAGAAATCTGAACTATCTTCTCTTGTATACATCTAAACTATCCTGTAGAAATCTAAACCGTCTTCTCCTGTATAAAATGGTCATTCGTTCTTTCCAGCACACATTTATTAAGTTCTCCACTCTGCCAGGCACAAAAAGAGGACAGACCTTGTTGGGGCACTAAGTCTAGTGGGAGCCTGATGCCCAAGGAGCATTTACCCCTCGGCAGCCATCCTCACGCAGTGGGGAGAAAATGCCCACCTGTGGTCAGAGAGCTTTCCCAAAGGCGGTGCTCTCTGAGCAGACGGGGTGCTTACTTAGGAGGGAACCAGGGCAAGGGTATCTAAGGAGAAGGCAGAACCCGTGCAAAGGCATTCAGACTAGACGTCATTGGCGCGTGGAGCAAGAGTCCATTGGGAACGTCTGCAGGTCAAGATGCACGTGGGGAAAAAGAATGTTTTAAAAGTTTTAAAATGGTACAGATGAACCGGTTTGCAGGGCAGAAATAGAGACACAGATGTAGAGAACAAACGTCTGGACACCAAGGGGGGAAAGCGGGGGGGGGGGGGAGGGTGATGGAGGTGGGATGAATTGGGAGATTGGGATTGACATGTATACACTAATATGTATAAAATGGATAACTAATGAGAACCTGCTGTATAAAAAAATAAATTAAATAAAATTCAAAAAAAGAAAAAGTCAAGGAGGGTCAGGTCGTGCAAGGACTGTGCTCCCAGCCGGAGCACCGGCCTCTGCCTCCAGGCAGTGAAGGACAGCTGACTGGCCAATGGACCATGATCCCTCCTCATGTGTAAATCGTTTGGAGGAGAACAAGGTGCAGTATTTGTTTCCAGCAAGATGCCCTTTGAATCTGCAAATAAGGAACATGTGTGTCCTGCAGGGCCGGCCCTACGCGAAAGCGTGAAGAAAGCCACGTGGACGGTCACCACCCTCCTGCCGCTCAACTCCCCACATCCCACCACCCGTGGAGACCCTCGTGACACTGCGATGCCCAGCCTGGCCACGCTGCGCTGAGAAAAACCGGTACGCATTTCTTTTAAATAGAAGGATGATGGAGTAGTCGTTTCCTCTTAAAGTATTTGTTGCCACAGGGGAAGAATAGATAACGTACACAACAGAAGCACCATTTTCTCCTTCCTTTTCCCTGAGTACCTGTGCTACGTTTCATCTACTCTGAAAGGAAAGGGGCATCCCAAGAACAGAGCAGTTACTGTGGGTTGTTCCCATGCAGCCCCTGGGGTCAGCATGATGTGGCTGACATTTTTTGTGAATTCTGGTTTAATTAGTAAAATCTAAAGGCAGTAAGGCCATGTTTCTAACAATTGCCTGCCCATTCCTTTATATAAACATGGAACAAATGAGTGTTTGCTAATTCTTTTTTTTTTTTTTTAAGAAATTCACGTTCTTTTATTTATTTATTTATTTATTTATTTATTTATTTATTTATTTATTTATTTATGACTGTGTTGAGTCTTCGTTTCTGTGCGAGGGCTTTCTCTAGTTGCGGCAAGTGAGGACCACTCTTCATCGCGGTGCGCGGGCCTCTCACCGTCGCGGCCTCTCTTGTTGCGGAGCACAGGCTCCAGACGCGCAGGCTCAGTAATTGTGGCTCACGGGGCCCGGTTGCTCCGCGGCATGTGGGATCTTCCCAGACCAGGGCTCGAACCCGTGTCCCCTGCATTGGCAGGCAGATTCTCAACCACTGCGCCACCAGGGAAGCCCTGTTTGCTAATTCTTAATTTTATTTGGGATTTCTTTAATTGAAGTATAGTTGACGTACAGTATTATATAAGTTTCAGGTGTACAATATAGTGATTCACAATTTTTAAAGATTATACTCCATTTATAGTTATTATAAAATATTGGCTATAGTCCCTGGGCTGTACAGTATATCCTCGTAGCTTATTTATTTTATGCATAATAGTTTGTGCCTCTTAATCCCCTACCACCAGCTTGCCCCTCCCCCCTTCCCTCTCCCCACTGGTAATCACTAGTTTTCTATATCTGCGTCTGTTTCTTTTTTGTTATATTGACTAGTTTGTCGTATTTTTTAGATTCCACATATAAGTGATATCACACAGTATTTGTCTTTCTCTGACTTATTTCACTTAGCATAATGCCCTCCAAGTCCATTCATGTTGTTGAAAATGGCAAAATTTCGCACTTTTTTATGGCTGAGTGATATTCCATTGTATATCTACACCATATCTTCTTTATCCATTTGTCTGTTGATGGGCACTTGGCTTGCTTTCACATCTTGGCAATTATAAATAACGCTGCTATGAACATTGGGGTACATGTATCTTTTCGAATAAGTGTTTCTGGGTTTTTTTCAGACATATACCCAGTAATGGAATTGCTGGGTCATATGGTAGTTCCATTTTTAGTTTTTTGAGGAAACTCCATTACTGTTTTCCACAGTGGCTGCACCAATGTATACTCCCACCAACAGTGCAGGAGGGTTCCCTTTTTTCCACACCCTCTCCAACATTTCTTACTTGTGTTCTTTTTTTTTTTTTTTCTTTTCTTTTTAATTTTATTTATTTATTTATGGCTGTGTTGGGTCCTCGTTTCTGTGCGAGGGCTTTCTCCAGTTGCGGCAAGCGGAGGCCACTCTTCATCGCGGTGCGCGGGCCTCTCACCACCGCAGCCTCACTTGTTGCGGAGCACAGGCTCCAGACGCGCAGGCTCAGCAACCGTGGCTTACGGGCCCAGCTGCTCCGTGGCATGTGGGATCTTCCCAGACCAGGGCTCGAACCCGTGTCTCCTGCATTGGCAGGCAGACTCTCAACCACTGCGCCACCAGGGAAGCCCACTTGTGTTGTTTTTGGTAATAGTCATTCTGACAGGTGTGAGGTGAGATCTCATTGTGGTTTTAATTTGCATTTCTCTGATGACTAACGATGTTGAGCATATTTTTGTGTGCAAGTATTTAATTCTTGAGTAAAACTTGGAAGCACTGAGGGGAAGGAAATGTATATTTACATCCTTTGACTGGACAGTATTTTAAATGAGATTAAGAAATAATCTTACTCCTTAGCCTGAAAACCCTCTCTAGCCTGTTATCGGCTTCAAAAGTTGGGATGTGATTGACAGAACCCTTCACATCACTTGGTGTGGCTATGGTCACATGGACATCATAATAAACGAGGTGAGGATACTGACACGACTTGATCTGAGGTGCTCTTATGAACTCCTTCATCGGTGTGCCGTTTGGCTCCACTGAAAATTGAGCTATAATGTTGCCTTCTTTAGGTGTCCTCTTGAAATGTAGATACCTTGGAATGAGTCCTACATGAAGCCTCATCCAGAGAGGTTAAGTAAGTGGCTCAGAGTCACACAGCTAGCTTGGAAAAGCCCAGAATCTAAACCTTGATTTCTGATTGGTCATTCATCCACACACTTCCTGTTGCCTGATTACCATCTCATCTGTCTGTCTGCCTTCACGCACAGTTGAGATCATATGGCCCACAAACAAAAAATTGACTCTCTGGTCCTCTATAGAAAAGGTTTGCCAACCTCTGGTTTAGATGATTGTTGTACGTGTGCAGGAATTTGAAATATAGCACATATATTTTATATCTGGTGCAGAAATAGACCTAGGCTGGGACCCATCCTGCCAGAGGAGGGGACACCTGGAGCACTAGCCTTGGATTCACCAGGTGGTGTGGTGGACACAGAGAAACACGTCAGGTCATCACCCACACCCGTGAGCCTCTGACTTTCACCACTTATACCTGGTGAGTCTCCAGAGCAGCCAAGAGGTACTAGGAAGGCATCAAATATAAATAAATAAATGGAAATTTAAAAGTAATCTCAAAAGACAGCCTCTTCAGTAAGTGGTGCTGGGAAAACTGGACAGCTACATGTAAAAATGAAATTAGAACACTCCCTAACACCATACACAAAAATAAACTCAAAATGGATTAAAAACCTAAATATAAGGCCAGACACTATAAAACTCGTAGAGGAAAACATAGGCAGAACACTCTATGACATAAATCACAGCAAGGTCCTTTTTGGCCCACCTCCTAGAGAAATGGAAATAAAAACCAAAATAAACAAATGGGACCTAATGAAACTTAAAAGCTTTTGCACAGCAAAGGAAACCATAAACAAGACTAAAAGACAACCCTCAGAATGGGAGAAAATATTTTCAAATGAAGCAACTGACAAAGGATTAATCTCCAAAATTTACAAGCAGCTCATGCAGCTCAATATCAAAAAAACAAACAACCCAATCCAAAAATGGGCAGAAGACCTAAATAGACATTTCTCCAAAGAAGATATACAGATTGTCAACAAACATATGAAAGGATACTCAACATCACTAATCATTAGAGAAATGCAAATCAAAACTACAATGAGGTATCACCTCACACCGGTCAGAATGGCCATCATCAAAAAATCTACAAACAATAAATGCTGGAGAGTGTGTGGAGAAAAGGGAACCCTCTTGCACTGTTGGTGGGAATGTAAATTGATACAGCCACTATGGAGAACAGTATGGAGGTTCCTTAAAAAACTAAAAATAGAACGACCATACAACCCAGCAATCCCACTACTGGGCATATATCCTGAGAAAACCATAATTCAAAAAGAGTCATGTACCACAGTGTTCATTGCAGCACTATTTACAATAGCCAGGACATGGAAGCAACCTAAGTGTCCATCGACAGATGAATAGATAAAGAAGATGTGGCACAGATATACAATGGAATATTACTCAGCCATAAAAAGAAACAAAATGGAGTTATTTGTAGTGAGGTGGATGGAGTTAGAGTCTGTCATACAGAGTGAAGTAAGTCAGAAAGAGAACAACAAATACCGTATGCTAACACATATATATGGAATCTAAAAAAAAAAAAAGGTTCTGAAGAACCTAGGGGCAGGACAGTAATAAAGACACAGACATAGAGAATGGACTTGAGGACATGGGGAGGGGGAAGGGTAAGCTGGGATGAAGTGAGAGAGTGGCATGGACATATATACACTACCAAATGTAAAATAGGTAGCTAGTGGGAAGCAGCCGCATAGCACAGGGAGATCAGCTCGGTGCTTTGTGACCACCTAGAGGGGTGGGATAGGGAGCGTGGGAGGGAGACGCAAGAGGGAGGGGATATGGGGGTATACCTATATGTATAGCTGATTCACTTTGTTATAAAGAAGAAACTAACACACCATTGTAAAGCAATTATACTCCAATAAAGATGTTAAAAAAATAAATAAAAATTTTAAAAAAATCTCAGTGGAGAGATAAATTAGGAGTTTGGGATTAACATATACAGACTACAATACATAAAATAGATAAACAACAAGGACCTACTGTATAGCACAGGGAACTATATTCAATATCCTGTAATAACCTATAATGGAATCTGAAAAAGAATACATATATACACATATACGTATATATATATGTATATTCACTTTGCTATACACCTGAAACTAACACAGCATAGTAAATTAACTACACTTCAATTTTACAAAATCATTAAAAATTTAAAAAAAAATTTTTAAATAAAAGTAAACTTGGAAACAGTAAGGTGTTATAGATCTGACAGGATCTTTCCCACAACAGGCTGTGTAGCCTGTGAGAATTAAGGGACCGACGGGGCACATGCAAGGAACGTGCAGCTAAGTTGTTTGCACTGTTAAGTCCTCTGTGTGATCCATGTTCAGATAGATGCTTTCTTTTAAAATAGAAATATAATAAAGTGCACAGCTTTTAAGTAGGCACATCAGTGAATTTTTATCATGTATATGGCTGAGTAACCAATACCGAGATCAAGGTGTCAAACTTTCCAGCACCCAGAGGCCCCTCTGAGCTCCGATTCAGTCGGTGACCCCCTAAAGAGACCAAATATTCTGGTATCTATCATGATAAATTAGTTATGCCTGGTTCTGGAGCATCAGATGAGCGGAATCGAACAGTATATGCCCTTGGTGTTGGGCTCCTCTGGCTATGGACAAGCCACACGAGTTCAGGATGGGCCGTACCCGCCCTGGGCTATGAAGGCAGCCGGAACAACCCAAGGACAGAATAGACACTGAGGCAACCGCCCCATGCTGCCTACCTAGCCTGGCACGTGGGTACGGGTGGGATCTCACCAGTGCTCTTGAGCCCCTGCTAAAACCAGGTGCATCTGTTTTCAAAAGGCAAATATTGTTTGCCCCCTAATCGCTAAAGGCCATAGGGGAGGACCCCTCCCTGAAATCAGCGCCGGCCTCAGCCTTGCCCGCTTAGCATAAACACTGCACCCTCCTCGCTCTGCCCTCTGAGACCCCTCGGATTTGCTGAAGGCCCACACCTCAGCTTCAGCCCTGGGGACCCACCTCTGCCTCTAGAGAAACAGGATCGCAGTTTAGAAGCAGCTCCCTGCCTGTGGACAGAGCTGCCCAAAGCTGCCCGGCTCCCCACAGGGAGCATCTGCACTTAGCACAGAATCCCCAGCGCTGATGGCACTGCCATGCCAGACACCACGCCCCACGTGGTGGCTTGCCCTGGCTCACGTCATGAGGCTCAGGCCACTGGCGCAGAGATGCTTGGGACTCCCCTCCACAATGAGTCCTGATCCAATCGGGAAACAAGACAGAAGAGTCAGTAAGACACAGTCTCCCATGTCTTACTGATCAAGCCTCGGCTGGTGGACAGATTACATCTGCAGCCAATGGACATCCTAGGACCAAACCCTAGAAGAAATCAGACGGCCCTGCACCCGAGGCTTGTCCTGACGGCGTGGAGGAGCTGAGGGGAGCGTTGGCTCGGGGGCAGCTCTGTCCCTGAAGCAGGCAAGTGGAGGGAGGGGTTACAGGTGCCCAGTGTCTCTGCCTAAGCGCACTAAACGGATTAAATCCTTCTCTCCCGGGGAGAGTGACTGAGAGGCTGGGGAGAAGCCAGTTCTGTACTGAGTGGATCTTCCCCCACGTCGACGGGAACACCAGAAAACAGAAATAAGTGTTCCTTCAACAGAGTATAGACTATGGAACGATCAGTGATTGTTCGTTAAAAATATTAAACCACACTTAAAACATGGAGTAAATATTAACCAGAATATTTTATTAACTAATTGAAAACCCCTTTCACTGACTGTAAAAGATAAGAAGATTGTAATTTTTGCAAGTGCCTTTCAATGTCAGAACAAGAAAATGGCTTACAAATAGGGCATCTGTATTTTATTTTATTTTTTTATTGAAGTATAGTTGATTTACAGTGTTGTGCTAATTTCTGCTGTACAGCAAAGTGACTCAGTTATACACATAGATACATTCTCTTTTTTATGTTCTTTTCTATTATGGTTTATCCCAGGATATTGAATATAGTCTCCTGTGCTCTACAGCAGGACCTTGTTGTTTATCCATCCTATATATAATAGCTTGCATCTACTAACCCCAAATACCCAGTCCTTCCTTCTCCTTCCCTTCCCCCTCCTTGGCAACCACAAGTCTGTTCTCTGTGTCTGTGAGTCCAGTTCTGTTTTGTAAGTAAGTTCATTTGTGTCATATTTTAGATTCCACACTATACGTGATAGCATACGGTATTCATCTTTCTCTGTCTGGCTTACTTCACTTAGTAGGATAATCTCTAGGTCCATCCATGTTGCTGCAAATGGCAATATTTCATTCTTTTTTATGGCTGACTGATATTCCATTGTATATATGTACCACATCTTTATCCATTCATCTGTCGATGGGCATTTAGGTTGTTTCCAAGTCTTGGCTATTGTGAATAGTGCTGCTATGAACACTGGGGTGCATGTATCTTTTCGAATTATAGTTTTGTCCAGGTATAAGAGCATCTGTATTTTGAACAGGATATACCCATGTTCTGGATCCACTTTAAAAACAAGACGTTTCCTTATAAGAACTACTACAGAATAGGAGGTAGAGACCTCATCACAGGTAGGATCCAAAGACTCAAACTTTACTATTTAAGTCGTTTCATTACGAACTGTTATCTTACCTCTGGATATTTTCATGATCAGTTATCATGGGCCAGAAATAAAGCAGCTCTGTGTCATCAAATAGCCTTGGGATCAGTGCTGCTGCAGGAAGCCTGCGCTCCCTGTCAGGGGCCCACCTGAACACGCGTGATTACCCGGTCCCCAAGACATGACTCCACATCTGTGATGCTCACGATTCAAATGGTGTTTATAAGCATGAATTACCTCCATTCAGGAGCAGTCTCAAAAAGCGGACTTTAAGAACAGAGAAGGGGGAGAAAGCACCAAAGTATCTAAATGACGGATGAAATACACTGTTTTTCAGAACTGAAAACTGGAAAATTGCTTTCCACGTGTGAGCTACGACATAAAAAATGATATAATGATCATATTTTAAACTTCACAGCTGGGTTAGCAAAGTCAACCCAATCTTGCACATTATAAAATGCATTTTCTCAACTAAGAACAAAGTAGAAATAGCCGTTTTGGTGATGTTTTGTTCCCCCACGGTGGTCCTAGAATCATAATACGTGGTAAAGCCCATCACCAGTAAAGAAAGAGAGGCAGCTCTCCCCTCTGCTTAGTAAACCCTGGAGGCTTCCCCGGGGCCAGCCGCTTTCTCACCTGCCGTCAGTTCTATGAAAACGCTCAAAGTCAGCGAGCCGCCCCTCTAGCTGGTTAAAGACTTACATCTGGATCCTAGGAGAGTGACCAAGTAACCATGACACCTTTTTTTGTGCTCTACCCACTGTTGTCTCTAGAGTGCTCTTGGTTTAATTCATAGAAACATTCTGGGGGGGTAGACAGTACAGTGGTTCAGAATCTAAAAACTCTGAAGACAGTTTATCCAGGTTCATACCTGGCTTTACTCACAATATGTCTCAGAAGGTTATTAATAACTGATCTTTGCTGCAGTTGTTTGTTTGTTTTTTTTAACTCTGTAGCGGGCAGGTGATACCAACTTCATTAGGGCTCTTGTAAGAATTAAGTGGGATACACATTAATTGCACAGAATGGCATCAAGCCCATAGCAGTTGCCAGTGATCATTCCTATAAAAGGCATCCATGCATCCTCACCCATGAGGGCAGTTTTAATGTATTCACTCTAGAGAATTCCAAGTCCTGGTTGTGATTTCAGACTTTGTTAATGGCAACTCTGCAGTGTGGAACTTTAATCATAATTCAGTCATGCCTCAGTTACTCTCATTATTGGACAGGAGCATTGGTCTGAGTTAAAACCACACACGTACTCTCAGACACACTCACACTCACACACACAGACTCATGCACGACCTTCTTGATCATGGGAGTGCCATAGCCTGAATGTTTGTCTCCTCAAAATCCATATGATCCCTAATGTGACGGCATTTGTCAGTGGAGCCTTTGGGAGGTCATGAGTGGAGCGCTCATGGATGGCAGTCTCACACAGAAGGCTGGAACTAATCTGCTGGTACCTCGGCCTTGGACCTCCAGCCTCCAGACCGTGAGAAATAGATTTCTGTTGCTTCTAAGCCACCCCGTCTACGGTGGTCAGTTACAGCAGCCCGAACGGACTAAGGCAGGGAGGGAATGAGAGAAACCTGAGGTTACCCTCTGCTTTACTCAGATAACCCCTCACTGGCTCATGTTTAATCATTGAAAACACTGTGGAAACAGGGCAGATTTCTCCCTTCAGAGTCTTTAAACATCAGACTGCAACCTTCAGTCCGAGATGGGGTAGGTGCAGTCAGTCCTGCGTGATGTCAGGGACATGCAGTAGATTTCCTAACCCTGCACTTGCTTCCCTTCTTCTGGTTCACCTTTAGCTCTGCTGTTAATTTTTTTTTTTCCAGAAGTGCTGACTTTTAATTTTTTATTTTTATACAATTTTTAAAGGTAACTTTCTACTTACAGTTATTACAAAATATTGGCTATATTCCCCGTGTTGTAGAATACATCCTTGAGCCCATCTTACACCTAATAGTTTATACTCTTAATTCCCACCCCTACATTGTCCCTCCCCCTTTCCTTCTCCCCACTGGTAACCACTAGTTTGTTCTCTATATCTGTGAGTCTGCTTCTTTTTTGTTATATTCACCAGTTTGTTGTATGTTTAGATTCCACATGTAAGTGGTATCATACAGTATTTATCTTTGTCTGACTTATTTCGCTTAACATAATGCCCTCCAGGCCCATCCATGTTGCTGCAAATGGCATTATTTCATTCTTCTTTATTTATGGCTGAGTAATATTTCATTGCTTCCATGTCTTGGCTCTTGTAAATAATGCTGCTATGAACATTGGGGTGCATGTGTCTTTTTGAGTTAGTGTTTTTGTCTTTTTCAGATGTATACCCAGGAGTGGAATTGTAGGATTACATGGTAGCTCAAGTTTGTTTTGTTTGTTTTTTTTTTGAGAGCCCTCCATACTGTTCTCCACAGTGACTGCACCAATTTCCATTCGCACCAGCAGTACACTAGGATTTCTTTCTACACCCGCTTCAGCCTTTATTATTTATAGACGTTTTGGTGACACCTGCTGTTAGTTATAACACATTATAACTTCAGTGTTTCAAAAAATAAAATAAACCTGTTCTTGGCTCAAGTTGAAGAGATAAAACGAATTTTCTGTAATAGCTACAATTTCTAAAATACTGTTGAGCATATAATAAGGAACAATTAAATTACCATAAATGCCTGAGCAAATAACAACATTTTCCCAAGATCAATTTAAGTATCTAATGCAGTGGAAATTAAGAGGTTTGCTAACCGTCCAAGTTATTGGTTGGTTGTTCAGTTCAAATGCCATCTTTTTTTCTTAATTCAGGAAAAAGCCTTTTATTTGTAACATTTTCTCTTTGATCAATATTTCTTGTCCTTTCCCTTGTTTTCATCTTGCAAATTACTCTTGCCAGCATCATTCAATCTGTTTTCAGGCCACAGATTATATAATAGCAAAAAATATATTTCAGATAAGAATTATTAATACTGTATCTGAGAACAAGAACCAGCTTTTCCTCTGCACCTCTTTTGAATTGCCCAGAATTGCTGAAGACTGTCTAGCAAACCTAAATGTTTGACGTCCTGCTCCTTAGAATTATTCTTAAAATGAGCCTTAAGTCTGCAGGCTTCAAAAACATTTCTTTATGTCTCTTCCTTCCAAGGCTGTTGGAATCATAAGACCTCCCATTCTTAAGTGGGAGGTTGGCAGCAGGCTTACTGGAGTAGCTTTATCTTGGTTTATCTGACAAATGCAGCATTTTGCTCCTCTCAAGGATCTGACAACTCAAGAAAATGGAGCACCCGAACACCTGGATATGTGACAATCATCTAGGAAAAGAAAATGAATGGCCAGTGTGTTGTTTGTAAGACGCTGAATTTGAATACTGTATTTTTAACTATCATCCCATAAAGATACAGCTTTAACACTAAAGATTTAACTATCCATTCACAGACTGCCTCTCTCCCCAGCCATGTCGGAAGAGTGAAATGTTCATTTAATCCGCTGAACAGTACGTAAGGGCTTCCTGTGTGCCCGGCAGCGTGCCGAGCACTAAAGCTGTAACCGTGAGCAGGGTGGACAGAGTGCCCGGTCCACCTGGGAGGACGCGACACTCAGTAAGCCACAGCTGCAATGCCGCTGCGCACAGCCGGGGGGACGCGGGATCCTAATCCCAGGTCTGCCAGCCGCCACCTGTCCCCTGCACTTGCTGAAGCCACATGTTAACCTGTCTCCGCAGCACCCCCATTACCACTGCTGTCTGAGGAACTGCCCTCCTCATTCCTCACGGTTGGACCCTCTCAAATCCATCCTCCAGCTGTGCTAGAGAGAGATTTCTGAAATGCAAATACGCTGTGACGCCTTTGCTGCTCGTACGTCAGGAAACAAAGTGGGGGGTGTTTTCCCACGCCATTTCTGGGACCTGCACTTCCATTTCCTTAGCTCTGACCCCGTTCAATTCCAGGAGGCGTGAAAGTCCATGGTCAGGAGGCTGCCACCCACCAGCTGTGTGTGCCTGAGGGCCGTGTTCCCGTCTCTCTGGCCCCAGGGTCCTCATCAGTGGCACAAAGTCATACGATTAAGTCACCTTCAAATCCCTTCAGCTCTGTGACTTGTCAGGCAGAACCAGTGAGGCAGAGTGAAGAGGGCCTGACCTTGTTGAGAGTTCTGGCTTTGCTACCTAACTAGCTGTTTGGCCTTGTGCTGGTTACTGAACCTCTCTGTGCTGTAGGTTTCATCACGAACGATCTGGTGGTTTTATAGACACATATGATACAAAATGTGGAGCCATGTAACAGAGGTCTGCACGTGTAGAATGTGGACATGTGACAGTGCCATCCCAACTGAGTTCTGTGGAAGGTGAAGTCAGTGAGATGGTAATAATTATTGACACTCTGATTTCTCTTTTTGGTCCTAAAATCGATTTTCTGCTCTGTGAATTATCTGAGAAATTCAGGGCTTTTATGTTCCTACCTCACAATTAAGCATCAATCACCGATGGAAATATTAAGTTAGTAACATAGTGTGGAAAACAGGAAATTCTGTGAAAAAGTTTAGACTTATTTGGGGGACCTCTCACTCATTTCCTAAATCTGATAAAATCATTCTTGAATTGCCTGTTATTTTAGGTTATCCATGCCTTTATCCCTTTATTTGGTTGTAAGCAATTAAATGTTTTCTTAATTCCTTTATATTGGAGTATAGTTGATTTACAATGTTGTGTTAGTTTCAGGTGTACAGCAAATTGATTTAGTTATACATATACATGTATCCTTTTTCAGATTCTTTACCCATATAAGTTATTACAGAATGTTGAGTAGAGTTCCCTGTGCTGTACAGTAGGTCCTTGTTGATTATCTATTTTATATATAGTAGTGTGTATATGTTAATCCCAAACTCCTAACTTATCCCTCACCTCCCCACATTTGGTAACCATAAGTTTGTTTTCTAAGTCTGTGAGTCTGTTTATGTCTTATAAATAAGTTCATTTGTATCATTGTCTTAGATTCCACATATAAGTGATATCATATGATATTTGTGTTTCTCTGTCTGACTTGCTTCACTTAGTACGATAATCTCTAGGTCCACCCATGTTGCTGCAAATGGCATTCTTTCATTATTTTCTGTGGCTGAGTAGTATTCCATTGTATATATGTACCACATGTTCTTTATCCATTCACCTGTTGATGGACAGATGGTTGTCTGTCCATGTCAGACAGATGATAGGTTGTTTCCATGTCTTGGCTATTGTAAATAGTGCTGCCATGAACATTGCGGTGCATCTGTCTTTTCGAATGTAAGCAATTAAATGTTGACAAGCTCGTCTAGTTAGCAAAGTGACATATCAGGAATGATTCATTCTTCAAGCATTTCTTGTGGGAGCCATGCCAGACACTGGGCTTATAAAACAAATGAAACCATCCCACCCTCAAAGAGTTCACAGCCTGGAATGCTGCTGGTTCTGGCCTATAATTATGAAAAGCAAAATTCTTTCTTTCAAAGACTTGAAAACAGTATTAAAAATTGACAGCACAATTTTTTTTTTTTAATCTGTGAGAAAGATGCACAAAGTAGTTTGAACTAGATGGTATCAAATCCCTTCCAACTCTAAATTCTAATTTTGTGATCCACCCTACCGACCACAGGCCAAAAAATAACCTCAAAATCTGGAGCAGGATAAACTGATCTTAAAAGCTTCTAACAGGCTTTCCTGAAAGAAAAGGGGGAGAAATACATTTCATTAGCACTTCTGAGAGAAGAGGGAGGGAAAGAGATTATAAACGTACAACAGGCCTCCAAGTGGAAACGGCCTTCATTTGGAGGGTTCCGTTGATTGACCGACATTTGAGGGATTTGAGTACTTTGAAGGGGTCCCTCAACCCCTTTCTCCTTGGTCTGTTTGTTAGTCACAGGTGGCAGGGACTTCTTGAATAGCAAGCTTGATGGTTCTTCTTAAAACTCCCAGGGTCAACACTCTAAGAGGAGGTCATTTTTTTTAATGTGAGTTCTGTAAATTTACTCTATTATTACCAGTTAACATCAATTAAATAAGGCTGTTAAGGACTCTGCTTCATGCTAGAAAGGTAACCCATAAGGAACTAACCATTCTTCTGAGCAATAATATATATGTATTTATAGCTATACTTGTATATATTCTTTGCTATCATCATATGCTATTTACTCATAAATTACACATAGAAGCTCTACGAATATCAGCTGGACTTGAATTCTGTAAATGTTACTGAAAAACTCTAGCAGCCTGTATATTTATTACCATGGCATAGGTTAGAAAACTGAGGGCAGAAAGGCTGGGAGGCTTGTGCAAGGTCACCTGTCGTACAGAGACACGTCTCAGAACACAGGTCTGCCTTTTCCATGCTACCCACCTGACCCTCCCATGGAGGTACAGCTGGCAAAATGTCTCATTCCTTCCATCAGCATAAAGAGCCAGGCCGTAGTACAAAGGTCATGCTCAGAGTGGGCAGATCATTCATTCATTCATTCATTCATTTGTTGAACAAATAGTTTTGATGAGCTCACACCATGAGTCAGGCACTACTCCAGGCTCTGGGTATAAACGGTGAATGACAGAGAACTCACCCTCTGGAGCTCACAATTCAGTGCGGATTGTTAGGCATAAAACAAATCAATGGGGGACTTCCCTGGTGGTCCAGTGGTTAAGACTTCGCCTTCCAATGCAGGGGATGCAGGTTCGATCCCTGGTTGGGGAGCTAAGATCCCACATGCCTCGCAGCCAAAAAACCAAAACATAAAACAGAAGCAATATTGTAACAAATTCAATAAAGACTTTAAAAATGGGCCACATCAACAACAACAAAATCTTAAAAAAAAAAAAACAAATAAATGAACACATGATTTCAATTCGTGGTAAATATCTTGAAGAAAACAAAGAAAGATACGATTGGAATTACTTAGGTTGGTCAGGAAAGGCCTTTCTGAGAAGGCACCATTTGAGCCAAGACCTAAATAATAAGAATCAGACCTAAATCATAATATGCAAACACTTGAAGATGTGAGGGAGGGAAACTGCTAGTATAGAAACCCCAGACTGGACATGGCCTGGTGTGACCCACGAGGCAGGAGAGCCAGAGGGGGCAGAGGCAGGAGATGCAGTCGCAGAGGTGGGCAAGGCTGCTGTGACTCCCCCAGGCCACCATGGTCAGGAGAGCTTTAAGTAGCAGTGGGAGGGCCATGGTCTGACTTACACTTTTAAAAGATCTCTCCGCTCCGTAGAGCTCTGTAGAAGCTGCGTTGCAGGGACAAGAGTGAAAACATGGCAGCAGTTCATAGTTGGGTGCAAACATCTAAGCAGTTGCTAATGGTGGTACAGATGTGAGATGTATTTTGAAGGTAGAACTCATAGAACTTGATGATGGATTGATTGCGGGGAGTGAGGGAAGGAAAGAAACCAAGGATCCCTCCCTGGTTTGGGGCTGGAGTAATTGGCTGAACGGCAGTGCCATCTGCTGAAATGGGATGGGGTGGGGGAAATCGGAGATTCTGTGGGGAACACACAGAGTTTGAAATGCATGTTCCTTATCCAAGTGGACATGTTAAGTAGACAGCTGTGTATCCTTGTCTAAAGCCCAGTGAAAAAGTTATGTCAACAGGTATTAGTTTGGGAGTCATTAGAATATTAAATATTAAGGGGTTTTAAACCCACAGGCTTTTGGGGAAGTGTGTATGTAGAGAAGAAATGAGAAGCCCAGCCCCGAGATCCCCACTTTATAGGTCTACCAACTGCCTTGAGGCATCGCCTCTTTATTCCTGACTTATAAGATGCACTTCACATCTGACTGCCACGGAGCAGGCCATTTGTCATTTGACATTAGAGGCATGTTTTCTACATCTCGATCCAATACTATACGACATATAATTTAATTATAGTTGCAATGCTTCCGTGTTTCCAGCATTTCCCATTCTTTAAATAATTCTATAATGTCATATTAGTTGAGGAGAAGACACATAGCGAAGTTTATTTCTCTTCGTTTTCTCTTTTCAAGTCTGTCAGTTTATCATCTTTTACTAGATGCTGTATTTCTGTGTTGTGACCAAGTCTCCTGGCCAGGTGCCAGCACTTCTCACCTCTTTCCCCACATTCAGATGCAGTCTTGAAAAAGCGTGATGTTACTGGGGCAATGACATAAGTTAGACTTATAATGACGACAGCATTTTCTTGGAAAGTCACTTGTAGTCCTTAGGAAACAATGTACATTCACCACATGCTGAGAATTGTGAAATTCTTGACAGGAACAGGCAGAGGATTTTGTACCCTGGACAACTCTCTCCGCCAGAGGTCACCTCCTTGACCCTGCCCCTCCCCTCACGCCCGCGTTGTACACAACCTGAAGTCAGGGCAGGCTGCACCTGTCTCTGCAGACCTGGCATACAGTCATTCACGCTGCCATTCACTGTACTAGCAATTATTGGAGACCTGCCGCGTGCTGGCACACAGTGCTGGTCCTTGCGGAGTTTACAGTCCAGCGTGGAGCACAGAGAAATGAGCAGACCTTGGATTCAGTGCCGTCTGCTGGGTGCTGTGGTGGCGCCGGGTCCAGGGTATAAGGAAGCCCCGCATGGGGCAGGTCGGGGCAGATTCCCAGATGCAATCTCCAGGCTCCTCAATTGCACAGACCCCTCCCGGGACCCTGGTAATGTACTCACATGGTTATACGTTGTAAATTTTGAAAAAAACAAAACATATTTTTGTATTTTTTTGTCATAGAGACAAAAATGACATGGTATAAGTTTCATGGCCCCCAAAATCTGGACCTGCCCCTAACAAGATCTTGTGGAAATTTTCTAGAAGGAGGTGTCACAAGGCTGGATCTTGATGAGAATGGGCACGGGGGGTGGGTGCTAATCAGGGAGGGGCATTGGCACCTGGAAGAGGTGTTCCCGACCCAGGATGCAGTGTGTGCAAAGCCCCGGCGGTGAGAGCACCAGGGTGGCTGAGAGATCTGAGATCTGCCTCATTTCACTGCGTGGGCAGCCAGATGGCAACACGAAGCGAGGCTCCAGAAGTATCAGGGGCTGGATGGTGAAGGGCCTTGCAGGCCGCGCTGAGGAGTTTGGGTTTTATTCTGAGGCTTCAGTAAAAGTCTTAACCACGGAAGGAACTTAACCATATCGTTTGGTAGAAAGATGCCTCTGGCAGCAGATTGGGGGATAGTAGAAGGGGAGCAAGGATGGAGAGTAGCGGTGAGTTTAAAGAGGACGTCGCTGAGTTAAGCAGAGGAGATGACAGACGGCCTACCTGTCTCCATGTGGCTGCCTGGGGAGAGGGGTTCACAGGGCTCCGAGCTCAGCAAAAAGGATGTACGTATGGTACTGTTGGGGGTGGAAGGGATACGTGAGCTCCAAACTGGGAATGCGGGTTTCTAGATGCAGGTGTCCAGTAACAAGTAGTACACAGGATTGTGGAGTTGAGGAGATAGTCTGTCCTAAAGAAAATACGGTACGTATGGGAGCCATCGTCACATGGATGGGAGCTGATACGTCACCAAGAGCACAGTGTAAGTCTGGGCTCAGCAAACTTGGACCCTCGGATCAAATCTCGCCCACTGCCCGTTTTTCTGAATAAAGTTTTCCGGGGACCAGCCACGCCCTTTGTTTACATAGCGTCCGCGGCTGCTTTCACACTACAGCAGCAAGGTTGAATTGTTACAGCAGAGACCGTATGTCCACAAAGCCTAAAATATTTACCATCTGGCTGTTTACAGAAAAAATTGCCAACCTTTAGTGTGGAGTAATAAAAAAAAAAAAGGACTAAAGTCTACACCTGGGGAAACATCCACAGTTAAATGGGAGTCAGAGAAAGAAGAATCTTCGAAGGATGCTGAGATGTGGAGGGTTAAACAGGGAATTCCCTGGCGGTCCAGTCGTTAAGACTCTGCGCTTCCTCTGCAGGGGTCAAGGGTTCGATCCCTGGTGGGGGAACTGAGATCCCACATGCCGTGCGGCACGGCCAAAACAAACAAACAAAAAAACCGGAAAAGAGTGGATTCAAGAGAGAGTGAAGATCCAGTCAGCATGCCACAGGTTTTTAAATAACGTCCATGGAGTTTAACCAAAAAGAGGGCTGTATGCCCTTTTACCGCGTGTGCCCCGCTAACACTGCCGGCACCACCTTTGTTCCAAACGGCAGCCTAGACCCTGCTGATATCTTTGACTCACTTACACCATCAGCTGCTCACGTTCATCCTTTCTTTTTTTATAAGCAGCCGTGAATTCACTCCATCTCTTCCTTCTCCATTCCTGCGCCCCTGCTCTATTCCACTCCAGTTTCCCAGTCCTCTGGACCTGCATCTGCACCATTTTACTTCCCTCCTTGGTTTTTTCCTCTGGTCCCTCGTACTTATTTTTAAATGACTTTATGTTACTCCGTCCTTTACGTCTTTCTGAGTTTCCTCAAAAAAAAAAAAGAGATGGGGCTTCCCTGGTGGCGCAGTGGTTGAGAATCCGCCTGCCAATGCAGGGCACGCGGGTTCGAGCCCTGGTCCGGGAAGATCCCACATGCCGCGGAGCAACTGGGCCCCGTGAGCCACAACTACTGAGCCTGCGCGTCTGGAGCCTGTGCTCCGCAACAGGAGAGGCCGCGATAGTGAGAGGCCCGCGCAACGCGAGGAAGAGTGGTCCCTGCTTGCCACAACTAGAGAAAGCCCTCGCACAGAAACGAAGACCCAACACAGCCAAAAGTAAATAAATTAAAAAAAAAAAAAAAAAGATGAATCCCTCAAGAGGCTTCCAGTAATCATCCTGCCGGTGGGGTCCTCCTCGATGAGTTAGGGCAGGTTAATCGCTGTTTAAACAAATCCACCCCGAGTTCTCAAGGCTCAGCACAAGAGAGGTTTGTTTCTCAGTCACACCAACTGTCCAAGGCGGGTGTCCCTCAAGTGCCCTTCTCATCTCTCCTGCTCCCCACAGACACACAAATCCTCCCAAAACACGACTTCCCTGACCCAGTGCTGCCTTGCTGCCTGTTCCTGAACGTGCCGGCACATTTTGCTCAGGGTCTTTGTTGCGGGCTGGTCCCTCGGCCTGGAAAGTCCTTCCCCTGGAGCACACGGTGTGCTCCATCCACAGGTAAGGGAAGCTTCAAGTCCTCACCCAAATATCATCTTCTCAGGGAAGACTCCCCAGTCGCTGCATTTAACACCGTAAATCTCTCCCTTCACCTCCCGCCACCCTTCGCAGCTTTCTTTTCTCATGGCTCCGTCTGTATCTAAAGTGCTGCGTGTTCGTTTCACCGTGGCTTCCCCTCTGTGTCCGTGAGAACCTAAGGCCCACGAAGCAGGGGTTTTTGCTGCTCTTTTCCCAGATCCTAGAACAGTACAGGGCACATAGCAAGCAGTAAAAATCTGTTGCTGAAGGAAAGAATCTCAATACACCAAGGGGTGTAAACTTGCAAAGGCTGATGTCAGCGAAAATCCGAAGTAGGGCCACGGGAAAAGAATGGGCGAGAACCACCCAAGAAGGGCAGCTGTGAGAGGAGCCAGGGGGTCAGCTCCGCGGAGAGGGGAGAGTCCTGCAGAGCCTGCACAGAAGGAGAGCCAGGAGGTGGAACCACGTCCCTCACAGGGCAGAGCCCAGCTTTACCCAAAGCCTGGATCAGCTCAGCCGAAACCCTCTAACAATCAAAGATGACTGAGACAAAACAGAATGTGACTTCTCACTTTATTTGCTTTTAATTAAAAAAAAATTTTATTTTATATTGGCATATAGTTGATTTACAATGTTGTGTTAGTGTCAGGCGTACAGCAAAGTGATTCAGGTATACATATACATATATCTATTCTTTTTCAGATTCTTTTCCCATTTAAGGTATTACAGAATATCCTCAATAATATCCTAATAATAGTAGAGTTCCTTGTGCTCTACAGTAGGTCCTTGTTGATTATCTATTTTATATATTGTAGTGTGTACATGTCAATCCCAGACTCCTAATTTATCCGTTCCCCACCCCTGCCTTCCCCTTTGGTAACCATAAGTTTGTTTTTGAAGTCTGTGAGTCTGTTTCTGTTTTGTAAATAAATTCACTTGTATCCTTTTTTTAAATTCCACATATAAGGGGTATCATGTGATATTTATCTTTCTCTGTCTGACTTCACTTAGTATGATAATCTCTAGGTCCATCCATGTTGCTGCAAATGGCATTATTTCATTCTTTTTTATGGCTGAGTTATATCCCATTGTATGTGTGTGTGTGTGTATATATATACCACATCTTCTTTATCCATTCATCTGTCGATGGACATTTAGGTTGCTTCCATGTTGTCTTGGTTATTGTGAATAGTGCTGCAGTGAACATTGGGGTGCATGTATCTTTTCAAATTAGGTTTTATCCAGATTTATGCCCAGGAGTGGGATTGCTGGATCATATGGTAACTCTAGTTTTTTAAGGAACCTCCATACTGTTTTCCATAGTGGCTGCACCACTTTACATTCCCACCAGCAGTCTTAGAGGGTTCCGTTTTCTCCACACCTGTTATTTGTAGACTTTTTAATGATGGCCATCCTGACTGGTGTGAGGTGGTACCTCATTGTAGTTTTGATTTGCATTTCTCTAATAATTAGTGATGTTGAGCATCTTTTCATGTGCCTCTTGGGCATCTATGTATCTTCTTTGGAGAAATGTCTATTTAGGTCTTCTGCCCATTTTTTGATTGGGTTGTTTGCTGTTGTTGCTGTTGTTTTTTTCTTGAGCTGCAGGAGCTGTTTGTATATTTTGGAGATTAATCCCTTGTCGGTCACTTTGTTTGCAAATATTTTCTCCCATTCCGTGGGTTGTCTTTTTGTTTTGTTTATGGTTTCCTTTGCTGTGCAAAAGCTTTTAGGTTTAATTAGGTCCCTTTTGTTTATTTGTTTATTTTTGTTTTTATTTTCATTACTCTACAAGGTGGACCCCAAAAGATATTGCTGTGATTTATGTCACAGAGTGTCTGCCTATGTTTTCCTCTAAGAGTTTTATAGTATCCGGTCTTTAATCCATTTTTAGTTTATTTTTGGGTATGGTGTTAGATAATGTTCTAATTTCATTGTTTTACATGTAGCTGTCAAGGTTTCCCAGAGCCACTTACTCAAGAGACTGTCTTTTCTGCATTGTATATTCTTGCCTCCTTTGTCATAGATTAATTGACCATAGGTGAGTGGGTTTATCTCTGGATTTTCTAACCTGTTCCACTGATATATGTCTATCTTTGTGCCAGACTGTTTTGATTACAGTGTCGGGGAAGAAGACAGTTTCCTCTAGGTTCTTCTACAAATTAAGTTGACGTGAGACAGACAAACAGGAGAAAATCACACAGAAGTTTAATAACATGTATACATGGGAGAGACCCAGAAAAACTGAGTCACTCGTCAAAATGGCCCAAACACTCACCTTAAATACCATCTTTAGCTAAAGACAAAAAAGGATGTTGGGGTAGTGGTTTGGACCACAAAGGGGAGGAAGGCAATTCGCATGGAGACAGAAAAGCAAATGTTTGGTAAACAAATGTCTGCTGGGCCAGGACAGTGAGACAGAGAGGATTCTTATCTCTGGGTCCTGCCGAGTTCCCCTACCACACCCGGCCCATGTTCTTTGCAGGTATTTCTGGTGATGGTTCTATTCCAGGAACAGGCCCTGTGGCTAAATTCTTTTAGGCCATTCAGAGGGAGGTAAGAAGAAGAACTTACCAAGTCTTCTATTTCTTAAAACTAATCAACCTAATTCAATTCTCATGCCGAAGAGTCATTTTGGGGTGGCAAATTTTGCTCCCCTGCATGGAGAAATTCTCACGACATAAAATTATAAATTTAAAAGCTAGCTTCCTGGTTACGAATCTGGGTTTTGGAGCGAAACCAACATGGATTTAAAATCTTCTTTCTGCAACACACAGGCTGTGTGAGCTTAGGCAAGTCACTTAACCTCTAAGGCTCAGTTTCCTCATCTGTAAACCTAGGATAATAATACTAATTCTCAAGATTATTGTAAATATAAAAAAGATTGGGATTGTAAAGCACTTAACACAGTACTTGACACATAGAAAGGCACTTAATCATAGCACCTATTATGGTAAGAAAATATTACTTACTTTTCTTTACTTCTTTGCACTTAGTACGTTTAAGTATTTCTCCAGTTTTCTACATGGAAGGGCCTGTATTCTTTTTATGAGAAAAAAAAAAACATTATTGCAGAAGACAGTAAATATTTTTGCTCAAGTCTGTGGAGGTAATAGAGATTTTACTAAGACTCTAGGAACCTCTTATGAATTTCCTTTTGTGTGTAGTCTACTACTGGGGCTCAGGGCAGGCGGCCCCAAAATTTGCATCAATGGTATATTGATTATTTTGAATTAAGGTTACTTAAGAAACAGTCAACACAAGAGGAATGCTCTGAGCCTCGTATCCATCTCCCTGAAAGCAGGAAATAAACCTCCCCTGTGAAAGGTATACCCCTGCATCTGGAGGTAGAAGGATGCCCTTATTGCCAGAGATAAGGGATTTAGGGCAAGAAGCCTGTATCACAAAACCCTGTGACTTCTTTAATTGACTACCCCCAGCCTAAAATCTGTTTAGATTCTTCACGAATTGAGCTTCGAAAACCTAGGTTGCTTTCTCCTCTCATGTCGTTTCCTCACAGATTTGTTTCTTTGCTTAAAAGCACTAAAGCTGCCTGCTTTGGCCACTTCTTAGGTCCCATTTCTATGAGACCTCCATGCACACGAATTAAAATTTGTTTCTTTTTCTCCTGTTAATCTTTGTGCCAATTTTACTATTAGTTCAGCCACAAGAACTCAGGAGAGGTATGGGGGAAATTTCCATTCCAGTCAAGTGGATTTCAGCTGTTTAACAGTCCTTGTTAAATCATGATCTAGAAGGGTGACACCCCTAGGTTTACCCCAATATGGAGCAAATTTTAGATAATCAGCAATCAGTAGATAAGGGAGATAAAACCGTTGTCTTTAAGATACCCAAGAAAGATTTACAAGAAATCCTTGGAAAACAAGAGAGACAGGAGTGCAGTACAAAGCCCTTCACCTCATCTCGTTCTTTTATAATCTCTCCAGTCCAGGAGAGAAACAGGAAGGACTTGATGTGAATAGAAAATAATCACTTGCCACCCGTTAAACATACATCCTAAGAGGGGTGGAGAATGGAGTCAGAGCTGGCTAACGATGAAATATTCTGTGATGCTGACATCTGAGCTTAAGATAGAAATAAACATTCTCCCAGAGTGATCCTGGATTCTATCATTCCGTATTTCCAAGTTACATCTGTATTTAGTGAGAAAACTTTAACTCTAGTCGGAACAACGTTCCCCAGGACAGTGGCGATAGGTAAGCAGTCCTCCCTTTTCCTTGACAGAAACAGGTGTCCAGACAGCCATAAATATATGCCAAGCAGTTGGAGGACCCAGCCGAGCTTGGAAACAAGGAAGGGAAAGTAGGAATCACAGCTCTGGACTTGGACATGCAGGGTTTGAATAGGCCTGAGTAAGGAGCCACTAGAGCTGACCAGCTTTGGCCAGGACGTACGTGGCTCTGGGAAGTTTGGGAGTTGGACGTGCTTCTCCTGATGCTTCAGCTGGTGGCCACCTGTCCTGGTCCTCCTGAGTTTAGAGCGTGTGTTTTCCTCCAGGCTGGTTCCTCTACCAGCATCCTCTGGTTGTCCTTGAACAGAAGCCTGACGTTGTCACAAGTGCTGGGTAGATGGACAGAGAACTTGGTTTTCTCTTCGTCTTCGAGATGGGATCACTCAGGCTATTTCTGCAAGAGCTATTTAGCCAATAGCTCTGAGCAGTAGCAAAGCCAAACCAAAGGTTTATATGGCTTGTAAGGCAGGCTTAGTGGGGAAAAAGGGCTCAGATCTGGTCAGGAATATGCAGATTTCCCCAGACACTCCAAAGGGAAAGTTAGGTTGGTTTTTTGAGCAGTTGTTGCTAAAATAGTTTTTCCTGTTGCATTCGCTTACATGTCAAACATTAGTGGTTAATAGTGACCCAGTGAACTTTACTTTCTGCTGCTAAAACTCTTTCAGTTCTACAGATTTCCAGCACTTAGACTGGGAATTAAATATGTTTCAATGAAACCAAATAATATCAACAAAATTTAAACCAATTTA
The DNA here is from genome assembly GCF_028021215.1 of Eschrichtius robustus. NCBI lineage: Eukaryota > Metazoa > Chordata > Mammalia > Artiodactyla > Eschrichtiidae > Eschrichtius > Eschrichtius robustus. The sequence goes on from NC_090833.1 coordinate 116,851,861, forward strand.
AAAAAAATAAATGTATTTATTTATTTTTGGCTTCGTTGGGTCTTCATTGCTGCACACAGGCTTCTCATTATGGTGGCTTCTCTTTTTGTGGCGCACAGGCTCTAGGCACGCGGGCTTCAGTAGTTGTGGCATGCGGGCTCAGTCGTTGTGGCGTCCCGGCTCAGTTGCTCCGTGGCACGTGGGATCTTCCCGGACCAGGGCTTGAACCTGTGTCCCCTGCATTGGCTGGCGGATTCCTAACCACTGCGCCACCAGGGAAGTCCCTAAACCAATTTAATTAGAAGTGTGACCCAGAGAAAAGAGTCCTTTAGTATTCCCTAAGGTCTGATACAGATATGGATAAAAAATCATTTCAAGAACATCCTTTTCTATAAAGCAGCCACACTCAAACCCAGATACTATGAGCAGAAGTGTTAAATAAAATCTGGGCCAAGAGAGAGATAAAATGTGGCAATCCTATGAAATCCGAGGTAACTAGAGTCTAGCAAATACGTGGATCCAGTTATCAATTTATTCATTTCTACCTTGAACTGAATTGTCCCAAAATATAGTATTTGCCAGAGTATGGGGGGTGGTTTCTTTTTAATCTTTTTAAATATTGCAAAACATGTAAAATAAAAGTCACTATCTTAACCATATTTCAACGTTCAGTGGTGCTAACGGTAGTCACACTGTTGTACTGCAGACCTCCAGAACTTTTCCCTCTTGCAAAACTGAAACTCTGTACCCGTTAAACAGCAACTCCCCACCCCCCTCCCACTATCCCTGGCAACCTCCATCCTGCCTTCTGTTTCTTTGAGATTGACCACAATAGATCCCTCATATAAGTGGAATCATATAGCACTTGTCTTTTTGGAACTGGTTTATTTCACTTAGCATCATGTCCTCAAGGTTCATCCACAGTGTAGCACATGTCAGAATTTCCTGTTTTATAAGGCTGAATAATATTCAGTCGTGTGTGTAAATACCACATTTTCTTTTTTTAATAATTTTTTTAAAATTAATAGCTACTTTATTTATTTATTTATTCATCTATTCTTGGCTGTGTTGGGTCTTCGTTTCTGTGCGAGGGCTTTCTCTAGTTGCCGCGAGCGGGGGCCACTCTTCATCGCGGTGCGCGGGCCTCTCACTGTCGCGGCCTCTCTTGTTGCAGAGCACAGGCTCCACACGCGCAGGCTCAGTAGTTGTGGCTCACGGGCTTAGTTGCTCCACGGCATGTGGGATCTTCCCAGACCAGGGCTCGAACCCGTGTCCCCTGCATTAGCAGGCAGATTCTCAACCACTGCGCCACCAGGGAAGCCCCCCTTTTTAAAAATAATTTTAAAAAATTATTTATTTCTTTCTTTGGCTGTGCCGGGTCTTAGTTGGGGCACATGGGATCTTCGTTGCTGCATGCAGGATCTTTAGTTGCGGCTTGCAGGCTCTTAGTTACATCATACGGGCTCTTAGTTGTGGCATGCAGGATCTAGTTCCCTGACCAGGGATCGAACCCAGGCCCCCTGCATTGGGAGCACGGAGTCCTGGCCACTGGACTACCAGGGAAGTCCCCACATTTTCTTTATTCATTCATCCTTGATGGACATTTAGGTTGTTTTCATAGCTTGGCTATTGTAAATAAGGCTGCAAAGAACGTGGGAGTGCTAAGATCCCTTCAGAATTCTGCTTTCAATTCTTTTGGATAAATACCCAAAAGTAGGATTGATGGATCATATGGTAGTTTTATTTTGAATCTTCTTAGGAACCTCAGACTCCAAACCCATAGGGCATAGGTTTTTCAACACACTTTTCCTCAATAACCCCTCTGAAAAATTTAGGTACTGCAACTTACTTTCCATTCAGTGAAAGAGATAGACAAGAGGAATTAGACCCAATACTGAAAGGAAACATGGTAAAGGAACCAAGAAGTTATTCCAAGACAGTGACCCTCAGATTCCTAGACCTGCTCCCAGACACTCTGATTCATGATATTCGTGACTCTGGTCAGAGACAGGTTTGGGAGCCATTGATTTAGGGCAAAACTAGGGTAGCTGTCACAGTGGACGGTGTCCCAGCTCCAACAGGCACAGGTCAGGCAGGGCAGAGGTTAGGCCAGGCCAGGTCAGCCTGGGTCAGACCAGGCCAACAGGACAGATCTTGTTTCAGGCAGTAGGCATTGCCTCCTTTCTGACCAATTGTCGAGTGCTGGGCAAGCAGGGCAGCAAAAGGACTACAGAGGTTCAGGTCTACAGGGTCAGCACCCTGGACAGCTCCCTGCTAGCAAAATTCATCCAAGCAAGCCTGATGTCTTTCACTCTCCAAGACCCAGTTTCTTAAGCAGGTCCACCCACAGGAGGCTGGTTTTTGGTAAGAGTCTCACACCTGTGCCAGATATAGGTCATGTAGTGTGCGAGAACCATGCTTATTCCCACCACCACCACTGCCCAGCTTTTGGTCTCTCTCTCAAACGGGAAGGACTCAGGATTCCAGAGGGCAGCCATGGCCCTGGGGATGACACAGTTTGGTCTCAGTGGCAGAGTACACGGGAAATTTATCTTCCTAGGCCTGGATCTTTCCCAGGTGAACGCCAGGTCTTGCCAGATTTTTCCTCCAACGACTTTCACACTGTCGTTAATACCAAAACGCAGCTGTTAAATGAAGGATCATTATGGATAAATTGACACCTGGACACTTTGAGGATAGCAGTTGATCATGTCCAGTGACAACTTCATTTCAAGGCAGGCGTCCAACTAAATGAAAGAGATCCTGGTATTGAAAAGGCTCAATGAAATGCAAAGGCTATTTCCACCAAAAAAAGTTACTGTTCTACAGGGGCATTGATAGAGAAGTCCAAAAGATTAGCAAAGATGAGCAAAGATTTTCTAAACAAATGTGTTATCTCAGAATCCAAAGCCTTAAATGCAAATGTATTACAGGGCAGAGATATTCACAATGACAATCCAAATATGTCCTTTATGTCATTCATGTTCTTCTAACAGATTCTAACCCAACCTGCATACAGCAGGCTCTGTAATGCAAATTGGATGCTGAGTCCTGGAATAGGATCGTTAGTACTCAGCACTGACAAAGCCGGGAGCTCTTGAGAAATCTCTCAGGCATTAATTGCTACATGGAATTTAGCTCAGAGACTGTGAATTGATCTCTTTAAGGATGCTTAATTTAAATAGGGTGGTAATTTGCCCAGATGGCTACAATGTAAAAAGTTCTCAAAAATGCATGAGAGAAAATCATTGTAGCCCAGATGGCTACAATGTAAAAAGTTCTCAAAAATGCATGAGAGAAAATGCATTTATGGCACCTCTAACAAAACACGTAATGAAGAAGCAGACCTTCAGAAGCAGATGGTCCCTTGGTCTGCTCTTCACATTCTGTTATCCCATTGAAACAAAACCCCAGAAAGTCCCATCAGCCTTGGGTTTTACCCCAAATGGAACAAAGTTAAAGGGTGAAAACCGTAATCTTTTGCTTCTGGTTGTTTTTCTCTTCACAGTGATTCTGAGTCACTGTCAACCTGGTGTGAAATGAGGTGAAATTGGGTAATCACACTAGAAGATGTATAAAACCACCGCCACCCTGCCCCCAAAAGATGTATGTGCCAGAAATGACAGGAAACACGAAAGTGACAGATGCCCAAGAGAACTGTGTACAGCTCTGCTGCTCATGCTGTTGGGGGTTAGGGGAGGAAAGGACTTGGGTTTTCTGTAAAGGATTAATTTGGAAACATCAGTCTTTTGTCATCATAACTGACACCTTCTATTATATGCATCGACATTGGTTTACTTTGAACCACATCAGGCCCCTTGGCTTGTTTATTGTTCAGATGCAGAATTCTAGCCCAATTTTATAATGAATAACTTTCCAATTATTTCCACATTTTAATTACTACTTGATTATAAGGGGTTTCTTTTTTAGCTTTTGTTAAGGTTGCAAGCCTGTTTCCGAGGTAGCTAGTTGAATTTGATCACCATGTCCAAATCGCTTCCACAAATGCACTTGTTATAACTTTGGGCTGGTTTTACGTGCAGCTCAACTCACAGCAGCGCTTCTCGAAGACTATCCTCGAACGCCTGCATCACGTCACCCAGGATGCACATTACACGTGCGGACTCCTGGCCGCTGCCCCAAATGTATGAAATCAGTGTTTCTGAGAGTGGAGTCAGGGAAGCTGCTTGTTCGGGAAGCTCCCGAGGTAACCCTGTGCACAGGGAGATTTGAGACCCATGGATTCGCAGGCTGCAATCAACCTGTACCCCTTCCCATTTCACCACTCGACTCATTCGATAGTCAACTTATGGTTGCCTTGGATTTTCAATTATTTGCTCAACAAATGTTCATGGCACAAGTGTTATGAACAAGGCACTTGACTGGGCATTGGAGAAACACAAGAACACAAGCCAGAAATGTTCCTTGGAAGCACAGGGGCCAATTCCATCAGAGAAGACAATCAACAAATAATTTCATAAGTAAAGTAATTGCTCAACTACAATTTTGACAGGTGCTACTAAGGGGAAATGGAAGATGTTTATACCAAGAAGGAGTGACAGCCTGGGAGTTCAGGGAGGTTGCCTCTGGGAATGGATGCTCAGACAGGGATCGGAGACCTGGGTGGGGAAGAGGGGTCCAGAGAGAGCATTCCAGGCAGAGGGAGCTTGAGCCAAGGCTCTAAGGAAGGAAAACCACAGCGAAGCAGTAGGAGGGCAGCTGCCAGAGTGCGCAAGGGCCAGACCATGCCGGCCTTTTCAGTCCTGTTGAGGATTCTGGATTTTATCCTGAGAACAGAAAGTATCCACTCAAGAATTTTAAATACACCTGCTTGTCAGTGAGCTCTGCAGCGGTGTAGATGAAGGGGTGAAAGCAAGGGCAGCCAGAACACAGCAAAAGCTCGGGGAGAGCTCTGCCCAGTGACAGTGGGGCAGAGATAGGAACTGTGCATTAGAAGTATGGGGCTGGCCAAAAAAGTTCGTTCGGGATTTTCCGTAAGATGTTACGGAAAAACCGGAATGAACTTTTTGGCCAACCCAGTAAAACTTACAAGGGAAGATGTTAAATTGCATCTGATGAAGGCAGTGCCCTGGAACATTTAAGGATGTTAAACCTCGACAACCTACTTTTACTGATTTAAAAAATAGCCCTCGGGCTTCCCTGGTGGCGCAGTGGTTGGGAATCTGCCTGCCAATGCAGGGGACACGGGTTCAAGCCCTGGTCTGGGAAGATCCCACGTGCCGCGGAGCGACTGGGCCCGTGAGCCACAATTACTGAGCCTGCGCGTCTGGAGCCTGTGCTCCGCAACAAGAGAGGCCGCGATGGTGAGAGGCCCGCGCACTGCGATGAAGAGTGGTCCCCACTTGCCGCAACTAGAGAAAGCCCTCGCACAGAAAAGAAGACTCAACACAGTCATAAATAAATAAATAAATAAATAAATAAAAGAACGTGAATTTCTAAAAAAAATTTAAAAAAATAGCCCTCACAACATATAATTTCCTTTTATCCTCGGCGACAGTCATTCATGAGAACAAAAATAAAAACCTCAATGGACACCCAAATTGTTCACTCCATCCCATGCCACCGGACTTTATGTGGTTTGTGGCTGCAGCCCCGTGGCTCTCAGAGAAGTTGGATTTGATTGGGGCCCTCTCTCTGGCGGGAAGCGCCACCCCTGTAAACATGTAGGCTGCCATCATGGTGGCTTTGAGGAGCACGGCACTCAGATCCTGGAGCCTATTAGTCTACAAAGTAAACACAGGTTTAAGTTAAAAGGGAATGTGTTATTTTGTTGCCACACTATTTTAGTCAAAGACACAGAGTGAAGTTAGGGTAAGTGGAAAGAGGCTTCAAAGGAAAAAGAAGGAAATCATTTTGGAACTTCTAATCTGTAACAGGGTCAGCCCCCCTTCTGATCCTGAGCTGTAATAAACAGCAAAGCCCTTTACTTTCCGTCCTCCACGCACTGATAACATAGGTTGAACCTTTAATTTGGATTATGTGCTGTAGTAGCTATACTTTGAAAACATGGCCAGCTATTATAGAGATTCTCTACTGAGAGAAAAGTATTTATAACAACCAGACTTCACAAACAAACTTCATTTAAGTCACCACTAAGTCAAAATCTATGAGATCCAATCTGATCTGAGATTTTCATTTAATATGATTATAATCAAAAAGATTATTATGCAAATTTCTAGCAAACAAGATTGGAAGAAGAATTTGTAAAAAAATCTTTAAATATTAAAAAACCACAATATACCCTCATAGGTGTCATCTGTTTAATACATGAGGGCCAGCGCAATCTTTAATAAAGTTCCCAAACATTTGAGAATGTATAGCAAGTTTTTTCTGATAGCCATAGTTAGATAATTAATTCTGATTAATTAAATATATATTAAATAATATATAATTATATAGTGCTATATAATTATTTGTACATTAATTTTTACATGCAGACTTGCCATATGTACTACAAAGAATTTACCAAGAATTTTCTTGAAAAATTGGATAACTAAAAATATTATTTCCAGAAAACTGAACATAATTAACCTGCTTTTTCATATTTATTTATGTTTTAAATGTACCTACAGTAAAATGTCTCACGTCCAGTTCTCTGAGCTATAACTTATGCAGAGATTCTTCTAACCACCACAGGCAGGAAACAGCATGACTCCATCACCCCAAAGAACTCCTTCATGTTGACCCTTTGACGTCAGACCCTCTCCCCACCCCAACCCCTGGGGACCACTGGTCTGGTCTCTACCTCTGCTGTCCTGGCTTTTTCAGAATGTCGTGTAAATGGGTTCGCACAGTATGTCATCTTTTGACTCTGGCTTCCGTCACTTAGCACACTTCCTGTGAGAGGCGTCCACATTGCTGCCTGTCTTCTTCTGATGATTCTCGAAGTAGTGCTTTGCAGCCCTCATACCACCGATACAACAAGATTCATGTAGAAAGTGCAGCCATAAAAGAAGAAAGAAATAATGCCATTTGCAGCAATACGGATGGTCCTAGAGATTATCATACTAAGTGAAGCAAGTCAGACAAAGACAAATACCATAGCACTTATATCACTTATATGTGGAATCTAAGAATATGATACAAATGAACTTATTTACAAAACAGAAACAGACTCACAGACATAGAAAACAAATTTATGGTTACCAGAGGGGAAAGGGGGAGGACTAAAATAGGAGTTTGGGATTAACATATACACACTACTATATATAAAATAGATGAACAAGGACCTACTGTATAGCACAGAGAACTATATTCAATTTATTGATTGATGGATTGGCTGCTCGGCTTGCAGGATGTTAGTTCCCCAGCCAGGGATCAAACCAGTGCCCCTGCAATGGAAGCACGAAGTCCTAACCACGGGACCGCCAGGGAAGTCCCTTCAATATCTTATAATAATCTATAATGGAAAAGTATCTGAAGAAGAATATATATATATGTATGTATAACTGAGTCACTTTGCTGTACACCTGAAACGGACACAACATTATAAATCAACTATGCTTCAATTTTTTTAATTTTTTAAATAAAAATTTAAAAATAAAAAAAAGAAAGTGCAGGAGATACGGTGCAGCCAGTTCAGCAGCACAGCTGAGGGGTCCTCGGTGTGAACACAATCTCTGGGGCAGCCAGCAGGTTTGCAGTTTGTTTCTTTCTAACAGAAGTGCCTGGTAGCAAAACCACAGTCGTTATTTGACCTGTGGCTCCTCTGCTGAGCCATGGTCTAGGCTTCCCCATTGCCATCGACTGAAACCCAAACTCCTCCTCAAACAAAATTCTCTCAGAGCGTTTTCTCGGTCTTACGTCCACCAGTTCCCTAGAATAACCTACTTTTCAGCCAAACGGGGCTGTTCATTCTTCCCTGATTCTTCTACACTTCTCAGCCTTGGAACATCCTGCCTCTTATGCTTCAAGGACCAATTTCAATGCCGTCTTTTACACACCATCTTTCCTAATTCCTCCCTTTCTTCCCTCAAGGCTGTCCCAAAGTGGACTTAATTTCCAGTTCACGTGGCACGTTTGGTACCTCTCTCAGGGCACTGTTCACACCGGTCCCACCCCCTCCGCCCCTCCCCCTCTGCTGCTCTCCTGCCCCCCCTGGCTCACCTGCTCCATCAGGGAAAGCTGTGTCTTTCTCATCTCTGGGAAACAGCACCCAGCATGGCATCTTCGACTATTATTAAGGTGACACTGAAGGGTCCTATTACAAAATAAATGCTTGGCCGTGGAAGACAGGAGAGAGAAAAGGGCAGACATCTGAAAATTGTCAGGAAAAGAAAAACTGAGAATTGTGGCTCTAATGCCACTGGAAAAAATATTTTGCAGCATGTTCCTGGTAAAAGCATTATGACAGCAATTTCTGGATGAAAATTTTAAACTGGTAAAAAAGTGTAGGCCACTGGTGTTTTATCTTCTATTAAACAGGAGGCTATATGCTTAAGACTCCTGGTCTCCTTAGGAGCCAAACATGCCCGCCTCGTGAGACAAAAGAGTGTTCCTCACTGGAGAGACTCACAGAAGCTGGTTCTCCCAAGGATCAGAAAAGTGGGCTACACTTTCGCTTCTAAAACACCAAGTGCGCTGGTTGCCTCTAACAGGGCGAGTCACGGCTCTCCCTCAGGTGGTTTATAAATACTAGAGGGGCAGGAATCACATCTTAGGCTTTTTTTAACCTCGTATGGTGGCCACTGAAACGCTCCCGGTCCCAAGGTCCTCCTGGGTCGCCCATCACCCACACGTGCACACTCATACACAGTGCACACCCTGACTCCTAAAATGTTTGGGCATTTGAAGCGCAGTCCCAACCATTTCCACTTCCTGGAGTGACTCCCAGCTCCTCAGGGCTGTGTCCTCCCTCCCTGTCCTCCCCTCCGACAGGTGTAAGTGCTCAGCGGATGTCAGCTGGCACCTGTGAGGATGGCAATAGTCACCTTACAAAATCGACAGCAGCCAGGGAGACGAGGGGACAGGGTCCTAGCTCCAGATCCATACCCGGACCCACGGCCTTGTGGAAGTCACCAGCCTGCCCAGGGCTCTGGTTTCCTCGCCTATAAACTGACAGATGGTATCAGGTGTGTTAGATCCACGCCTTATCCTGGTTCCAGTGTCTTCTGGCTCTAACCTTGGGGCTCTCTCAGTGTCTGAGGGGCAGGTACTTTCATGTTTGGCCTTGATCTTCATCCCCGTCTTGCTTCCTCTCTAGACAAAGCTGAGCCCAAACATGAGGTGCTCAGCTTTCTTTTCCCCTTTCTGGCCTTTCCTGGAAATAGGAGCACAGGAGGGCTCTAGTCTGACCGCTCTAGTAGGACCGAGGAGTTGGTCCTGTCCGCATTTTAGACCATCTCTAAAAGTAATAGGAATAATAACAGCTAACATTTGTTGAGTATCACCTTGATTACTAAGTGCTTTGATGCATTAGTTTGTTTCATCCTGACAACAGAACTCTGAGGTGGGGGGATTCTATTATTGTCCCCATTTTACAGATAGGAAAACTAAGCACAGAGAAGCCAAGTAGTTTGCTGAAGTCCACACAGCTGGCAGGGCATCCCAGCGCTCTGGTTCCAGGGCCTGTCCTCAACCACGAAGCTCCAGGATCAGTGAGGCAGGGAGAAGGGCTGCCAGACTCGGCAAATACACACACAAGACACCCAGTTCAATGTGAATTTCAGACGAACAATGAATTATTTTAAGTGCAAGTATCTCCCATGTAATACTTGGGATATACTTTTACGAAAAGAATTATTTGTTGTTTATCCAAAATTCAAATTGGATTGAACAGCCTGTATTTTTTTTTTTAATTTTTTGGCTGTGCCACATGGCATGTGGGATCTTAGTTCCCCCACCAGGGATCGAACCTGCACCCCCTGCATTGGAAACACAGAGTCTTAACCACTGGACCGCCAGGGAAGTCCTGAACAGCCTATACTTAAACGGGTGACGCTGTGGGGAAGGGTTGCCTGAGGGTTGAGCCTCAGCCTGTCTAATTCCAGAGAACCTTTTCAAATCTGCTGCCATATTTGAATACATGCTTCTAAGGGCAGAATCATGTTCCAGTCCTGATGCTGGACTTTGGTCAACCGCTGGAATGAAAAGGCAAGCGGGCTTGACCCTGCATTAACAACAGAAAACAGGCATCCCAAGGCACTACGATTGTCAGTCCTTCTTAAAATTCATTCACACTCTGTGCCTGGTTCATAAAAACTTGAGTAAAGACGTGAGGAGACGTTTTAAAAAAAGAAAGGATAAGAAACGGGTCATTTACTTTTATATTCAGGAATGCCATTTTCTCCTAGGTACTCTGATAAGAAAAACCAGCAATGTTCTCCAAGTATTTAAAGGAGGCCAGCTAGGAGTAGGGATGAGAGCAGGGTCAGGAGAAAATGCAGGCAGACAGTAGACAGTCAGTAGCAAGAGGTCTTTCCCGCCCCCTCACCACCATTCCCACCCCTGTTCCCACCCCGAGCCAGGAAGATGATCTTTTGATGTCTGCTCGCAGCACATGTCTGAGTGTTTACTCAGAACACACGCTCAGGCTCTAGACAACTACAGGAAGAGTGTAGGAATTTTTAAAAGTCATGTGCTTAGAGCATTTTCGATGACCTCTCTCGAACATGAAATGGTGTGTGTTCATCATGATTCAGATGAGTTTCTCTGTGTTCCCACAAGGCTTGACATCACCCAGGTGAGTCAGCAGAAAACCAGCATCTTTACCACATTTACTATTTGCTGACAATCATCCCAGAAATAGCTGCCCTTGAGACACTATAAAAGCTTTCCTCTCTCCCTCTTAGGGCAAAACCTTTTAGGGGAAGAAGAGAATCTTGGCCAAATCCTGGTGTTCTCAATAGGGTGACGATGTACATCCTTGGCCCGTTATAAGGAAGAAGCACGTTACCCGGGGCCCAGTGATCTGACCCACACTCAGACTGGCCAGTTGAGTAGAATTCCATTCAAGGGCCTCCCCCTGGAGGGGGGTTCAAATCGTGGCCCCCTGACTCAATACAAGACACTCAGGCTTTCTCTCTGAGCCTCAGTTTTCCCATCCCCAAACTGAAACATAACCATGGCTTCCACACATCTCTGTGCAGGACAGACTGGCTGGTCCATGTGAAGTTCCCAGCACAGAGCCTGGACCACATGACACTCCCCGTGTGGTGTTATCCTCACGGGTCATTTGACTCCATCAAAGCCCCCGTGTGCCCTCTCACTAGCTTCTCAGAAAAGCCTCCTTCTGCCCTTGGGTCAGGCCCTTTCAACAACTCACCCATGTCCTCGGGGTGACCAGGAGGGCTGGCAGGCGGAGCTACTATAAATTAACTCGTGGTAGGTAAACACATCTGTGATTAGACTCAGTGTTCTTAATAAATTCTCAAGCCATAGGCTATACATTTCTTTTAAAAATCTGATGATTAGCACAGATATTTAGATATTTGAAGTCTTATAGGCTAATTAGTGAAAGAAACAGTAACTTTTTTTAATGAAGTATAGTTGATTTACAATGTTGTGTTAGTTTCAGGTGTACAGCAAAGTGATTCAGTTATACATATATATACATGTACATTCTTTTTCATATTCTTTTCCATTATGGTTTATCCCAGGATATTGAATATAGTTCCCTGTGCTGTACAGTAGGACCTTGTTGTTTATCCATCCTATGTGTAATAGTTTGCATCTGCTAACCCCAAACTCCCACTCCATCCCTCCCTCACCCCCCTGCCCCTTGGCAACCACAAGTCTGTTCTCTATGTCTGTGAGTCTGTGTCTCGAAACAGGAACTTTTAAAAGAAAGCTTATATCGCCCCTGAGGCTGTTTTAGAAAAAAAGGATTTAGAAAAAAAAGATTCATTTCGAAAGGAATTTTCATCTCTTTGTCCCTTCGCTGAATACTTACACTTCCTCACACTAGTTAAATTAGACTTAAAATTAGATTTTAAGGGAAAAACAATTCTCTGCCTTTAAAAACACTATTTAAAATGCAAATTACTTTGCAGACAAAAAGAATTGGAATTTTTGTAGCTTAAAAAATAAATGGAATTCCGGAGTCAACATCATATAAATAGGTGTCCATCTGGCCAACCTTATGATTGCCAATTTCTTCTCTTTCAATTTTTTTCTTTATGTTTAACAGGAATTTAAACAGCGCCCTCTTGTGGCCTAAAAAGCCATTGGCAACTCAGAGTTTGGTCAGCTTCTTAGGTCATTTTATTCACTGCACATTTTCTTAATAAATTATATATTTGCTACAGTGGTGGGCAAGCAGCCAGGGGCTGGGATGGATGTTGTTGCCTGTGGCTGCAGTGTGTGTGGATGGAATCAGCGTTCCAGTTCCAGGCTGGGACTCTGGCATTGCGTTCATGCTGCTTCTGATTCAGGGGCTGTGTTTCTCGAGAATGCTTTGGCCAGAGCAGCTCACGAAGGGGATTGTTGCCTTCAGGCACTGACTGAGCTGCACGGTGCTCAGAATTCCTGATGCCCAATCTACCCATTTTCAGCTGCAAAGCTTCAGATCATAAAGGTTTAAAGGGAAGTCCCCTGAATGCATTTTCTGGTACACGCTGTGATGTCCCTGAAACTTTAATCAGTTGTTCATTCCAAAAATATTTGGGGTTGTGGCGGGCGGGGGCTGCCTGCCGGGCACTGTACCAGATGCTGAGAGGCAGTAAGCAAACCAGACATGGCCCTGGGATGCCGCAGCCTAGTGGGACGACGAATCGTTGTTTAACGTGGGGCGTGGCCATCACTGTCCTTGAAAACGACCTATTCGATGTAGACGGGGCGTCAGGGAAGGCGGTCTCTCTGAGAAAGGGCTGAGTAGGAATTTGCCAGATTAAGGAGGAAAGATAACAGGCGCCCACGTGGAGAAGCGGGTGGAGCTTGGCTCCTGAGAGACTGGGAGCGCGTAATGGTGGGGGAAGTATCAGGCCGAAGCCAGGTGCTTCGTGACCGTGGGTGGGCAGTGGGCATCACCCTGACGCACCGTGGTCTCTTTGAAAGGCCACGCTGGCCGCCTGAGCAGGCAGGACAGGAGGGGAGCGGGGCTGGAAGTGAGGACACTCCCCAAGGACCATGCAGCATCCAGGCAGGATGGCCGGGGCCTGGGTGGTGTGTGAGGAGAGGGCAGGGGGCGCAGGTTTTAGATCTACTTGAAGATCCCATTGATAGGATTTGATGATGAAACCAAAGTAAGGGGCGGAGGGGAGGTGTAAAATGACCCGCACACAGCAAAGACAGGACATCACGCACAACTATGCACCGCAGAAACAGGGATGAACCTCACACACAGTGTTGGAGGAAAGAGCCCGAAGACAAGCGGACACAGAAGGCACCTCCCGGCAGCTCCCACCTCCTCCCGTCTCTGAAGCTGCTGGGCGCCCGGCACCGCCTATCTGGAGGCATCTTACAACCCTAAGGTCATCTGCCTTCCAAAATCACGCCCGAGAGAACCCACGTGGAAAATCAAAGCCCAAGGTTTGAACAGCAAGAGACAACGGACCCGTGAAGAGATTTCTGTGGAACTCCTTGGAGGTTCCAGGAACCACTCGAAGCAGGACGCAGATGGAACATCCTTTCTGAGCATTATATTCAATGCAGCATAATCTGAACATTCTGACTACGGATTGAGGGAAGTGAAAACCAGAATGCATACGTTCTTCTGTAAAGATGGAAATGCTCGGTGTGAATATAAGATGAAAGACCCTCGGTGCCACGCAAACCGTGAGAAATATTACTTTAAATTTGCTGCTTGTTTTATGCCCTTTGTATCACACATTTTTTAGCTGCTGGTATTGAAATCAAGATAGATTTTCTGGCCCCAAAGCAGAAAGCTTCTCCTAGTCGGGAAAACAAATGCCAG